>NW_024040485.1:6266103-6531199 GCF_014851395.1 Micropterus salmoides
ATTATCAGAGATGTGTTTGCTCATTCATGTTTACTCTGTTGACTTATCCTCGTAGAGTGGTTGGTTAGGTCACGTGGAAGACCAAGCATGATTTATAGTCTGAAGTATGTATCAAGGTAAGCTTCCATAATCACTTCGCAGTTGAGTGGGATTATGTTTGTAGACAATGTTAGTTTCTATTTACCACTCCATGCCATGTCTGCCATGGATCTACTGGGGACACAATGCTGGTTCTGATGTTGGCTCACCAACAGGTCAACATGTAATCTCCCAAAAACTGTTAAAAAAACGTCAAGTTAAGAAAACCGCTTTAGCACTGTTAGTGGGGATTTAGGTCCATGCACATATATAGTATTTAATGGTGGACTGCACCATCTGTCTCTCACCCAATTTCTTTGAGGTGCTCAGTGGGTGTCCTGCAGTTGTAACTATGGTGTCCAAAATGCCCCTTGTAAGTGCCATAATGTTGTGTGTAAACAGTAGGTTACTGCTAAAGATCTTGCGTAGCAAAGAGGAAAACTAAAATGTAAATGCTCTGTATTTGTATAGCGCCTTTCTAGTCTTTTCGACCACTCAAAGCGCTTTTACACTACATCTGCATTCACCATTCACACACATCCATACACTGGCGGAACAGCCGCCACACTTCGACATGCAGCCTGGAGGAGCTGGGGATCGAACTGCCGACCTTCCGATTAACGGGCAACCCGCTATATCTCCTGATCTATCTCCTCCCCTAAAAGAGGAGGGAACTGTTAAACTGAGGGAGTCTGCAGTGACAGCTTAACATGACTTGTGAAGCCACATTAACTAGACCTTTCAGCTGTCATAAGCTTCTGGTAATCAATGTAGTGTAGCTGAAATATCAGTGATAAGAAGCTCAAATTATTGATTAAATAATCAATTTCAAAAATTAGATCATTTTTAAATGATCTATTAACATGCTGCGCTCATACAAGTTTTTGGATGATACACTGGCCTAGGGTGGTAAATTCTCATTAAAGCACTTCAAAGTACTCACTTTAATATTCCACATTTTAGGCTTCAGACAAATTGATTCAGAGCAGATAAGTGGTAGGCAGGAAGTGGCAGTGTCCAGGACTGCAAATGTTATTTTTACAAATGATTCAATCACAATAAAAATTTTAAATGCCATTTTGATGCACCCGTTGTATGCAAATGAAAACAAAAAAGTTAACAGCATCCCTACCTGTGATGCCAATTTTGCGCTACACCAAAGACCACCGTCACCTTTGTAACAGTGAATTAGATTCTGTGCAGCAGAAACCTGTCAACCTCTTATATGCATCATTTTCAACTCATGCATGCATCTACTGTGAGGGAAAACACACGTTTAATTTCAGTTTTTAATATTTATTGAGTACTACAGCTGCCAATGTTAAAGGTGAAAAGTAAAACGTTTGTCATCCTGAAGTGGACGCGTCCATGTACTTGAAGTCCATTTGAGAAGTGAGTTGCATTCCTCAGTTTTACAAGATCATTACAGAACGTGCGCAAGCAGTGCGTGTTGTTCCTCAGTGCCAATGAAAGTGTCTAACGTTGTTCTCCATTATTTCTTTTGGAAAAATCCCATAATGGAAGCTTGTTTATTTCCTTTATTTGCGTTTGCAGATGTTTTCTTCTGACTTCTCTTCTGGTCTTCTTTGTGACTTGCTGGTAGTTTTGCGGGGATGGGATCTTTTTGGGCTTGTTTGGTGGCCTGAAAATCATCTTCTGTTTCAGAGTACGATTCACTCTCGTAGACTTTCTCTGTCACTGAGGGTGAGATGATAAAGCAGAGTGAAAAAGGTCTTAAAAGTGTTTGGTCAAATCCCATTTCTATGCATGCATGAGAAGGACACTTAAATACAATGCAATAAAGCAAGCACTTAATATTTACTCAATTTACATAGGTGATAATCAAGTAATCGCTAATGACAATTGTTAGTGAAATTAAACAAACACTCCTCTTATTCAATGTCAACAAAAACTTTTAAACATTTATAAAAAGTTATATATACCCAATTATTGGAGATAGATATATAGATTATATATATATATATATATATACTGTTATACTTGTGTAAGTTATGAAAGATAGAAGTTGTGTTTTTGTGGAAAATGAATTAGATGCAGTGTTGGGGGTAACGCGTTACAAAGTAATGTGTTACTACTATCAGATTACTTTTGTCTGTAGCGCAGTAATGCAACGCATTACTGTTGATAACTTCAGTAGTCACATTACAGTTACTAATAACAAAATCGTCGCGTTACTTACGTACTGGTTCTTCAACTATCAGCATAACGGGAGGAGAGAAAAATAAATCAAACATATTTTTTCGTGTGTGTTTGCGTAACACTTTTCCGACCTCACTTTTGACTTTAACGCCAGTTCATGAGGAAGCAGAAATGGCAGAGCTTCTAAAAACGTATTTCGAGGGGTTTAAGTACTAGTATTCTCTAGCACGCCTGTGGCGAGGCTCTCAGGCCTGGGCTGTGCTGACTCCAAGGAGGAACAGGTTGTCTGACAAACGATTCGCTCCTGCTCATCAAGTATAGCCACTTCTTTCATAAGCATGTCCAGTAAGAGGGAAAAATCTACTTTAAAGCCATAGTTCAGCAAGTGAGCTACAGTAAGTTTGTTGTGAGGGTTTGGCCTGTTAAATGCACAGTTCAAATTAAATTACATAAGATTTTCCTTTGAAGTCTGATATTGTGATGAGGGCCAGCGTCTTATTTTTTTATTGATAGAAAAAATTACATGGTTGGAAGGACAACCTTTTTATTTATGTTGTATTGTAATGAAATACATTATTTAAAATATAAATGTTTCCAATTAAATGCCTATTAATGTTTTAAGCATTATAATACTGTACTGTAGCCTTGTTCTTCTCTTGACAAATGTTGGGCTGACGTTCACAACTTTGTTGTCAGCTAAGAGAGATCATGTGGATGTTCTCATTAAAATAAGCATTAGTGTTTATCTGGGCATATATGAGGAGTAACATGTTATTTGCAGTTATTGTGCATCGCAGGTGATGTTTCGCAGTAATCCAAAAGTAATGTAACTAGTAGAGTAACTAGTTACTTTCAGCAGTGAGTAATCTAGTAAAGTAAGGCATTACTTTAAAAAAAAGTAACTAGTAATGTGTAATCCATTACCATTTTTTTGAGTAACTACCCCAACACTGATTACATGTAGTATAAATTTAACAATAAGTTTATAAATAATGAAATCTAGCCAGAGGACACGTAGTAAATCATCTGTCTGCTTTTCATACCCATGCATCCTTCCTCATCTAAGAAGTTACGGGATTTCAGGACTCGTCTCCTCTTCCTCGTCTTCGTTTCAGAGTGCCCCAGCTGTAGAATGAAATCACACACATAAAGAGCATTTCATCAGTGACTATTAATGGAATAAATACATTTTATATTTTCCACACTTTTAGTTCTTACATCAGCGCTACGATATCTTAATAACACTTACATGTGAATGTGAAACAGACTTGATCTCCTTCTTAGGACTTGGTGATGGCTCTCTTGTTTCCATTTGCTGTGGAGAATCTGGAATGACTGAAGAGGTCATCAAATATTAGTCTTTTATATTTTTTGGCTTTACAATATAAATTAACTCAGACGTATTTCTCTGAACTATAGCCAACTCTATATTCTGATGCACTACTACATGAAATGTGAACTAATAAAGATATATTTATTATTTCAGTCAACTATCAAAATATTTTTTCATGCATTCTCAGGGCTATTTCTTTTTTTACTGAAATTGAAAATACTTGTTTGATTAATCACAGAACAAAGCTCACCATCGTCATCGCTGCTGTCTGGTTCAGGCTTCCTAATCCTTCGGCGCTTTTTCTTCTCCATTTTCTCCTCCTCGCTGTCAGAATCCTCTATTCGCTTGCTTTTGCTTCAATAAGAGAAATTTAATTTATTTGAATATTGAAATTTTATTGAATTTATAGCCATATTTGACTTTGGTGAATCCATCATCACTTTCATGAACCGCTCATTAAATTCAAGACTTTTGTAGCCAAGAAATGTAAAAGGCAGACATTGTCTGTTTTTATTTAAAATTTTCAGCATGAGTCAATCATTTATTTTCATTAATTCACACTCAAAGTTGACACCTTTTCCCAACGCTATTCTGACACACACACACACACACACACACACACACACACACACACACCTCCTGGAGTCTTTATTAGTGTCTTTGGGCGGCTCCACTGCAGCAGCTTCTTTTTTGTCTTCAGGCTGTGAACTCTGACGGTGCTGCTCTGCTGGCTTTAATGACTGAGCTGCTTCCTCCTCCTTCACAGTTTTGTCTGGTTTCTCTGAAGAAGAAAAGGGAGTGTTTAGTTGGAAAAGTTAGTGATTAAATAAAGTCAGCATATATGTAACCCCAGTGATAATAGTAATAACACAGTAATAACTCCCCCAAAAGATTCTGAGCATTAAACAGTTTAAAAGTGGAAAATATAGGTACCGGTACTAATGGTGCTTTCAGAAAAATTCAAGTTTAATCCTTGCGACGCTTTCCTCGCATGAGTGCATTCGCTGCAAGTGTTCATACACAATGCGAGAAGTTGATTAGAACCCGCGAACATTTGCTCAAGTTGGAAATTTTCAACTCACGTGAAGGCCTTCGGCACCGCCCCATTGGCGTCGCTTTGCGCCGCCCGACAGGAATAGCGGCTCTACGCGTCTTTGCATTGACTTTGTATGTAAACTCACCGCTTCTGAACGCTCGCTTCGCTTTTGGTCTGAAAGCACAGTTAGTGCTGGGCAATACGGCCGGAAATGTTATCACGATAAAACATTTCACATCATTCAATATCGATTATTCTTATGATAAATGTCAAATCATTATAAGGCAGATTTTTGCTCCTGAGTGAAAGTTGAAGAAACCAGATGGTTAATTGTGGTTTTAAACTATTTTTTAAAGGTCAGAACAAAAACTTTATGCCAAACAGTGGATCCAGTGTTTCCCATATGTTCATTGATGTTGTGGCGCCACAATATCAACGCTGACTGCCACATAATGATTTCCGATTTAAAATTTTTTTTACTAGGCCTATTTAAAATCGTATTATTGCAGAGCGCCGTAGCGCATTCACGCAGCACATCCTGTCGTTTGTCCCTCTCTCTCTCCCCCCCTCATGAACACCACTACACAAATCTGTCCAACACAACGCTGTTGGACACCAAGCTTAAAAAAAAAAAATAAAAAAAGTTATTAGCAAGCACGTAAGGAGCCTAGCTAATAAGAAGAGCCAAGCTAACGAATAGAGCTGGGTTGTCGAGGTTAGCACATTGTTTTTAGCTTGTGCCACAGTTACACTGTCATTCTGTGGGAAACACTGGGATCACTTAACAAATCGTGGTAAAACATTCAAAACAATTATAATTAAGTAAATTTAACTTAAGATTTTTTTCAGTCCCTTTTCCTTTCTAAAATGGCCTTGTTATGTTGGCAAAGGTCCAGACGACCCAATCCAGTAAACTATTTAGTCCAAAACACATTATTATATCAATATATAGACACGGACTGCTTTATATTAGCCTAACTACAGCTAGCATGTAAACAAAAAACACGTCTACACGTTGACTTTTTGAATGACACCTTAACTGACCCAATAGAAACTTCCATGCCCTGTCCATGGCCTACAATACCCAATGAGTGTCCTCGTCGCCAGGAAGTGCGAGTCCCCTTTCTTTCGGTATACACCGACACCGAGCCACCACTTTCCACAGACATATTTATATATTGTCGAATACAAAAACACCTCGCGCCGGAGAACTTTAAGCCCTGCCTTATATTATTACTTCTGTGTCTTTCCAAAATTCCTTGTTTGCCTGAATTTGACTGCATGCAAAACACCCCTGACAATTATTAATGCATTCTCTGTCTTTACAGGGTTAATCGTGGGGTCTACCTGAAGCTGAGGTCGCTACCTCAGCTTCATAATAGAGACCGTTTCAAGATAAATAGCTTATTGAGTGACAAGAAGTAAGGCGGAGCAGGATGGTAAACACAATAAACACAAAAGGCTCATGAATCTGAAGTCTTAATTAGGGCTTAATTAGACCCGAATATTCGACCGTTGGGTACACATTCGATTTTCAATTATGAGATTGAGGGTTTTTTTTGTGCGCCTGACCTCCGACGACAGCAGTGAATGTAACACTCCAGTTCACATCAAAGGAAAAACGACATGAAGCCCTCAGCTGTGTCGGAGCACTTTAAACTGCGTGATGACTGCAGTAGTGTGGAAGTTATGGCATTTATTAATTTTACAATTGCTAAATTCATTACAGATCAAAACCTATTTTAAAATTGATCAGTAAACTGTAGGCTGGAAACAAAACAAACAACAACATAATGAACGCATTTAAATAAGCCTAGTTACAGTGGGGGAAAAAAGTATTTGACCCCTTGCTGATTTTGCAGGTTTGCCCACTTACAAAGAATGCAACAATCTACAATTTTAATCATATGTACATTCTAACAGTGAAAGACAGAATCCCAAAGAAAATTCCAGAAAATCACATCATATGAATTTATAAAAATTGATAACCATCTGATGAGGAAAAACAAGTATTTGACCCCCTACCAAACAGCAAGTATTCTGGCTCCTACAAGCCAGTTAGTCTTTCTTTAAGACACAGCCCCAATCCCAACCAATTATCTACATCAAATACACCTGCCTCACCTCGTTACCTGTATAAAAGACACCTGTCAACACCCAAACAACCAGCATCCAACATCAGCACCATGGGCAAGACCAAAGAGCTTTCTACGGACATCAGGGACAAGATTGTTGATCTGCACAAGGCTGGGATGGGCTACAAGAGAATCGGAAAGCAACTTGGAGAGAAAAGATCAACTGTCGGTGCAGTTATCAGGAAATGGAAGAAGCACCACACCACCGCCAACCTCCCTCGGTCTGGGCCTCCACACAAGATCTCGCCTCGTGGGGTGTCCCTGATCATGCGAACGGTGAGGAATCATCCCAAAACCACAAGGGGGGAACTGATGAATCAACTGAAGGCAGCTGGGACCACAGTTACAAAAGAAACGGTTGGTAACACACTACGCCGTCATGGATTGAAATCCTGCAGCGCACGCAAGGTCCCCCTGCTCAAGAAGAAACATGTACAGGCCCGCATGAAGTTCACCATTCACCACCTGGACGACTCAGAAGAGGCCTGGAAGAAGGTGATGTGGTCAGATGAGACCAAAATAGAACTTTTTGGCCTCAACTCAACTCGTCGTGTTTGGAGGGCAAAGAACACCGAGTACAACCCAAAGAACACCATCCCCACCGTCAAGCATGGTGGTGGCAACATCATGCTTTGGGGGTGCTTTTCAGCCAAGGGGACGGGACAACTCCATCGTATTGAGGGGAGGATGGACGGGGCCATGTATCGTGGAATTCTGGACCAACATCTCCTTCCCTCAGTGAGAGAGCTGAAGATGGGTCGAGGATGGGTGTTTCAGCACGACAACGACCCTAAGCACACCGCCAAAGTAACAAAAGAGTGGCTGAAGAAGAAGCACATCAAGGTTCTGGAGTGGCCTAGCCAGTCTCCAGACCTGAATGCAATTGAAAATCTTTGGAGGGAGCTTAAAATTCGAGTTGCCAGGCGACAACCTCGGAACCTGAATGATTTGGAGGCTGTCTGCAGGGAGGAGTGGGCCAACATCCCTGCCGAAATGTGCACAAACCTTGTCAACAACTATAAAAACCGTTTGACATCTGTGCTGGCCAATAATGGCTTTTCTACAAAATATTAACATGCTGTTTGTCCAGGGGGTCAAATACTTGTTTTTCCTCATCAGATGGTTATCAATTTTAATAAATTCATATGATGTGATTTTCTGGAATTTTCTTTGGGATTCTGTCTTTCACTGTTAGAATGTACATATGATTAAAATTATAGATCGTTGCATTCTTTGTAAGTGGGCAAACCTGCAAAATCAGCAAGGGGTCAAATACTTTTTTCCCCCACTGTATATTAGGCCGATTGTAGAAGAAAATCATTTAGTCGCTATAATAAAGTCGCTATTATAAAGTTAAAAGAGAATTTTGCATAATAACATGTTAGATTTAGTTCCGCTACCAAAAATACGCTCATCCCGTGCGCTCTCCGCCTGGACTCCTGCCCGGTGAAACTATTTCCGGATTCTGCTCTGGACCTGCTCGGATCAGACTCTCTCACTCTGGACTCTCAGCTACGGTTCCCCCTGCTCTGCACAGCAGCCACCAACCCGGTTCGGCACACATCTATTTTCACTCTGCCTCGCTCTTCTGCTGCTCAATATCGGATCCCTTTAACCTGCAATAATTATTTCTCCCTTTCTTAGTCCTGTACCTGTGTCTGCTAGCCCTGCTATAAAAGAAAGTTAAACAAAAACAGAGTTAAAAACTAAGATTTGGTAGTGAGAATAATAAAAGCTTCAATTATTCGCATCCAAGCTTAAAAAGAAAAAGCCAGCCCTAGTTTTAAAGTCATGTGTCCAACGCCACAAAAGCACATTTAATGTCTCTAAATGGCAAAAGTGCAAGACCCTACACTAGGACTGATATTGTTGCTAGTTAGACTGGCCAGTGCTTTTAACTGCCCCTTAAAGGACAAATTTAAGTATTTTGATTTTAATTGAATCCACCAACTGATATGTCATTTTAAAAGTAGCTGTAATAGCTACCGACTATTTCTTAGAGTAATTCTACCGTCGTAATAATTAGCACTACGATTTCATTGTTAAGTAGGGGTGGGGGGAAAAAAATAAAAAAAATATTTGATACAGCATAGTATCGTGATATTTGCCATGGCAATACTGTATCGATACACGGACGCCAAGTATCGATATTTTATTATAAATTGCAGATGGGAGTTTTAACTTTTTGGTACTAGAATAATAAAATCTATTGCTTTTTTAGTCCACTAGAAAACTTAACAGGACCATATAGAGGACTGAAAAAGTGATGTGAACAAACAGAAATGTCTCTTTTTAGATAAACAGATGTTGACAAAGTTTGACTTTTGGGACCTACTTGGAAGTTGGAAAAAGGTAATAAATTTCAATATATATCAATACATTTAAAAATCGCAATAAAATCGAATCGCAACATAAATGTCGTGATAATATCGTATCGTGGGGCCTCTGGTGATTCCCACCCGTACTGTTAAGCAGCAGATTTGTCTCGTCATCAGAACAAAAAGGACTCTGTGGCAGCAGAAATTAAAGCCTGTCACTTAATACACGCAAAGGGATCACTGTTTTATAGAAAAATACACAGCTAAACAACAAAAAGCACAGAGACTTGTGGCAAATCACTGTTAGTGTCACTCACTTGCTGCTTGACTCCCAAAGAAGTTAATCACTGAATTGGCCTTTGCCGCTGGTTTACTTTTGGCGGCGTTGACCTAAAATATCAAAGACAGTGGTAAAAAACTACAGAAATGACTCTGCTACTGTAGTTAATCACACCACACACTACAAAGCCATACCACAGGCACGTCCTCCTTCTGCTCTGACTTAATGTCTTTGCCACTGTCCTGGTTCTTAGGAGCAGTCTTATTTGCTAACATTCCCATGATGCCTTTCTGCGGCTTGGTGGAAGGTTTTGAAGCCAAATTAGCTTCTCCATTCATCCCAGACTTTTTGTGTTCAGGCTCTGGTGTAGGAGCACAATGGACTTCACTTATTTTCTGCAGCTCCAGAGAAGACATGGGCACTGCGCTGGCACAGCGGATCGCACTGTATCTGCAAACGGAGTAGAAGGAACAATTTAAGCACTCTCCTGAAGACTGAGAGTCCTATAAAAACCCTTCTAAACACCCTGTAGCTACCACTACCCCCAGCTAAAAAAAGTAATCTCAGCAGGGTAACTGTAATTTGAAATAAAGTAGCTTTTCCTCACCTGTGTAATGGCATTATTTACTATCCACTTAAAAGCACAAACAAATGTGGTCAACATACTTGCTGCAGTTCTTCAGATTGTCTTTCACAGCATCATAGTCAACGCTGTACAGGGGGCCGCTGTCTTTCAGTGATGCTTTCTGGACACTGTAGACATGGACACTGACTACCAAGCTCATCTTGGATTTGAAATCTGCAAAAGAAAACACCTGAGGTTGCCTCTTCTACAAGAGATATATTGCTAAAAACAGACAAACAGAATTTACACACCTTCCAACTTGTCCTCCTTGACAATGGACACCTTGTGACTCTGAAAAGAAGCACAACATGAGTAACACAATATACGTGTACAGAAACTCGCGGACCACGCCGCAACAGGTCTCAGTTTAACTGACCGTGTTTCTCACCGTTTGGCCATTGTCCACAGACTTCCCCGACACGAGATAGGTGGCATGGAGCTGAGCTGAACCTTCCTGCCTCTTGTGATCCAAGTAATGGTAAAGCATTCTGAAAACAAGACAGACCATTTCATTAACTCTGACATCATACTATGTTCCCAAAGAATTGATATTGATATACTGACTACTGCATAACCTTCTCTACACTTATCCTTGAGCTCTGCATAAAGTCATGCGTCACTTACAACACATCAGCAAATACTGTTTGATCACATAAAAAAAAGGTGCATCTGGTTTTGCCTCAGACAGATCTACATCCGTCTGAACTGGGTATTGTCCTTCAATATTTTTGGTGTACTGATAAAAATCTCTTAATAAAAATTTCAATAATTTCAGCCCATTTCTTACCATATCAGCTACATTGTGTTAAGACAAAATTAAACACTGGTGTTGAACTTGAAGGCTCTTTCCTGACCTTGGAAACAGTCATCATGATTGTGATTCCAGTCAGTATAAACAGGACCACCTGGCTCTGAAAATCTTTGGCTTCTTCCCATTTCTGCATTGTTTTAAGCCAACTAAGTGAAAAGAAGGAGCAACACTCACTGCTTAGCGGTGTTTACATGGACCCCGAGAGTGAGACTCAGCCATTTATAGGTCACCTGGTCAACAGAAAACAGACGAAAACATTTGTGTTTGGAGTCAGATTTTGCTTGGCTTCATGGGTGGGGAATCTGGGAGAAAAAGGCTTAAGTATTGAGCTTTATCGTCTACAACTGGAACGTTAATTTATCTATAACGTTTAGCTGAAGTTACAGTAACGTAATAGCTTGAACCTAGCTAGCTAACCTGTCATACTTTGTAACGTTAGCCTTTTAGTTTCCATCATTAAACTCGCTAAAGATAGATATGCAACGCCTCATGTAGTTTAGCTAAGAAAATGTCAATCTTTGAGTCTTATTCGACATTTGATAATCAAAGACAAACAAACAACCGTTGGCGGTTAACGTTACCAGCAAACTGGAGCTAGTCAATTTATTTATTTACACAAATTATATACGTTTTTGATGAATTTAAGTGTTGTGTTCTAGATCATTCATACGCCGAATTAACCAAAAACCCCACAACAAATTGTAAATAGTCATAGGTCATACCATGATCAAAATATATATTGCCCTGAAAGAAAACAAACCATAAACATGTCTTTTTTGGACGCAATTCACCGGCTACTTATGTCAGGGCTAACTCGGGTCTAACGTCAGTAGCGTTACGTTAAATTGGCCCCAAGAATAACATTCATAAAAGAGGACATATCACGAATCAGGATTTTCACTTACTATCTTGTTGTGGTCGTTGACAAATTCGTCGATGTTATCCAAGTAAAGCTCGTCCATTTTATTAGATATTCCGTGAATGTGTACGTCTTGTTGAACCGATTTGACTGCGCGGGAAGGCACTTTATTTACTTCCTGTTAAATGTCACGTGTGCCTCCTTTTCTTTCCGGTGGGATGAGAGGCTGCAGGCTGCAGGCTGCCCTCTACATGTCTACACGGGCGACACACTCAAAATAAACTCAAAGAATACGGCTGGTGATGGAGCGTTTTACTAATTTGCTCAAGTACTGTATTTAGGTTTAAAATTAAGTTAACTTGAGTATATCTGTCTTGGCAGACCTTCTGCTTTACCACTGCTTATTGCCAAGAACTATTGCACTTTTTACTGTATTGCAGATTAAGATAGTAGTCTAAAGAGAAAAACGAATGCTAATGCTGTTGACAGTGACACAATGCATTTCAGATAAGGCTTATATATGTATCTTGACAGTTTTAGAGAATTCACTCAATGCTCTCTCTCTGTCTCTTAATTCAATTCAAGAAAGCTTATTGGCACGGACATTATGACAACATTATTGCCAAAGCCGCATACATCCACACATAAAAGCAGAGTGATAATGTTAACATAACAGAAGTGAAATTAAATAAGTTGGTGTCTTCACCGGCTGTCCCTCAGGTTGAGGCAGGCTGCAACATATTTTGCTGCCAGTGTGGCCAAATCTTTCTTCTCTCCCAGAATGAGTGGTAGTTTTTCTTCATTTGTGTAGTTTTGAAACTCAGGGAGGATTGAGTTGAGTTCACTGAATTTCTAATTTCAGTATATTTGGTGTACTGGGTTAAGAAGTGCAGCTCTGTCTCTCTGGCCCCCAGACTGCAGGGCGAGCACAGCCTCTCCTCTCCGGGCAGCCAGGTCTGCCTGTGCCAGCCTTTTTCGATGGCTAGGCTGTGCTCACGGAGTCTGTATGCTGTCAGGGTTTTCCTAAGTTTTGTGTCTTTTATGAACTCAGGTAAGCAGCAGCTGTTTATTTCGTGTTTTAGAACAGAATAGCATTGTAGTTAGTGCTGTGTTCTCTCTCTCTCTCTCTCTCTCTCTCTCTCTCTCTCTCTCTCTCTCTCTCTCCATAAATGCACTGAAATGCAAGTGGGTACTAGGCTACAAATCTTGCTAGTAGCTTACCACAGGTGAACAAAAAATAGAGATCACCGTTGTAGAGTATCAATAGTTTGTGCACCTTCAAATCTTTCTACCAGGTTGTGCTTTCTGAATTGTGGCAATGCTATACAAATCCAAACGGGCTGTTTTAAGACAAAAATGCTCACTTTAAGTTTAGCCACAAGGATGAAAAGTCATGAAATGGTTAATGGATAGAAACCACAGCTTTTAATTTGTTTTAAATAGGTAACTCGCCAGGAAATGGAAATAATCGGGGCTACAGCAGCCAGCAGAAGGCAGTTATAAATGGAGAGAAAGAGACTCCTCTGCAGCCTGCAGGGAGGAGATCAGCGGCAGTGATTAGTGCATCACAAAGCAGTCAATATAAATGTTGAATTTAAATGAGCTGCTGTGACAGAGCTATTCCGGAAGGACAATGTTGATAAATCTTCTGTGACCTCACCATCAATTGTAAGTTTTACAAACAAAACACTGGTCAGCATGAGGGCAAATTCCTCCCAGCTTCACTGCTTGTCATCATCTGTCTGTATCAGGGGAAGCTCATAATGACTCGAATTCAGACCGGTTCAAAGCGCTCATACATCACTTGTTGGGATAAATCTTTCTCACTGGAGTTTATAAACATGAATACGATGATGGGCAGAGGCACAAATATCAATGGTGTGAATGATTTCTTTTACATACCAGAGTTGATCCGCTGTTGCACCAACAAAAAGCAGCATCACACAGCTAAAAGACCAACAAATGACTCAGTGAAGATCAGAGTCAAGGGCAGTCCAGTCAGGTTCATTATGGGCATCACAATATACCAACCCAGTTGTGGAAAATAAAAAATGATGACGTGTCTCAGGGAGCCCTATTAATGCTACCCATTATTATAGTAATAATACAGCAGTGGTGTTACAGTAGATCCTCGCCCTCCACACATGAGGCCCAGGTTTAATTCCTGGCAAATGTAATGACCTTTTCAACCTCAATCATATCAGAGAAGAATAACAACTGCTGCCCTTTCAACCACATCATATCATTGATTGCTCAACGGGGAAGTTTACACCTTCCTTGGGGGGGGGGTCTGTATGCCATTTCTGGCCAAAGCAGTAATGCAACCTGAGTTAAATGAAAACTGAATGTGATTTATCTATCCATCTATCTATCTATATTGTTAAGATCAAAACATAATGAGAACATTTGATTAGTAATTTAAATAGAAAGCAAATAAGAAATCCTTAGAGAAGTAAAAGTTAAATGTAGCTTTTTATTTATTTGAGTTACAGTAAGCGGAGTCAGTGAACTGCTATCAAACCCCAAACCTACTAATGTCACACCAGAGTGGAACTCGAGCACCCCAACAGCCTCTCTGGTTAGCTCAAATGCCTCTCTGGGGTGACCTAATGGGGCAAAAGTAAACCTTGACTGTAACCACAACCCTGAACATAGAAGAGATGCCACTTTTTATTTTTGCCTTAGAGAGACTTTGTGCTTTTGTGTGAAACAAATATTCTGTATTTGGTGCCTTTGTCTTAACTTTTGCATTGGATATAATTTAGTGTCTCTGTCCTGTAAAGAACATATGCACACAGAAATGTGTTTTGCATTTCTACAGTTTAACAACAACAAATCACTCTCTGATCAACCAATGTCTCTGTGTGTGTTGATCTCGAGGTTTATGGTTTTAATTTACAGCATGTATGCAATACAAACCTCCTGTACAGAACAGTCCAAGTTGGATAAGGCAAATAGGACATTGAGTTTGAAGTTTGAAATCATAGTAGACAGTGTTTGATCAAACTTTCACTCCATGGATATGAAAGTGTGTCACTGTCATCATCATGGATCACATCATAAAAGGTTGGTGAAGACCAGGAGAGTTCTGAATCTTTTGTAACATTGTGTCACCTGATGTCTGAACTTTATGCAGGCAGATACAGTTTTGTTTTATAACAATTCAATTAACTGATCAGAAGCCATTCCCCTCGCAGAATGCTGAACATTTTACTGTTATTTTCTGATACAAATGCAGTTTGAAAATAGGAAAATATAGAGAATAGCATAAGTATTAATTAATTCAGGTGCTCCTATTATTTTGTCCACCCCTATGTTGTCACTGTTTATTTGCTGTTGTCAGTGAAGTAGAGACGAAATGAGTTCGCATGACAGCCTTTTGATAGCAACATCTAATATTCTTACTGACTGAGATCTCTGCTGTGCTCTCCAGAGCTGGCAATGCGATCCATCAATCAGACACGTACACAAACGGGCACACAGGCACACAGGCGCACACATACACACACACACACACACAAAGAAGAAGAAGAAGAAGAAGAAGAAGAAGAAGAAGAAGAAGAAGAAGAAGAAGAAGAAGAAGAAGAAGAAGAAGAAGAAGAAGAAGAAGAAGAAGAAGAAGAAGAAGAAGAAGAAGAATTAGAACCAACATCAGCCTAAAGCAAAGCACAAAGTCCATTTGGCCGTGTCGGTGCTCACAAAGGCAGCAGTATTCCTCTTAGAAGTGAATCAGATGAGATCTTTGAAGTCTGGTCTGGGTTAAACCTTGATAATGGATTCTTTTATCAGCGATTTCCTTGTGTAAGAAGGTGAATGCAAAGCATTTGGCAGAGGAAAAAAAGATTCCCTTTTATTCTGCTGTGGAAATATTTTCTATGTTGGAGAAATACACAAAATTTTCCTATTCCCCCTGCTGTTCTCTGGCTTCTGACATTGAATTTACTGCTCCGAAGCATCAGATCCACAGAAAAGATATCTGCTAGAGAAATGCACAAGGAATGTATTAGATATTAGATATCTCTCGTGCTGCCTGCAGACCCATTTGAGAGGTGTTTGTTCTCAAACAGCCTCTATGATTTTTTCAACAGAAAATGATGTCTTGTTTTATGATTCATAGGTTTTTTTTTTACAATTGTAAACACCTCCATTTCAAAATAGAGCCTGCAAGAGACGGAGGAGAAAGGGTGGTACGGAGAGGAAGAGGATTCTGCATGCGTGGTAGAGTAAGACAACAGCAGAGATGACCGAGAGCTGTAGACTGTGATGACATTAGGGCTACTGTGGTAACCAGGTAATCATCCATGGGCTGTCATTTAAAGAGACTGGTCTCAGAGAGCAGCCAAATGTGGCCTGGTAAAAGAGGTCAAATATGTATTGTGAAAAGGCATAACTGCATATTACCAAAATTAAAATCTATTGCTTGTATGTAATTCTTGTATGTTAGTCCCAACGACTAACCCCCACTGGGGGTATTTCTTTTAGAGAGTCATGGAGCTAGAAGCCAATCACACACACCATGTTTTTTATCTATGGACTTGGCCAAAACACGCTGGTGAGGACAGAATTTCATTGGCAAAAGAGCTAAAGTGGGTGTTCCAGGGGAGCCAATGGTACCATGTGTGCAGTGCTATCCTCTGATGGAGTGCTGCTATACAAATGCAAGAGACCGATTACAGTTTTTTCTGATTGCTTAAGCACATTTTTTGTAACTATTGGCTATTTTTGCAAAACTCTACACACAAATAAGAAAACCTTTCACCCAATTATCAAAACATTGTAGTTCTCTTGCAAAAGCCAACACAGCTAGATTAACTCTTCACACCTTTGTAAAAATGGTGTTTTCGTATCAAACAGTAAACATAAGCCATCATCTACTAAGCACACAATGTGCCAACTAGACACTGATGGTATGAATACAAAACACATCTGGCTTTTGCTTTCTCTGTGTACAGATGTCAATTTGAGGTCATACTTTTGTCATAGTGTCATGTAAACATACAAGGATCCAAACTTCAAGTATTGGTGTTTATTCACACTCATCAAAACCAAGACAAAGTCAGAACACAAAATAGTAATTTCACAAAAAAAAACAACCAATCAGCCTACATCATGTCATCTTTCTGGGTCTGGCCACAAAATTTCGTCCACATCGCATGCGATATCCTCCAGTCCAAGGCACCGGGGAAAATATCTCCTTGAATGCCGTATCCAGGCCTGACATGCCTCCTCCATTGCCTGTAAAAGGGCTACCTGTTGATGAGGATGACGGTCGTACACTTTCCAGCGCCAGGCAGAGAAGAACTCCTCGATGGGATTTAAGAATGGAGAGTATGGAGGGAGGTTGAGTGCCGTGAAGAATGGGTGGTCTGTAAACGAGTTGCGGACCAAAGCAGCCCTATGGAAACTAACATTGTCCCATATGATGACATATCGGGTCTGCTCTGGTCTCTGAACAGTGAGCATGTCATGAAAGGTGTCCAGGAATGCAATAATGTGTGCAGTGTTGTATGGGCCTATGGTTGCATGATGGTGAACGACACCATTTTGGCTTATAGCTGCACACATGGTTATGTTACCACCACGTTGTCCTGGGACATTGATGATGGCACGGTGTCCAATAATGTTCCTGCCACGTCTCCTGGTTTTACTGAGGTTAAAACCGGCCTCATCTACAAAAAGTAGCTCATGTCCCATGGCATCTGCTTCTAGTTCCATCACTCTCTGGACAAGACAAAACAAATGCAACACATCAGGCCCATGCACAGCACTACAGTATGCACTTCCAAATTCAGAACCAATGACACTATAGCTTACCTGCACATAGTCATATCGCAGTTGCTTTACACGTTCTGTGTTTCTCTCGAAAGGAACTCTGTAAATTTGCTTCATTCTTATTCTGTGGCGCGCAAGTACACGACTTAGTGCAGAAATGCTTACACTGTGTATATTTTGAAAGATGGTGTCATTATCAATCATGCGCTGCTGTATTTCGCGCAGTTTTATTGCATTATTGGCAATCACCATGTTCACTATATGGGTCTCTTGCTCTGGAGTGAACATTCTTCCTCTGCCCCAAACATGTGGACGTCTAGCAATTCTGTAAAGTAACAATTTCAGTATTTTTGCATGTATGGTACTGTTGTGTTTCTCATTAGAGTATGGCAGTGCTACAAAGTACTTACCGATTCTCATTTCGAAATGTCCTAATGATGCTTGCCACAGTGTAGCGGCTCAAATTAGGCTGAACCCGTTGGCCAGCTTCCCTCAGGGTCATCCCATGGTTGATGACATGGTCCACTATTGTAGCTCTGATGTCATCAGTTATTCTATTTCTTACTCTTCTTACCCTTCCTCTTTCCCCTCCTTGTCCTCTTCTTGCTCCTCCTTGTCCTCTTCCTCTAACCCTCTCGCTTCTTCACCTCCACGTCCTCTCCCTCGGCCTCCTCTGATTCTCACTCTTCTCACTCTTACTGCTCGTTCCATTGTACTCCACACAGACAGCTTACCTGTGGCTTATTTATAGTGCTTAGGCTGATTGCAAAGTGAACTAATTATCTAAAACAGTTTTCACATGTGAAAGTGTGCCAGACAGTTGGCAAAATAGTGTTAATGATAGCCATACATGTGTATAATTTTGCTAGGAGTGTGTTGGAAATTTGGTAATTGAGTGTAAGCAGTGTGCAGTGAATTGTGCCTACAGTTTTGCAAAGTGTGTGTTACAAAATTGCAAACTGAGTGCAAAGCAGTGTTTGTGCTTTTAGTTTTGCAAACTCAGTGAGTGGTTTTGCTATACGTATTAATAGTTTTAGAAATTGTGCTACAAGAATCACGATTAGCGCTTAAGCATTCAGAAAAAACTGTAAGTAACTTTGTTTTGTTTTTTTAGCAAGCATTTACAGTGCTGACTTTTGTTTTCCTTGTAATTTTCATTTACTGTAGTTTATTTTTGAGTTATTTGATGGCAAAGATAAAGTACAGTGAAGCTTTTCCTGTTTTCCTCTTGCATTTCAATAACTTCCTGTTGTACATTCTATAAAGACATACCATTCTTACTGTATTTCATAATGGGAACTTTCTCCAAAATCCATGAACTCTTTTCTCTTGACTACTTCACCACCTGCAAAACACTGTTTATCTACAGCACATTTTTTCAGATGCTAACACACTGTGTCCAAAACTGTTAAAAACACATTCAAAACAGAAAGATGGCAAATGACCTGCATTTCTGCAACAACCAGAAAGAATTATATAGGAGAGCTTAGCTAAGATTTACATACATTTTATGTTTACGTCTATGTGCGTAGAGAAAAGTGTATTGTGTTTTGAATGTGGTTTTACTATAAAACTGAAGCTGAGTGCAGGAAATGTGCATATTTTTGCAGAATTTGTTCAGGGGGCTGGTGCATCAATTAGAGGTTGTGGTCATTTTGTCTCATGTTCCAGTGTTACTGTGGAAACAACTGAGAAAAACTGCACTGTAGCACTGAAATTTGAGGAACTTACTAAGTAAATTACTGAATGCAGTGATATAGAAAAAAAAAATATTTTCTCAATTGTGAAGATGCAATGGTCAAAACTGAAGCCACTTTTTCAAAACTCTTCACACAGTCTGCATTACCAACATGCATCTTGGCCAAACAGTTAATCTCCCCTCCAAAAGTCACTCAAACCACCAAAACACTTCATTGAAGCCTCAAACTAAACTTGTTCAAACAAAACACTGGCAACAATTCTCATTCAGAAAGCGTACATTGTCACTCATAACACACTGACCTACAAAACACTAACTTCAGTTTTGACCATTGCATCTTAGAAAATTGAAAAAAACCTGTAATGTACACATTTCTTCACATCAACAATAATATATATATAAAAAATGATGTGTCTACTGTAATGCTATCTGTTATTGTTTTTTTAGGTACTTACGTTATGAGTGACAAAGTGTTGCTGTTGGAGAGAACTACTGCAGGTGTTTTTGTAAAATTATTTAATATTGAAACAAGTATGGAGTGTTTTGGTAGTTTTGGTGCATTTTGGGTGCGAATTAACTGCTGTGCAAGCTGTGTGCTGGTACAGATGACAGTGTGAAGAGTTTTGAAAAAGTAAACTGTACTGAAAAATGCTTGTTAGCAATTGTAAAATAAACTGTAAAACCTTCAAAAGGCTCAGAGTAGAAGTTATCTGCAAGAAACCAAAGACGACCTCTGCAGACTTCCTCAACTGTACAACAGCAGTCACACCTCCCATCACAGCACTCAGGGAAGCACAAGTGTGAAATTACATGTAGAGATAAAACAGATCTATGCAGAATCATACATAGCAAACATATGACATGCTGTGCAGCCTCTGGTTCAGAAGATCAGACTCTTTTTCATGTCAGGAAAAAAACGACAACGCACGCCAGATTTGATGTTTTCCTCACAAACACCAGCTGGGGGGATTGTTGTCATTAGACATGACTTTATACCTGAATTTTAATTGTCTTCGCTGCAGGTGTAGAGGTATTGTTACAGTGGGAGCAGTGAAATGAATCATTACAACATTTATTAACACACTCTCTCAGCACGCCACTGAGGAGTGACAGAATAATCGAACACAACTGGAGGAAGCAGCTTCAGAAGAAGCGGCTTAAGCATCCTACTTCAGAAAAGAATAATCCATTTTACACAGGTGGGCCAAAAGAACACATTGTCTCACTTACTTCTATTAGTATTATGCAGATAGATTTTGGTTTTATTTGTCCAGGTTTCTGGTCTCAGAGTTTTGCCTCCACTACAATCTCTGCATAATCCACAGAAATGTGAAGAAGCTGAAATATTTCAAAGATATTAAATTTTGTGTGTTGACCTTCCACAATGCTGAATCATCTGTGCTTGTTGAGTCTTTATTCTGAAGACTAAACTAAAGTGATGAACAAGTGAAATTTCATGTTTTACTACAAAAGTAGCTGGATTACCCGAATTAATAATTGATTGACTATATGACTATATTTTAAAAACAGTTATATTTCAGACACTAAATTTGATTGTAACGTTGGCAGAGCTTTACAAAAACTGTGATACATCTTGATCTATTATAGGTTTACACCCTGCTTGCAAAACAAACCTTCACAGATCAGTCAATTTTGGACTTTGTCACTCTAGATAAGAAATTCAGAATAAATTACAGATGTAATGTCTTTTTGCAGCTCAGATGTAAAGCAGTGGTCAAAGTGGGTTAAACATGGAGCTTCATATTAACACAAAGAAGCCATTACCTACTTCCCACATCTGGAAGTGTTGATGGAAGTGGTACCTGCAGGTGTCACATGTGACATATTCATATTTCAAAATTTAGATATGTTAGAACGCTTATATTTGAAGTATTTTAGACAATACATTAGATTGCAGTTTGACAAAAAATGTAATGTAAAACACATTACATTCACTTAATAAATGGACTGCACTTTGTCAATGCAAGGCAGCAGTCATTTAAGCTCTGACATTTTGACGGCATGTCAATGGCTAACACTGAGGGTGTCAAACTTTGACTATTCGCTTGAGGTCTTTCAACGTCCTCTTGTTTGCTAGTAACTGAGGCCTACCCAGGCCAGGTCCAAATTATATTTAGTCTAACCAGGTGGGATATGGTCCTATTGTCTAGATTATTATTATTATTATTTTTGTCTAGAGTCCAAGTCTCTCGTGGTTATCATGAGTGTTGCATCACCTCTTGCATTCAAACCAGGCTGCTGAGAAACAAGCGGGAAGCTTCTGGTCTGAGACCTGAATCCAATGCGGTGTCACGGATCGGGGTGCTGCGTGCAGACTGAGGTGAGGACCCAAATGCAGACAATGGCGAGGCAAGAGGAGGATGCAGTTCAAAATAAAGTTTATTCAAATAACTAAACAGGCTTACGTGGAAGCTCGGAGCAAGGGTCGAAACAAAGGTAATCCAGAAGAAGGCAAATCCAACACAAAGACAGAGTAATCCAAAATGGGGGAACAAACCAGAAATCCAGGGAACAGAACACCACACAGAACACTCAACATAGACGCAAGGACGTGACAAAGACTGGAGAGACAAGCAGGCATACATATACACAGGGACTAACGAGAGGGGCGGGAGCAACACAGGTGAGCGGGATCAGGGCTAACGAGGCAGAGACAGAGAGACAAGCAGGGGGAAACAGAGAGAACACTAGACAAGCAGACGTGGGGCAGAGTGAATAACCAAGAAGACAGAAACACACACAAGTTACCAAGAACCAGAACCTAAACGAGAACACAGAGTACACAGGAGACCAAATCACAATAATACAAACAAGGACCAGGAATGAATACCAAAACATGAACTAAGGACATGGAACTAAACTCAGACTCCCAAACAAGACACACAGACAGGATCATGACATGCGGAAGTCCCTTAAACCTGCATTCTATTGAACAGCCAGCAGGGGGCGACTCTTCTGGTTGAACAAAGAAGTTCAGTTCCAATGACCCTACTTCTCAGCTAAATAATTACCCCAGTAAACACTTTCCTAATGAGTTTATGGTCTCAATTGCTAGTTTCATGTCTTCTTCAATACAACATGATGTTGATTTAGTACATTATGGTCCCATTTAGAGGTAAATAGACTATAAAGCAAAGTATGCTTCAGGGCTGGATTATCTGTGATTGACAGGTTGTTACCATGGCGACCTGACAATCAGGTTAGAGTGACTTGTACCCACGGCACTGTGTTAATTTAACCAGCGCCGTTGAAAAAGCTTATTAGGAGTTGGCTGTTCACTTTCTCTGGTGAGTACATTTAATTTTAAGATTGGTGTTTGCTAGATAAATTTTCAGCCCTGTTAAAATGACAGTTAACGTAAATTACAGATGCACCTAGCTAAGCAAGCTAGCTAGCTCTACACACGGCTGTTAGCGCCACCATCTTGTCCAAACATGGTCACGTCCAGTGCCGCTGGTTGCAAAAAATCAACATGGCAGCGGCCTATCGGCCAAACTTAGGGCTTCAAAACGTCAGGCCACAAACCAACAGGTGACGTGACATTGTCCACTTCTTATAAACAGTCTATGCTTAGAACTCTGCACAGCTATACGGAATTCTGTAACTGTAACCTGTTTTTCACTTACACTCACAACCATGTAATGTACACTGCGACAACAACTCTTAAACCAGTGTAAAATTAACTAAATAAAACGTTGCATGATCAACAATAGACCTGTAACCTCTTTGCAGCCAACGTTAATAATTAACGTGATGGCAGACAGTGGGACGTAAATGATTATGGTAATGGACTACGACAAGTTTAGCAAGCAAACAAACGCTCATTCAACAGTCATTGTCAAAAATAAACATTGTTCACGAGTCCTGCACCTCGAGTCCGAGTCAAGTCTAAAGGCTTTTGAGGACGAGTCTCAAGTCAAGTCTGAAGTCACTGTGTGTGTACCTTAAGTGCGACTTGAGTCAGTCGTGGAATACTTTGAAACCATTGGCAGTAATGGGTATTGACTAACAAGCACATGCAGGAGAACAAGCAAAACTGGCATAAAAACAATCTGCTATGGCATTGCTAGTGGTCAAAATCCCCACAGGGTACCTTTAAATTTAAGTTAAACACATTGAGCTGGGTTTTCGAAGGCTCTCCTTTGGATACAATGATTCCAGATTTCCTATTTTTCTTGTTGGGTATTACCCATTTCTTTAGAACTTTGACAACTCCAACAACATGGAAATTTAATTATTCTACAACGCAAGCTTGTAAAATCTTTCTGTATTTGGTTCACAGGAGTTTGAACATCACCATGGTACATCGATAAGAATGCAGAAGGGACAAAAGGTTCCGTTTAAGCCATTTATTGCCACTATTCACACATGAGCAACAGGAGATGATGAGGCTTGACGGTTATGGTTTTTTTATCACGCACAACCATAGATGTGTATCTGAATGACAGAGACAGAGGGCCCTCACATGTGGTTTGTATTGCTGCCAGCCAGAACAAAGGAAATGGGTGGAGCTTATAAAATAGACCATTGATTAGGAGTAAGTAAGATCAGGTGAGATTGGGTGGGTTCCTTGCCATGGAAATAAGCAGAGGGTTGCTGAATAGTATGGCTCTATTCTACACAAGCATACAATGTTGTTACTCTTTGCAATCACATCAGTGATCAGTGCTGATGCTATACTACAATATGCAATGGTGTTTACATTGGCAACCAACATCACTGAAAGTTTTATCTTGCATCATATACAATGCCTTTACCTGATAAACAATCCAAAAGAAAATAACTACCTTAAATAATCATGAAAAATCTTTCATGTCTGCAACTCTGATCTATCCCAGCCAATCTGATTTGGAGACCTTGAAGCCAGCTTCATTTTCAATCCACCAATGTTCTTCCACCCTGAATTATAAGCAAATAGAGTTTGAATGTCACCAGTTCTGTGTACTCCGGCTTTATATGATGAGAAGATTATTATGTTAACATTGAAATTACATGGTTGCTGTCCTCTACAGAGATGTTGTTGTGGAGGCACCTCAGGCCCAGCGTCAGGCTCCATCAGCGGGGACAATCATTAGTTGATTCCCAGAGGAGCTGTTCTCTCAGCATCCGCTCCACTTCACCCTCAGCTCTTTGTGGCTCCTGCTGATAAGGCCAGGCTAATATCTGCTCAGTGGCTGGCTGCATTGGAAATGATAAACACAAGCTGTGCTGCTGTCCACTCCATCAGGACAACAGAAACTGGAATCTAGCCCCCGGGCTATTGTTACGCTATAATAGAGGAGAGCGTATGTACAGCGGAAAACCTGGCCAGGTACGTGAAACAAAACACAAGACAGGGAAAGGATGACAGATTGACTCCGTGGTTACAATGTCTGTGGCATAAACAAAAGACCATGGTTTCCACCCCTTCCTCCAGACTGCTAAAATGTCCTTGAGGAAGATAATGAAACTGTTGTCATCCATTAAAAGTCATTCTGAATAACAGCAGCTGCAAATTGAATAGAACCAAAAACAACTTACAATCCACATTTATTGCACAATTTTAGTTACTTTGTACCATAATACATTTATATTCAGATAATAACTGCCAAGTCCTGGAAATGATTTCAGCACTAAATATGTTATCACTCGATTGAATGAGCGTTATCAGTGGTTATCAGCCCCATAGATATGAGCGGCTGCTCTGTGCATTTGCTTACACTGCAGCCAAACATCGAAACACGGAATGAGAGGATTCATCATTTCAAGTTATTTTAACTAATAGAAGTTTCCTTTTTCTTTTCTCCTTTCCTCTTTTCATCTCAAGACACTCCTAAAATCAAGGCTATTGAAACACTGTTGTCTCGATAAACTGACCTGTGAGGGTTCTTGTTATGTGACTTTTTCCTCTTGCTCCAGCTGTCTCTGTTGTCTGTTTTTGATTGCAAAATCATTAAAAATTGATCACTAAAGAAATGATGAATACTAGAAAAGTAAGACCTGGATGGTAAAGGGGATCTAGTGCTCATAGGACACAGAGACACCTCACCCTGTCTACCTTTCACTCTTCACCACAGTTGTTTTGTATTATTTGAAGTGTGTACGAGCAGCAGACAGATAGGGATTTAGGGTAGAGGAGATGCTGACGAATGAAGGAGCAGAATAAGACGCGGGGATTTATAAGAAAATAACTTTGGTTGCATCCATGGCTTGGCTGTTTGTCCTGTAATCACCCTCATCTTCCCCGGAAGTTCTGAAATTGCTTTTCATATTTGTGTAAACAACTGATTACCATTTTAGTGAGAACGGAATCATTTCGAAATAAGATCAGCCATGTGTTTTTCAAAATGGAGGATCTCATTTTGGGACAATCACTTATATACAATCTGATAAGACTGTTCAGCACCAATTGCAGTGTTCGTGGAAAAAATCACACAACAGGACCATAGTCAGGATTTGTCCCCCTTCCTCTTGAAAACCAATTTTGTTTTAATTATTTTAGATTTTTACTAACCTTTAGTCAGGTAACCGTGGGGTTATATTGCATTTATCTATCTTATCTATAACAGATTCTATTTCTCAACATGGGGGGGAACTGAATCTTTTCTGTTCATCATGTGGGACCTTTTTTTGTACTGATTGTAGCTGCGTAGGAAACAATGTGTTTGAAATGTAATGGTCGGAATGAAGCATTTTTAAAGAATAATATAGCAATACAGAATATGAATAACACATTGCCATATCAGTTGTTCAATTATGTTTAAACAAGAAAGGGGAACACTGCAGTAGGGTAGGTTATCAGTGTGTGTCTTATAGAAATCCACATTAGTTCTGCACAGAGTAAAATCTAACGACATTAGAAACGACCTTTAATTACCTCTTCAGCTGGTTTTGGTGACGACTTTAAACAGGAATATAGCATTTGAAAACCCTTGAACACACTTGTTTAAAATTTCATATTGTGAGAAATGACTCCCACTCTGATTCGCTTAGTGTGATACAGGCTAATGTACGTCAGATTTCTTGCAGGTATTCTCCTCATGTCATTACTTCTCGTCCCTCCAACCGTGAAGGTTCAGTCTCATCAAGTCACACAAAGTCATTATTAACCTCATCTCCTCGTGAATGTTAATAGTTTTCTTCTAATGAAGTCGGTCGCCTGTCTGTCTGCTTCCATGAAATGTAAAATCTCCACATTTGTTTAGATATCATTAAGCGGCCGAGTGTAAAATGTCCTCAGAGAATGAGCACATATAATCCTACACACACAATTCCCAGGCCATGTGTGTGTTCCCGTCCCCACACAGGAACTCAAGACCTCTTCTTTGACTCTTACTACCAGTTCTGCATGGTAATCATACTCTCCTTAATCATTAAAACTCGCACACACTTACAGCCCGACAGGCTTCTCTGCTGACTCCTGCTACCAGATCTGCATGATGATTACGCGCCCCACAGTGAGCTGCATGTCAACACTCTGCATGTCCACACTGCGTTGCAGCTCACTCACCCAGAAGCCTCATCAAATGAAAAAGGGAATATCTGATACTTAGATCTGCCTGCACACAGCACAGTGTGGCTCCAACTACTCCATGGTACGGGTACATAGCAACATGGGAGGACAGATACAGCATAAATCTGCCATGTGTCCTCTGTTCTGTCTGTTTAAAGCGCTTATGTGGCATTTACATCATGCAGGATGGAGGGTAATGATGCGTAAGATTCCCATAGAGTGATTATTATTATTAGTGTTTATGCCACCCAAACGCAAGGTGCAAGTCTTAAAGATTAACGATGTAATTTGCACACTAAAAGAAGTAAGGGTTAAGCTACAGGGTAAAATTGTGCATTTAAGTGTAGTTACCTTCACTGATGATCTAAAGGCAATATAAGGCATCCATGTTTATTTGCTTTTCATAAACTTTAGCATTAGTATTATTATTTGGTATCATGGTGACCAAGGAGTTGAGTTGCCCTGCACCATCCCTGGTTTGAGTCCAGCTGAGAGGACTTTGCTGCATGTTGTTCTGCATGGCTACAGGCTAACAGGTGAGAAGAGGGTCAACTTTAGGGGGGGGGGGCCCATACAAAGGTCTATGGTTGACACTTTACTTACTGTCTTATTTGAATAACAATTCTTTTAAGATGGATTTACATGAAAAATAAATGGATAAATTATTATGAATAAAACATATTTCATACTTACCCACTGTTATTGTGAAGATAATATGGTCGAAACATTTGGCCATTCAGATGTGCAGGAGCCGCAACAAGCAAACACTGCAGCCTGTCTGGGGCCCAAGAAAAGAGAAGCCAAAACACAATGACAAAAAAAAAGAAAAAAAGGGGAGGCAATGGCCAAATTTCAGGCCAAAAAAACTATTAAGAAGCACCGTGTAGCAAAGCTTTAGCTTGCTTAACCTTTAATAAATGTTATTAAATTATTATTAGGGCATTTTCTCTTCTTGTCTTGTTTTAAGTAAAAAGGAGGAACATAACTGTCACAGTGTAATTTGAAAGATTAAAAAAAACTGTATTGACCTTTTGTGCTTTATAATCAGATTGAGTAATTGAATATGTATGCGAGCATGGCCTGAATGAGTCTACAACACTGAATTTGGAAATGGTTGTGAGGGACTCCATCTGTGTCCCTATAAGGCTAATGACCAAGAGCTTCTTTGAAATTGCCTGTGTTTGTATTAGAACTAAGGGTGGGTGGAGGTGGTGCTTAAGTGGGTGTCAATGAGGGGCCCAGTTAAAAAAAATTGTCCCCCTGTCCATAATTCCCAATGGTGGGCCTGACTACTGCTGTGCAGAGTTATTCTGTATTTTTAATTATCAGATAAATTCCATAAATCAACAATCTCTTTCACCTTAATTGAAAAGGGCAGAAGGTCCCTCCCTAAAGGACAGATGTTGTAGTTTCACAAAGCACAAGTTTCCCAGTTGAAAGTACCACTGTAACAGCAGCATGAACAATATTTACAATGTTAATATTATATAGTACTAGTTAATATTGTAACTCCATTATGACATGAATGCAGCATTAGCAAAGGTTCAGGAAACTCTGTCGCCTCACCTACCTGTTTCCACATTTAAGGTTGTATATGCTTCCATTTATTGGCTGACATATAGTTTGGTAAAATGTTAAAGAGTATAGGCAGGAGAAGGAGAAAGTTTTTGTCAGTGCCAGCATAAGGCTATTCCCTGGAGGCAGCAGACACGTGCAGAGGGGGGTGCAATGGGTGCTTGAGCTCCTGCCGTTTTGCACTTTGATGCCCAAAGTGCCCTTTTGCCAATGAAAAATTTAGTCTAGTTATTTATTTTAAAATTTGTAAGGGCCCAATCAAACTATTAGTAAAATTAATGAATAATAATTTTGCAGTAAAGAAAATGACCTTTCACCTGAGCCCTCCCGTTCAGACACCGTTAGTTATTCAGCAGCACTGCCGACACCTGCGATTCTGGTAAGAGGGGTTTACCTCAATGTGCTTGTTGTGGGTTGTTTGATTTATTTTGCTAGCAAGACGCAAAGAGAGCAGCACAGTAGTTGTGTACATTGCTGTGCGTCGCCTGTAGAAGTAACGTTAGCTGCCGGCTAACAGTGTGCCGACAGTTAACATTACTTCTATACACAGTTAAACAAAGGTGCTCTGTTCACTTCGTTCTTGCTGTTTGAGGGAGAAAAGTTTCACAGATGTTGCGAGGTCTGGTATTTTTTCTGTAATTTGACTAAAAACCTTTCACTTGAACCAGGAGCTATTACAGTAGCTTAATAAAAAAATGTAGTGTGCGTTAAAATAATTATAATACCATTGGTAATACCACCGTTGATACTGATACTTATTCCTCCGACGTACTACTTACTTATCAGCCCTTTTTTAAATGATCATTTAAATCAGAACAGTATTGGAATAGATTTAGCCTACATTTTAACTGTGTTTACAACAGAAAACCTACTATATTAACTAAATAACTGTAAATACATATTAAAATGTCAGTGTTAATGTAAAATAAATAATATTTTTGACATCAAAGTGAAGGGTGAAGCAGAAATGGCCCTATTAGATTTCAGAGAAAGGTATGAAATGTTAATGTGAAAGATAAATGCTGCTCTGTCATGGTTAGTTTATTTATTTAGATTTATGATTAGACATATAGTCAATCAAAAAAATATTTTGAGAACAGCCCTATTTAAATCCTTGTTCCATGTGACCCTTTTATACTTTGAGCACCTGCCCTTCCAATGGTCACTGCATGGCCCTGGGAGGCAGTACAGAAATTAGAAATTAAAAATGGAACTAAGTATAATGTATATATATGCTGCACATATATGCAGTGAGAATGAGGATAACTGATCATGACATTTATGAAGAATAACTACAATGATATCTAGTCAATTCAATTCTATAAACTGGCGACTGGTCCAGGGTGTACCCTGCCTCTTACCCTATGCCAGCTGGGATTTGCTCCAGCCCCCGGAGACTCGGCACGGATAAGCGGGTATAGAAAATTACTGACTGATTGACAATGCCAGAACACACACACACACACACACACACACACACACACACACACATATATATATACAATCTCTCACAAAAGCATAATACCTCTGCAGTAAGGTATCTGCATTACTTCAAGGTTTTTTCTAAAGGAATTTGATATTATAGGCATTTGTAACTTGAATGCAATTTTCCTATTTGAATATTCATTTTCTAAACGGATTAATAAAGACTAAACTGACCCCGAGACTTTGAAATTCATGGTTTAATAAATGGTAATTTAATGCTCAGCGTAGCTCCGCTCTCCCGTCTTTGCTAACTGAACTCACTTCACCGTGAAATCCACTGACCTCTGATTCATTGGTTGAATCTCCATTGGTGTGTGTGTGTGTCGTTGAGCCCCAGAGTCATAAATACCCTTCGAGTAGCTTTTGTATTCAGAAGGCTTTCCAGGAAATCAGTTCAAAGTGAGAGAAATATATCTATTGACCTCTTCAATGTTTTCAGTGTTTCTCTTTAACTTCTTTTAAAGTTAAACGTTAAAGTTTAACGTTATTTTATCTTTAGTCACTCGTCTAAGGATTATTTGAGGCAAAATCTGAGTTAAACTTTCAAAACGACAATTTCTTATGCCTCCTCAGTAAACTCCAAACTGGAGAAGAGGACTCTTGTGTCCTTTGTGTGTGTTGCTTGTCGTTAGAATAAGTGAGTGCCAAACATCCAGATGGAGGGTCTGCCTGCCTGTCTGCGGCACATATTCATTCTGTACATGTCTTAGTGTATTCATAGCTACCCCTTACTGAAAATAAAAGTAAATCTAATTTAATCACATCTAATCTTACTTAGTATGAACCTGTCAGAGGGGCAATGCCAAGTTTGGGTACTGCTGTTGGCGAGAGATTTTCTTGCTGACACTGTGAAGGAAAATGAATGATAACGCTCATCCCTGAAGTATTTTAGATTAGCTCAGAGAAGAAGAGGGCTTTAGCGGGCTGGCCTCCAACCAGAGCTCACTGGGGTTCAGGTAAGGCCTGCATTCTTTGTTATTTTTGGCAATCATCACACGTATTATGTTGGGTCTATTAGTAGCTGGTGAATAAAAATATGGGCAAGAATTTATTGTTAATCTCAGAAAGTTGTTTACTTCACACAACTGTTTTATTTTTCATGTATTTCGTGTTTTGTTTTTCCTAGGTTTGTTTCTGTTCAGCAAGATAATACTGAGAAAATAAAGAGACACAGCATGAGAATCAATTCAAACTCTCCAGTTGCCTAAATCCACTATCACGCCATGTGACCCTGATATGCATGCAGTGCTGCTTCTCAGTACTAATTGCCTCATTCTCTCCCTTCAAGAACAAGAACACAGAATCAAATATATCTGACAACGGAATAAATCATATATATTAAATTTTCATTCTGCATGAATTCTGCATGATGTAACTAATTAATGTTTCATCATATAACTCTGTACAAGATTGAAGAATTCACGTAGAGATCCAGCATGTTTGTTTTGGAATTTGGATTTCTCTGCAGAGGTTTGGTGGCATAGAAAACAATCAGTAAGAGAGAACAGAGCTGAGAACATGAAGACTTCTCTTGCTGCGGTGTTATCCTGGCCAAAATGTTAACATGATGTATTTTAATTGCTGACCACAAATACAGACATACTGTGTGTGACTGCTTGTTTTTCATGCACAAAGAAAAAAAAAGAGCTGTGCTTCGTGATGGCACTAAGAAGGTTTCATAAGCTAGAAAACTATTAGGGAGTCACATACTGGCATTACAAGCTTTTCACAGACAACAAGCAGCTGCACCTCCCCACTCTGTAGCTATGTAGGTATTAGGGTTGAATATCTTTGTACATTTTTTTAAAATACATTTCCAGTTATATTTCAAAGTCATGGCAAACACTCTTATCCACAGAAACTATCAATGAGAGCTTCTACAGCCCCGTGTTATTCTGTTGTTTGACAGAGCTCATAAATGTCTGCTGGCTGTAGGTGTGACACAGAACAGTGCTAGAAGGCACAATATCAGAGCAATGCTTATGTTTCTCCAACATGCCTGAGGGTGCAGCTGTCTCCGTCAAGGGCAAATAAAAGAGCAGATTAACATATAGCATCAAGAAGCAGCTCAGGGATTTGTCGCCACTCTTCTGCTGCACACTGTCTCTAGTAAATGTATTCACTGCACAAAATAACACGAGGAGAAAAACGTCCTCCTGAACTTGGGTCTTCAAAGCTGAATTGTTGTTTTGTTTTTGTCAGTTTTCTTTGAGATGCTGGGAGCAGCTAAACTGCCATCTGAAATCATTAAATAAATCCTGCAAATCAAAAAGTTAGATCAGTGAGCTTCCTGCTATGCGGGGACACTGTCGAACAAAACGCCATGTTGTGATTTTACATGCTCAGTTAAGTTTGTCCACCGTATCGGCTTCGAGCTTTGCCGTCTTGCCTGATTACTCCCAACAAGTTCCACTTCTCCAGTCATAGTTCCGCTGGAAAACATCACACGCTTTGATTTCTGAAGTCATTTACAGAATAGCTGCTCTCTCTGGCACTTTGAGCCTCTGGGGGAAACTGTTTCTTCTTCTCTCTCCTCCATCCTCCATCTGCCAGAATCTCAAACCTCGTGGTGTAGGACAGAGAAGTCTTCTGTTACCCACAGCTACTCATCCGAAATCTAACCTGAAACCTGTTGCTGAAGATGGAGGAGGCGTGTTGTCAGAAAGCGGAGATGTTTGTGTGTGTTAAACTGCTTTGGAAGGAAAAGGAGATGTTTTCTTCATGTTTCCATCACTAATCGCTGCCTAACTGAAACCTGCCAGACCAACACAACAGTCCGGGAAATCACAGCAGTGTGAATTAAAGTGGGGGAATCCTTTTGCTCCGTGTAATGAAAGTTAACAGGTTTAACTGTGGAGCTGAGAATAATGCTGGGATGCTGAAGGACAACAATGAAAGGAGAAGCAGAGATGCTGAGAGAGAGACATGCAGTCATACTGAGCTGTTTCCAGTAATGCTTTGCATTGTAGATTGTGGTGTAATTGCGCTGCTGTTGGCTGCTGATAAACCTTTGGAAGAGTCTGGTCTCCACTGGATTCTATCAGGAGGCTGTCAGACAGTAAGCGCTGGCTCAACCAGGCAGCCAGAAGGGTTTTTTGGTGGTTTTTCTTCTTTGTCTTTGCAACAACAAGGTGACGCAGAATGTGAAGAGAAGGCAGAAGCAGCAGACAGATATCAACACCTCAGTGTCATCATATGTACATGCTGCTAGCTGGATGCTCTTATCTGCAGCAGCTCACAGTACTGAGTGCATGGACTCTGAGTTAGATGGTCCCAGTGGAAATGAAACCACTGACTGTGGAGGAGACGCTCGACTAGTTGAGCTTCACAGGACTTCGGTGTCTGTTTCCCTGCTGTCTGCGGCCCCGTCAAACACTTTTCTGTGACAGTTTGTTCTCCAGTCACTGAAAGTTTTAACACTAAGGGTCATGATGGATGCAAAGGTGGAACTTTATCTGTTAACTGTCAAACTAAATGACACAGCATGTGAGTACCATCTTTCCTGTTGGTGGAAGAGGAAAAAGTATTAGAGAGTGCTATTTGAAAGGATCTTGCATAGTGATGAACACAGCGGATTACCACCTGACCCTGCTCTTCCCCTCAGCTCTATGGAGCTGTGTGGTTTGCTCTCTCAATGCTTTGACATTAGCATTGCTTCCAGCCACGGCAGGACGATGTTTTCAGTAGAAAAGCTTTAATAAACCCACTCTACTCTACCGGTCCAGCGCCAAACAGACAAAGTTAGCGACTGGTGACATAGTGGAGCATTTAGCAGCTTATGAACCAGATGTTTCACTCAGGACTTAATGGAGAACCAAACTGTGCTAAAAAAGAGAGCAAATGCTGGATTTACATTGACCACGTGGGCACAAACACAATCCCAATCCCCAATGAATGCTTAGGTGTCTGCAACTATTTGCTAACATGTTCGCAATATCAACTTTAGAAGGTGATTATATTTCAGAGTTTACCAAAGTGGCCAAAAAAATCAGTTAATGCAGGCTTGAGTAAAAGTTGACCTTCTTGCCTATGAATAATGCAGTCTCTGTCTCGGCCAATCAAGAAGCAGCATGAATCCATGCCTCAACATTAACGAGTAGCGCTCCTGGGGCCAATTAGTCCTTGAAAACACTTCAATCAGGTGGTAAGATGCATCATTTCCTCGAGTGTCATCGAACTGAAGAGCAGTGTCTTAAATTTCTCAAGGAAAATACATATGAGGACAAAATTGTCTTCAACACAATGAAAATGTCAGGACTATAACTACTTTTAAATGGGAGAAAAAATCTTGAGAGAATATCAAGCTAATAGCATGTTCAATGCGCATTTGGAGAATGCAGTATAGAAGAATACCTAATAATTCAAATCTGAAATATTTTAAAAATCTAAGTTTGTATGTGTCAATTTTATATTATACTTGTGTAAGGACAATAGGCTTACAATTAATTTCCCCGAAATTAGTGTGTGAGATGTTTTGGTCAAGGGCCATGTTTAAGCATCTCCAATTCTGATTTAAATGACAAATAATTAATCCACTGGCTTCATGTATTTGCTTGAAGCTTAATAAACTTACAAAGTTAATAATTAAAATGTTAACTAACCAGAAATTTCCAACACTAAACCAAAACATCTTCACAGTCTCCTCTTCAGTTCTTTGTGCATTCAGCCAGCTTTAATCCAACATGCTTTAATCAGTGGTTTTAAAGGAAAATCCTCCTCACTAAATAAGTTTCTGTTCAGTTTACTCAGGCATAGTGCAGGGGACAGAGCTGTTTGATAACTTGGTGTTTTTAGAACGAAAATGAAGAATTACTCTTAGGGACTGTCTGAAAGTCTGAGGCAGAGTAAGAATTAGTGGAGAAATTATGTCAAAAGAGACCTTAAAAAGTGGATAATCACACAATGAAATGAAGTTTCTAAAATAAAGGTCAGCTCAGTGACATTAAAATGTAAACAAGAGTAGTAGTATGTAAAAACAGAAGGAAACAAGTAAGATTAACTGTTAACTAGTTCCATGTTCACCAAAGAATTCATAAAACTCATGTTTTACTCATGGGTAAAAATGTTATTTTACATTAATAAAAATACTATACATCTAAACTTGTGGCAAATGATAACCAATGAGCCACACACCCAAAGGCAGTTTAAAGTGATACAGCATAATACATTTATTATACAAATTAAAAGCATTAAAAAAAAGGCGGACAACCAAAGTGTATCCTCGGGCACTAAAAGAGCATCATGTTCACAATGTGTTGTGAATGGTGTTAAACATCACTGTTCTCTGCTTTGTCCCTTTGTTGTTGTTGTTTATATTGGATTGTGTTATTGAACAAATAGGGTCATACAATTTATAATTTATAATTTTGGTGTTCCCTCAATAATTTTGTTTCAATTAAGTGACACATATAAACTTATTTGAAATCTAATCTGAAGGAAGACACACAGTCTGCAGCTATAATTAATTTTCTCCCCTTCTCCAACACTCGAAAGCTATAAAGCTAAAATATATAATGTGTGTAAAAATTTAGGCTCAATATGGAGCTGCTTTGTGACGCAGCCGTTAAAGTAAAGTAATCCTTTCAGGGGACTGACTGAAGGCTCTCTGTGACCTGAAACAGGTTGAAAATTAACCACCGACCAGGTCAAGGCTGAGTGAAAGCCGGTGTGATCAAAGATGCCAATCCAGTGCTAATAATAACAACCCAATTAACATTGTGATTGGGGATAAATATTGGCAACTAATAAACCTTTGCTGAACATGGTAAAAATACGCAGGATATTCAGATATTTTGGTAAAAGTTACAAAACAGATATCTGACATCTGTGGAGTTTCAGAGGTTCACAATCTAGAAGGTGGGAAATTGCAAGGAATCGTGTTGCAGGAGCTGATGGGTTGACATAACCAAAAGAAGTCTCTCTAAAAAGGTATGGTAAGTATTGTAAATATGCACAATGGATGAATTTAAGCTGGCTATTCGCAGGTCAGAGTTCACCTTTGTTCAGCTTTGATTGGGTGGATGTGCTCGGTCGGCCAATAGAAACTTTGATGTAGTATGTTTGGAGATGCAGTTATTACATTTTTATTCATTTAGCTGATACTTTTATCCAAAGCGACTTACAATTGCTGTACATGTCAGAGGTCGCACGCCTCTGGAGCAACAAGGGGTTAAATGTCTTGCTCAGGGACACAATGGTGAATGTCTCACAGTGGGAATCAAACCCCAGCCTCCCACGCCAAAGGCAAGCATCTCATCTATGCGCCATCACCACCCGGTGGTAGAGTTATTATTCTAGTGTTCATCACACTATGTAAACTGTACCGTCTCTCTCATACCCTGTGATAAGTCTGCAATCACTCTGATCAATATTCATTTATTTCCCCGCCTCAGAAATGTGAAAGGTGCGAGTGTGGGGAAATGTAAAGTGACCGTGTCTTAAAGGACAAACTCTAAAATGATGAGGGCTCTTATCAGGTTGATTGCCAATTAGAAGCATTTGTCAGCTTTTAAAGAGCCGTGGAAATCAGCACCTTCAGAACTGACAGAGCTCCAAAGAAGCCACATTATCTTTGCACAGTCTGCGTTTGCATCAGCAGAATTACAAAATCATGAAATGTGTCAAACACCAACTAAATTGGTATTGGGATTGGAGACTACAGATTTATAACAGAAAGCCTGTGTTAGAAACTGGAGAGAATAATGTAGGTGTTAACCAGGCAGGGAGGGTTTAATGCAAAGATGCTATTGTAGCTTTACAGGAAATGTAGGACCCAACAGAGATTGACACATATAAGGGACTAAGGCTGGCAAGCTGCGTCACCAGGGTACGCAGTAGATGCGTGTCCAAATCTCACAATATTAAAACGCGACAATATTTCTCGTAGAGGTGAAAAGCTGTCTCATGATATCAGCGTGACGGAGTGTGATGGTGAATTGGTATTGAAGATGTCCCTGCCAGTTTTTTAATCGTTTGCGTGGCAGCAGTTTGTGTACCCGGTGGAAACAATAAATTGCAACAGAGTGAGAGACAAGACACAAACAATACGTAAGCAACATTTCAAAATGCACACGCAGTTTTGCATTTTGTGACTTTCAGTCGAATTAAAGACTATTAGTCAGATACTGTACTTCATCAATGAAGATTTCTGAAAAATAGTGTTAAATATTGTCTTGTTCTCGTGACCCCAATATCGTGCATCGTCTCATGAGCTAAGTGTATCGTCACACCCCTAGAACGTAGTTATTGACACTTATGTTGTTATCAAGGCAACCCATGCAGGTTGGTGGAGTCTGGACACACAAATCCGATCAGCTTGCTTGCAAATAACAGTACAGACTGTCTCATTTAAAGATCTGAGTCAAGAAACAAATCTGTTCAAGTCTTTTGCAAGTCCCTCAACTGTACGCAAGTGTAATACTCTGTAATAAACAGTGCTCTCGGTATTGTTTTGCATGGGTTTTGCTTTTTTTTTGGAGATAATACTTATTAGTTTTGAACTTTTGCCTATGATAATTGAACTAAAAAGCATTAAAAGGGGGTAAACTATTAATGAAGTGTTAATCACTTACTCTCACTCCTGGGGTATTGTGAGTGAAAAGGTAACAAACAGACATCAAACTGCTTCATTATACTTCAGCAGCACAGAAAGCAACTGAGCTTTTACCCAAAGACTGCTACTGCAAACACACCTGCCTCTCATTACTTGTTAACCAGATAATGATGTCATTAGGGAGACTAATTGGCAGTTAATGAAGCAACTCTGTTACTTAGATAGTAAATAATAAACCAGCAGCTTTTCACTTTAAGAGAAAAGCTCCAAACAAATGTGTAACAACTGTGGATGTCTGGCTCTCTGAGGAGTCTCTATCTGCTGCAGCTGGATGCTGATAAAAACAAAAATCCTCACAAGCGTCAACTGGATTTGCTTCAAATAAGTCCAAGGTCATTTCATCACAGCAGCCACCACAGGAGGTGATTCTATCCAATGAGAGTCAGACTTGTTCAGTGACTGGGGCTTGTCAGTGTACATGGGCATCCTTGGCTAAACTCCAGTTTAAGTGTCTGAGCAGATAGGATGAACAGTGAGGTCGGATAAATGATAAAATAAATACATTACTATTTCTTCTTTCTTCACTTCCAAAAAGTGCTAACCTTAAATAAAACATGAAGTGCTGGAGTTTCAAATCTGAATTAAACACTTCCGTCAGAGACCTTTCCTTTATTTAATGCAAGGTTTGGTGGAAAAAAAAAAGGTTCAGCTCCTGAGAGGGCTCTCAAAGAATGATGACGATTCTGCTAGGAGAAATATTCCACCTTAAATACATGCAGTGCATGAACACCAGATCTTCAGATCAACAAAATCAGAGGAAGTTGGGATGCTGGAGGGAGCAGAAACAGCAAACAACTTTGGCATGAAAGTATCAGTGGTGTAAAAGTGAAGTTAGGTGATAGAAACCACCTCGCACACCTGTATGAATATGATTGGGTGTTGTTTATCATCATGTTTCTACACAGGTGATGAATTCACTAATGGCAGGCAAACATGATCATCCCTCCCTAATGTATGTTTTACTAGCATGGCACTCAGGACAGAGATTGTTCCACCACTTTGTTCTGGACTGAAATATCTCAACAACGATTGGGTACATCAGAGACTGTATCAGCCAAAGGTACGAGGCCCTCTCCAAACAGATGCTCTCACTCTGTGCCAGACAAACACACAAACAGGAAGCAAACATTCAGGACTAAATCTCCAGCAGGATTAGCATGATTAAAGCCCTGGATGGTGGAGCTGGTGAGTGTGTATGTGAGAGAGCTTATGTGATGAATCGTGTTTTGTTCACAGTTCTTTGTCCCATCTTTAATCTCCACATGATTGACGTTTTGTTTTCCTCGCAGTAGATAATTAAAGAGAAAACATGCTCACTCTCAAAAATTATTTGGAGATTATTTCGGGCTCACCTGGCTTTACTCTGACATACCCAGAATCTTTTCTTCTATTTCAGGGTTTTCTGTTATCAGGTGAGTGTGACTCCTAAAAATAAAACTGCATGTGTTGAGGATATGAAATTACTTTGAATGGGGATGGTTGATTTGTTCATTTCAGTCCAATGCCGGTCTGTCAGTCCATCTCATCAATTATTAGATGGATTCCCTTGAAATTTCGTGCAGACAGACATTCGTGTTCCTCTCAGGATGAATTGTAATAATTTCTAGTATCCCTTTTCACCCAGTTCCATCATCAAACTTTCCGTTGTATCCAGTGAAACTAATGACCCATAAACTCGATAGACACTGTCCTGATTTTCACCCCAAATGGTCCCTAAAACAAATAAGACATTAAAAGATGAGTTTCCTCAACATGAAAAAGAATAAAAACCCACAGGCCCTCCCCAGCTTCAATCTCTGTACTGTCTTTGTGGAGTTTTTCTTCCTCATTGTAAGTGGTGTCCAAATGTAAAAACTGGGACTTGAATCTGTTTTGAATCCTGTTTGGTGTCTGTAACCGCAGGCTCAGATCTGCTCTTTTCTTTGACTGTCCGCTGGATGTTTGGTTGTACTAGCTTGGCACCTGACAGGGAGATACTATCATGTTCCAGGCGAAGTGTGGCCATTTCAACCTAGAAATAACTAAAATCTAATTTCATTGCTGAAGATCAACAAAGTTTAATTTTATCCTTCGTTTCCTGTTAAGAGATTTTAATCTGTGTTGCCTGTTGTGTTACGGTTTCAGACAGAACTGACCCAAACGAAACACTCTGGTATTTTAGCTGATTTATTGAGGGAAAAAGGGGAGGGGAGGGGCTGGAGATGGAGGAGAGATGGACACCGTGGGATGCGGGCGTGAGGGACCGAGGAGCTGGCAAGGCAGGGGAAGTCCAGACGAGAGGGCCGAGGGGGGGAAGGAGCGTGGTGGCAGGCTGACAGGCGAGGCACGAGGGAGAGCCGGGAGGACACCGTGGGGGAAGTCCGAGGGGAGAGGGCAGGTGGCCGAGCCCAGCTGACTCGACAGAGGACGAGGGTGAGTGAACCTGGGGAAAGGCAGACAGACAGGGTTAGACACAGGCAAAACTAAGAACAGGGAAACAGAGATGATGCAGGTTACTCAAGGGTGTGTGAGGAAGTGGCACCAGGTTTGGAGCAACGACGATCAAGCTGCAATTGTGTGGAGAACCGGGGTTGAAATACTGGCAGGGATGGAGTTGATTGCTGGCAGAGGAGGTGGCTGACGAGGTGCAGGTGTGGATCGTCAGCAGGGCTCAGGAGCAGAGAGACAGAGACAGGCAGGCCAAAACACAAGGGAAAAACAGAATCACAAGGAAAAAGGAGAAATAAACAGGACACTCACCGTCAGCCGGGCTGCCACCACAACATGTTGTCTCCTTCTCTCTGAACTAACCCAAAAATACATTATTAATTAATATGTTTGTATATTGCTTGATTTGATCTTTTGCCTAAAGTCAGTTTTATTTCCCTTTTGTGATGTTAAATACTGAGAAAACTGATTCCACACAGTGTTTTAACTTGTTTTAAAGCAGTTTTAGTCCCATGTTTACTGTATTTTTTTAGCTGATCAAATGGGAACCTAGTAACAAAATCCAGTTATTAAAGCAGAGACAAGAATGTTCTCCGTCACACATACAACTGCAAAGTCACCTGTTCAAACAACAGCTAAGAAGAACACTTGGTAAGTCTTTTATGCATACACTACAGCTAAATTCAGAACGTAATAAGCACTGTGAGATACATCTGACATTGTTTTTTTTCAATTCTTTGTTTTATTGGCTTTTTGGTCATCTTAAATCAACAACAACAGTCAGGAAATCCCTTTCCTCCCCCTCTCAACAATCAACACTCTCAAAGGGGGAAAAAGAAATAAGCAAAACCTAAATCTTGCACTTATCAAACACAACATTAAGTACAACAAGTAAAGCAGATCATAATAATAAATAAACTGGGATATATATCTTTTGAATCCTCAATGAATTTGTACAAGTAGAGATTCTTATACATGGAAATTATATACGCATACATACACACACACCTCATAAATACATGTACACACATACCTACCAACAACTAATTGAGCTAATTTAAAACAGAACTATATAACTCAGTCTTCATCCTATTCTTTCTCCCAATTCACAGCCATAGTATGCTAGTTGTGGTACAAGGTATAAGCCCTCTTGGAGTGGTACTGGTGGTGGCATCACTGCATATCTGGCCCTAGTGTTAACTAAGAAAAAGGGGACCATATTCTATAAAAAATCTCAACTTTCTCTTCAGTATGTACGTCAGGTACATCTGACATTGTTATTTAGGACTGGGTTATTCTCTTGTTGCGACTGTGACTTCCAAAAATCTGTTTTAAACATGAAATTGAAACGTTTGTGGTTTGTGCTTGGTCAAATTAGATGAACATTACACACACACACACACACACACACACACACACATCAAAACCCTCTGTCCACTGTATTTGAATGGGTCAAGCAAGAGACATACATTTCCAGGATAATTATTTAATTTGCCACACAGAATACCTACAAAAACAAAATAAAGCAGCTAAAGACAGGTGAGGCTAAAACAGTCTTAAATCAGGTCAAAGGGCAGCTTACAGCTGATACCCTGACTCAGCAAAAAGCAACAGAGTGGCTGCTATTTTGGTCCAGGCTTAATGGGTGAATTAGGAGCAGGCGTGCAGGCTTTTTTTTATCTCCTTTCCTCAACCAATATACAACACCAAAAGAGTAAGGGCTTCATTATGTTCATGTGTTTGTCTGGTAAGCTGCTAACTTGCCTAGGCTAATTAGTTAATGCTATGCTGGGCCAAGAGTTAGCACATCATTAGCTGCCTACATCATAATGGGATTCATCACAGGTTACATGAGAAAACCAGACACATCCAGTACATATATAAATGTAGAACTTTTCATGTGTACATGCTTCATCAGTTGGAGAGGATGCAGAATTTTTTCCTGGGACTTGTTAGCTTTAATCTAAGTTTAAAAAAAAGAAAAAAAAAGAGAGCAGGCTACTCTTTTAATGGTGGCTGCATTGATGTTGATGAACCACGTTTCTTCTAAAACATAAAGTTAACAAAAGAGTTGTGTTAAATAGCTAGCTCATATTAACCCAGGTCACTATTTTTCCAGTACACACTGCTTTAGTACCAAAACTTTCTATCTATCTTGCCTTCATCCCAAGCTAGAAATACTCTGTATTTACGTTGTTTTCTTATATTTTTTTTTATATAAACTAAGGAAAATGAGACTTTGAAGAAAAAGATGCCGATGTTTGTTTAGGCCTACATGGTATCTATGGTGATATATTGATACATGTGTTTAGAAGCAGGGCTGACAAACCTTTGGGGCTGGTGTAACGTAAATGATTTATTTATATAGGCTAAATAACGATCAGACCATAAAGCAGGGACAGCGACCCACTGGGTAATTTTTTATACTGACACTGGGCTGGCCCAATCACATCTCTTGCTGGCCTCCCCCTCTGCCCTCTGTTGCTTGCGTTGCCGGCTTTAATGCAAATTGCTAACGTCTAACCCTAACCCAGTGTTTCCCAACCCTCTCCTGGAGGCACACTAGTCCTGCATGTTTTAGATCTCTCCCTGCTCCCACACAGCTGATTCAAATTATCATCTCGTTATGAACTGCTAAAGCTGTTAAATCAGCTGTGTGGGAGCAGGGACAGATCTAAAACATGCAGGACTAGTGTGCCTCCAGGAGAGGGTTGGGAAACACTGCCCTAACCAAAAGGCATGCAAAGAACTACCAAGTAGCACATCTCATTCTTCAGACGGCTTCCGCCAAATACGCGTAAATCACCGATATGTTTGCTACCGGTGCTGTAGTAGCTTCAACATCTGCTGCAGTACCTAACGTAGTGCAGGAACAGGCACTTGAAGGAGTAAAGGAGAGCCGTGGCCACTGCCAGGCAGAGGAGGAGGCGTGTGACAGCAGAGCAGAGTGACCAAGTGACAGGGCCAAGGGAGAGAGAGAGCAGGAGGAGAGTGGAGGTGAAGCGGTAAGCATGGAGTAGCTGTACCTGGGACCTTTAGGGAACAAGCATGGATCTAGGGTCATAGTAGTCATTTACACTGTGGACATGTCCCCAACACTTTTTGTCAAAAATGTTCACAAAACTTGCACCAAGAAATGTTAATTAACAAATGAAAATGCTATGAGAAAGGTTTATTTGCACAATAAGCCTGCAATACAATGTAAATATAGAAGAAACATCTGTGTTGTCCAAAAAAGTAACTTAAGCAAACAAAATAATAAGCTACTGAATACTGCAGTATATTTTATTATATTTTTTTATTTCTGAATTGTCACCTGCCACCTGAATTGTGTGCTTCCCCTTCTCCAGAATGGAGGAAATTAAGTGTTCAATGCTCAAAATCTTCTGGGGCCGGACCCTCAGACCCCACAATCGTATATTTCATCAATAAATATTTTTTCTTGTCTTGTTCTCATGACCCCAATTTTGTGCTATGTCACGTCTCATGGGCTAAGTGTTTCATCACACCCCTAATCTCAGCCCTTAAATTTCCCCACCACTTTTGACACAAAGTGACGCTCTTAGGGTGTGTGCCATGCTGTAGTGACAATGAAGATGATTACTTGTTCTAATTATTGACTTAAGGTCAATGATTAGAACATGATCATAACGCTATCATAAAATGAGATTGTCACCTACTGCTGGTGATCACTCACTGTCATACAGCGCTGCATAAGCTATTTGACATTGTTTTTGTAGCTAGCATAGTTTCCTAAAGCAGTCTTAACTTTGGCTAACTGTCCTACTGGCTAAAATGAGGTTATTTTGTCAGCATTGCGTTGGCTAATCCCACGCTCCCGTGAATATCAATATCAATATCAATTTTATTTATATAGCACGCTTAAAACATCCAAGGCTGACCAAGATGCTTTACAGGTTAAAAATACAACCGTAATCACACAGTAAAAGTACAGCAATAAAACATTACGGCATACAGTATATAGTAATATTAAAATCGCCTGGGATAATAACTGACTTAACTTGATGGAAATGCCACAGAAAAGAGATGTTTTTAACAGTGATTTGAAGCGTTCGAGAGTTGGGGCAGTTCTGATATGGACTGGTAGGTTGTTCCACAGGTTAGTAGCAGCTACACCAAAGTCTTGATCACCTCTCGTTTTAAGTTTTTAAGTCTGCTTCTGGTGAAAATGACTAGTAGGCTACTTGTACTTGAGTATGAATTGTATACTCCATGGCCACCTCTGCCCGAATGAGTACACTCATTCATTTGCTGGTACTGGTACGCTTATCCACGGCACATACCACTCAGCTGGTTTGGGGGAATATTACAGTAGGTACACTTGTATGAAAGGATGGTGTATTGGTGAGGGGTGTCCGACTGATCCCAGTCCAGCCCCGTTTATAAGGAAACCAGAAACAGTCTGAGGCAACACCATGATGAAGGCAAGACAATTGGAAACGTTTGGTGAATAAAGCAGTTAGCAAGTTTTAATTTGGATGGACTTGTCTGCACCTCGTGTGTGCGCGCTCTCAAAGTAAGAAAGCTCCTCTCCTGTGAATCTAGGTTCCAGTTTGGGTTCAGGAGGCAAACAACATCTCCCCATTTAAGAGAAGGCTTAAAACTTTCCCCTTTGATAAAGCTTATAGTTAGAGCTGGCTCAGGTGAGTCCTTAGTTACACTGCTATAGGCCTTAAAACCTCTTTTATAATTTGACCTATGTATGCAAAAAAGAAACATCATGGGTTGTACGGAAACAGACATCTCAATTAAACAATTTATTTTAACTTATAAAGTCACCTTGAAATGGCCATTACAAACAGGGACAGTTTGAGCAACCCGTTCTCACTCCCAAGTCGTCACATATGGACGCTTGGTCAAGAGCCATAATCGTCAGTTTGTGACGCACTAGGGATCCCTTTGACGTCATAGTTCGACGTATTGAGGGAAGCCCTGTTGTGTCAGTTTTTGATGGTAAAGGCAAGTATGATATTTAAGAGAAAAGACGAAGTAAGGAGGTGATTGGGGTGGATAGAGGGCCAGAACCCGGACCTTGAAGCAGGAGAACAGGGTTTGTGTCCCGTGCGAAACAAAACATTAAATGTTTTTATTTAGGCGAGTGAGGTAAATTGACATTAATGTTAGTTAACTTAAGTCTTAATTGACATACATAGCTATTTTAACCCAAACCATGATCTTTTCCTAACCTTAACCAAGTAGTTTTGTTGCCTAAACCCAACCAAGTACTTTCTGTGCCTAAACCTAACGAAACTGCAACGTTTCACGACTTTAATTATGCGCGTTTCAACATGGCAATGTATCAAAACGTTACGTTTTATCTTGAAAGTGTAACCGGATATTGCATATTTATTGTTGCTAAGCGTTACTAACTTGACTGTGGATCCCTAAACGTCAATAATTGATGCAAAAGGGCTACCCAAGTCTTTAAAAAGCGACGACAAAGGGCCTTGACCATGCGTCAGACATTTGACGAATAGGGAGTGAGACTGTGTTGTTTGAGAAACAGCATTCGACGCTAAAGATAGTTTTGTTCAAGTGCCAAAGACCTCTGTCTGTCTGCAGCAAAAGGAAGCAAAGGACTGTGACACTGTTATAGAGCCACAAAGACCTTGATGTTTCCCTAAACGTAACCACATTGTTTCAGTGCATAAACCTAGGAAAAACCTTTTTCACAGTGGTGGAAGATCAGGAAACAAACTGTTTACAAACTTTTCAGCAGGTGACATGCAGAAACCGGCAGTAATGGCATGAAGATATGAGCAGAGGAACAGTGAAGATGGTCTGCCCTGTGCACCTGCACCTGAAGGAGCACTGTTTAACAGCAACCTTTCAGCCATATTGCAAAATAAATTGGGAGAGGTAAGCCAGTGAGGGGAAATAATGAAAGAAAGAAGGAAGGTTAAAAATGGTCAGAGAAGAAAAAGAAAAGGGAGGATATGAGGACTAGATAGGACAAAAGAGCAGCGACTGGGGAAGAGTGCACGACAGGAGGTGGGGAGGAGAGAAGAAGAAGCATGTTGACTCCAGCCCTCTCATTATAAAGGTCGTTAGTGGTTCCTCTCCTCTGGCGGCTGATTAATAACACAATTTAGATCAAAAGCCGCTTAACTCAAGACCTCTGAATTATAGTTTAGAGAAAATAAGGTCATCAGAACGAGAGTTATGAGGCAGCCCTCTCACTGCAGTGAACACAACTTCCATCTTCAAACAGTCCGATTTGCAAAAGTCTGCAGATTAAAACACATGGGAGGTGTTTCATTAACTAAAGCCTTTGTAAAACTTCAAACTCCAAATCTTCAAAACTGAACAAATGTTTGATTAGAAAACAGACTGCTCTTAAACTCACTGAACATGAAGAGAGAAAAAACTGACAAAAAGGCTTCTCTCTTTGTGTTTTAATGTCTTTATATCATGGGTTGTCAACCTATGGCACGCGTGCCAGCATGGGCACACAGTGACATTTTAAGTGGCAGGTAGTGGTGGGTGCATATCTTGGCAGGTAGCCTACATCATCTGTTCTGCCGAATTATGCACCCACCTCTTAAGGTCCTTTTCAGACACTTTGCTGTGCACATTAATAAAACGTGCTTATCACCACATATTTTTGCTGAACCTCAAGGAATGCCACTACTAAGTAATAAAATATTGACAACTCTGAACGTTTATAAAATATGTGCTTTGAATCATTTGTCGTCATTGATGGACCCCACAAAGGATATTATAGCATTTAAAAGCAGTATTTGGAGGTGCATGCATTTCTCGGCAGGCATGCTAAATTCGGCACAACACCTGCTGCAGCGGAACGCTGTGTGTGTGTCTGTGAGTGGGCCAAACTAAAACATTCAATTTTGTGGGTGGATACAAGCGGCCCTTCCCAACTTGGACTGATCCTCGTTTTTTTACTGTAATCTCACTCAACGGCGCAGTACACATACATGTAGCAAGATTCATCCTCAGCATTTAACCCATCCCTTAAGGAAGCAGTGGGCAGCCACAGCACTCGTAGACCAACTCCAGATTGAAAACGGCACTGACTGAAGAACCTACCTAACATGTTTTTGATGGTGGGGGAAACCAAAGCACCCGGAAGAAACCCATGCAGACACGGGGAGACCGGGGTTCGAACCCGGGACCTTCTTGCTGTGAGGCCACAGTGCTATCTAATTCAGACTAATTCTCACCTCGCTTCAGTTTGATTATTTATTCAGTCCCACCTTTTCCTCTCGTCCTTCTGTCTAATTTCATAAACCTGGCGGCTCATTTGATTCTCCCTCTCTCTCTCTCTCTCATTCAGCAGTACACCTGGCTCAGTTTAAATTTTAATTTCTCCTCTCGGCAGTGTTCATTATGTGTGTAATTGTCCCGTTTCTTTAGTGGCTGACTTTGCCTGCAGCTCACAGAGCCGAACAGAGAGCTGCAGCCAGGTTGTTAATGGCAGCAGACAAGAGCCAGAAGGTTCAAGAGACTCCCTGACAAACCTGGTTCATTGATTCATTCAACCAGAACAGACCATGGCCGAGACAGATGTTTAAGCATGCTTTTTCATGTTGCCCTCCTGGATGAGTGCCATTGCATTAACATTTATTCCTATTAAAGGAATCCATTCTTGTTCTAACCAAAGCTAATACTAGACACATTATGCTTTGTTTAAAACAGAAAAGAGTCATTGACACAGAGATCACTTCATTAGATTTTGGAAGTGATCTGGATGTGGGACTTCTACAGTTTTAATAGTAATTTAATTTGGATAGGAACTGCGAATGAGGAATACAATAAGAAGATGGCATGGGTGGCGATAGCAAAATTATTATATTGACTATATAGACTTTATTATTATAGGAAGAACAACAAGAAAAGTAGCATAAAAACACAAAGCTCAGAATTAAGGAGAGAAAAAGTCTTGATGAGGATTATTTAAATAAGGTAAAACAACCAAATAGTCATAAGAGGCAAGTAGATATTCAAAGATCAGCAAATACAACAAGTAAACAAACTGTTAGAGGACCAGTTCACATAAATCACAAATGTATCAAATTTTATATAAAAGAAAGTTTCTGGAAAATCTCCACATTTATCCCTACTTGTTTAAAGTTATGTGAAGTCTGTGTCTGAGACTTGCTGTGAATGTGTTTATACTTTAAGGCTATAAAACAATAATCACATAAAGCCACAATTGTGTGCCAGTTTCTTTCAGCAGTGTTCAATAGGGGCCGACATAGTTTAACAGGTGCAGTGGACATTTTGTCTTTGAGTATCTTGTTTTTTTTAAGGAGTAAAACAGAATTATAAAACTGCTTGTTTTGTATCTGAGAACAGATGTCATTTTCCCCTTTAATACCCATTTGGCAAAAAATAACTCATACGCAAATGTGCTTCACTGCAAGAGTTGCAAGTGACTGTTCTACGCATGATAAACAGTTGGCTGCTTTATTTATGATTCAATGAAAGCATTGTTATTGTTGTTGCCTTAAAAAGAAAAAATATTACTATTATTATTATGTCAACTCAGTGCCTTTGAGTACCTTTGAAAGCACTATATAAATAACATCATTATTTTTAACTAATTCACTGATGTTTTATATTCATACATACAGTATGTAAAATGATGCTAACAGGTGGATTTGGCCAGGTCAAATATAAACAAGGTAGGATTTGGAGTCAGGGTTTGTGGCGCGAGGAGATGCCCGCCTTGATTCCCAGAGCAGAATCGACTGCTGCAATGAGAAAATGAAGGGGTTGAAAGGTGAGGAGGGAATATGCCTTGTATCTATGTAATGATGAATGAAACGGTAAAGAAAAAGTGACATTGTGTAGTGGTGGGTTAGGACGTTTTGGCTGGTTTGGCCCCTAGTGATGAGCAGACTGAAGTTAATAGGAGACAAACCATTAGAATTTGGTCAAATTGCGGTAGGGGTCTAGGTGAAGCTGAGGTGGTCTGAGGAAATCAACTGCCTGTCCTCATGTTCCAACTCTCAGCACCCACTGTACACCAAACTATTCCCTCTTTTTTCTTCTTTGTCTGGGTTCCTTCAGTTTTAAGGTTTACCCAGAGTTTAGTATTAGCTGGAGCTTTTCCTTGCTTTTTCAAAGGTTGGATGTTAAAAGGCTCTCTAATACTGAAAGAGTGTTTAATAGCTGCACAAATAAACCTGACTTGATTTAGATTTTAAAAGAGGAGAGAGACAGAGAGAGAGAGCTTGTGCCGCAGCAGGTCGAGAGAAACCCTTCACATCATATTAGCAGCCAGTTCAGCTCCGCTTTCACTTCTCATCTGGGATTCCTGCCTTTCCCCATGCTCTGTTTAACGCCTCAACTATTATCAAATCATTAATTAAGGCTGCATCAAATCAACTCCCACAGAGCCCAGTTTGTGTGTGTGTGTGTGTGTGTGTGTGTGTGTGTTTGCTCTACTCTGCAGCTCTCAAAGCTACATACAAAAAGGTCTCCATGTTGAGCTCTGCTGTTCAGAGCTCACTGATAGAAAGCTCGACTTCTCCGTGGGGGAAATGTTGTTAAATTATTTTATAGTGTACGCTGAATTAAACATGACAGGGTTCCCTTTTCTGAATACATATTAGCAACAACAACAACAACTGCATCAGCTTGTCCATACTGACAGGCTGTGTTGAAGATAAAACTGTAATGCTGGTGGCAATCCATGACCTGACATGTCTTGTCCATGTCTGCTTAGCTGTTTGCAATGTATTATTTATTTGGAACATTTCCAGTTTCCTTCTGGCGTCTAACTCTTTGTAGACGACGTTTGATTCTTTATTGTGTCGTCACGCCTAAAATTTGTCTGACCTATTTATGTATGAATTTATTTTTCAGGGACGATGCCAAAAGAAACACATTATAACAGCTTACAACAGCAGATGTGTTGCATGTAGAGTTTCTAGCAAAGGCTTATTTGCGACACCTGTACCTGGTTAAGTGACACGGAGAAACCATTTTACTTTTCACTGTACATATATTTTCAAATTGTCCCATATAAATTAAAATGCTTACAAAATGGGGTCTTTATCCTAGAAATTACCTTGGTAATCCCTCAAAACTGAAATGTTCTTCAGTAAATAAATGTGACAAAACTTAACCAGTCACACCTAAGGACAATTTTTAGGGTCACCAATCAACTGCATGTCTTCGGAGCGAACATTTGAACTCCACACAGAAAGGCCGGAGCAACAGGCGCTATCCACCGGACCACCGTGCCACCCCGCTCAAGACATCCTGACAATCCTTAAATAGAAACGAAGGCAACTTGGCAAACAGAAGGGAAGTAAGGTGCATACAGCTAGATGTTTTGACATGAAAAAGCTTTGTGGTGAAGTTAACTGTACTTCACAGTTAAATTTTTAATGCCCACTGACACTGTAAGTAGGCTTAATTTAGAAAACTTCACATTTCCAAGTACCGCAAGCAGTCATCTGTCTGCATTTAATTAGCTGGAGAGGACAGGCCATGCATTATTGTAAACATCTGACAGTGAACAGTACCGCTTGCTCCCACAGCTGAATCAGTTGGGGAAACGTGATCCACTGGGATGGGAAATGGTTTGTCTGCTCCACACAGCCTGGATGCTGTGATGAGACGCTGCATGTAGAAAGTGTTGCCCTTCAACAGACCACACAGACATTCTGTCAACGTGACGGTGTACTAAAACTCAAAACATTTGTCATCACAGCAATAAACAAACTCTCTCCCCCTTTCAGCTCGTTTCAGTGTCATGCCTTACACGCTGAGCAAGAAGCAAAAATGAAAGATAATTACAAGCTTTGACGTAAAAATGGATACATGAAATCTCCAGCTGCTGACATCTTCTTACACAGTCTACAGTTATACAGTATACTGTATTATTCCCACCTGAGAAAAAGAACTTTCACTATGGAATAAAACCGCAGTGTTACTCACATCACAAATACAGCAGGTCTTGGTGAGCTAGAAAGTAAGCTGAGCGAAACTTGTTTAACGTTACCCTCCACAGTCATAGCTGGAATAGTGTTTGAACATATGAATATTTGCCACTATATTATTATTATGGCATTACTACCTGCAGCACCAACTATAGGCCTACTGAAGGCTAATAATTCTAATTCGCATTTAAACGTCCTCGTTGTGCAAACATTATAACGTCACCGACAGGAAAGGAGGAGAAGACAGCAAGCAATCCTTCTGTACCTCCGTTTCAGGAGAAACCAAAGTCTGAAAGTCCGGACCAAACGAGGTAGATGTGAAAGCCCCCTCTGATATGTTTTATCCAGAAAAAAGTCCTGTTACCTTGTTAAAAATTCTTAAAATAACATATAATCCTTCTCCCCCTAGGAACCCCCCAAATCTATGAATAAGCATTTAAGCATTTCTAATGTTTTACTACTGGACACAATGCACAGTGAAGCTGAAACATTCAACTGAAGTGACGAGAATCCAAACACATTTTTGAGTGGAGGGGGACTTTCAGCTCAAGCAAGCTGGTAGGACTGGTGCAGATGTTAAGTTTTAACATTTGTAAGTGAAAAACAGTTCCACCTGCAAAGGTAGTTTAATGGCGTTGTAGTTTCTCAAGTCTGTCGCTAGATGTTATTAAAGAGCACCTTAACGGCAGCTTAAAGATGTTTTTGGTGACCTCCAGTGATTTAAACTCTTACTTTGCTGCAGTGATGTAGAAATGTACTCTGCAAAGACTTACTGTAAGCTACTCATTAAAGAGCCACATCTTACTGATGACACCTTTAAACTATACTACAGGATGTAGCTGTAGTAAAGGAGGCTGCATTTTCAGGACCCGAAGTCCTAGGACTGCATTGCTAGTACCCTAGCTTTTTGTGACAGTGCCACCAAGTGAAGTGATGTGGGTCATGCACAGAGGAAGTTAACCCTATCGGCTGTGAGGGCTGTCAACACCTTTAAGACCAACATACATAGCAAGCTAGCTACTCACATAGTTTTCTATCTCTGGTCCACACTCCAGGACAGTAGGAAATACCATTGAAGTTGGATACCAATTGCTGTGAAACACCAAGAAAGAAGAAGAAGACGAAGAAGAAGAAGAAGCTAGCTACTCACACTTTGGATATTTAATGTTAAGTTTTCTGACACCAGACTTGTTTTTAAAATTAAACAAGCAAAACACTGATTAACATTACACACTCTGATTGTCGTCCATCTTCTTCATGTTTCTAATTCAGTAGGTGGTAGTTTCACAGAAAACTTGGGTCCTCAAAATGTGGTTCTGGTCCTAAGAGCGCTGTTCTGACCAGAACCACATTTTGAGCAGAGGCTAACTCAAAACAACCCTGATGACATCATTAGATGATTTTCTCATACTTAAAACTCCTTTCAAAACCACAGATGGCATTAAACCTCTTGTCTCAAGCTAATTAGTAACCCCCGATGATGAGTGACCTTAACTTCTTGTCAAAAATTGGTGGATTGCCACCCTAATCTGAATGAGAGAAACTTTTCATAATCAAAAACTCAAGAAGTTAGAATCTAAAAATAATCAAATATACAACAAAATCTGAAGCGTTACTCAGAGCATCTCCTCTGTCAGTCACACTAACTAACAACCAATCAATAAGAAGGAGGATGAAGAGAAAGATGGGCATAATCTCAATAACAACTGAGAACCGATTCAAGTCTCCTTTTCTTAGGTTCCTTATCATCCGATGATAGTGACCATCTGACGAGATGAACATTTACAAAGATGGAATGCATTAACCAGGCTATTAGCAGAGTGGCTCTGACAAAATGTTCCTCTTTAATCTGTTCGTGTTTTGTCAATGTCGCCGCATCCTAATAGAGAGGAAATTGACATAAATGGTCCAATTAGAGCCTTTTATGTAGCATTTAGCTCTTTTATGTCTGTATTGGGTGGAGAACAAAATGTCTGAGTGCATTTGCAGAATTTAAAATAGAAGTCCTTCACATTAAAGTGCATTATCTGAACTACATAATTAGGTGGCAACAATATCAACTTTTTTATTATTAATGTTATTATTTTTCATGCTTAACTTCCAAGCGCAGAAACACAAACAGACAGGAGAACCCTTTTTAAATAACAGGTTTATTTTAGCTAGATATATTCTATCTCTATATATTCTTTTGTCACTTTCTTTGTGATGACCCACAGTGGATCAGTCATATTGTACTATCACCTTTTTTGATGTCCATATAAATTGTTTTGTGTTAATTATGAATCTGATTTCATTTAAAAAGAAAAGATAAACACATCTCATGTAACTGCAACCACTCATGTGTTTAAAGTGGGGCTGTCAGCATTAACGCGTTAATTGAGATGAGATTAATGACCGATAATAACGCGTTTTAATTGTTAATCGCGTATGACAAATATTCTCATTTTACACCATCACTGGTGCTGTTAACAAAGAATCTTTGCTAAAAAGATCTTTGGCTGCTACTATTTTGAACCTTCAATGCACCCTTACTGTCAGGATTTGGTTGTGTGTTTCCTGTTTGGTCTGTTTTCACAGGTTTGGTTCTTGTTCTGTAAGCTTTATTTGATCTTGTCATGTTTGGGGTTTTGTAGCTTAATCTAGTCTTTTGTTCATTCGCATGTTTAAGTTTCTTAGTATCTGTCTTGTCTCTTATCTTGGTTCTGTATTTTAGTTCTTGAGTCTTGTGCTTTAGTTCATGTTTAGTGTTTTTCCTGGTCTGTGTACTAATATTTTTTATAAATTTGGTCTGTGTCTTCGTCCTTAGTCTTATGTCTCCACGTTTATTGTAGTCCTGTCTCCTGTTTGGTCCGGTCTCTGTCCATGCCCTGATTTTGCAGTACTTCCAAGCTTTGTGTTTTACTTTGGTAGATCGGTCCTTGTGTGTTCCCGAGTACTTTACTTCCTGTTTTATTTTGTAATCTTCGGTTCCTGGTGTTCTTGTCTAGCTTTGTTCCTGTTGTTGATTACCTGATGTGTTTCAGCTGTGCTTCCCTCTCTGCTTGTTAGCCTGTGTATATATTGTCCACAGTGGTGTTCAGTGTTTGTGATGTCCTTGTCTGTGTGGAGTGTTCTGTCCTGTATCTACACTCGTGGATTTATCAATGGTTTGTAGCTTGTTCCTTTGTTTTGGATTTTTCCCTGTGGATTATATTTTTGTTTGGAGTAACTTTTGTTTGGCCACTGAGCTCCCATTGTAAGCCCACTTTACTTGGTTAATAAATCTTTGTTGGACTGCAATTCCATCGCCTCTGTCTGCATTTGGGTCCACTCCTCTGTTTCCTGCTGCTGCACTCAACTGCCCCTGACATTAACTTGTCATGTCGCCACAGACACTTCCTACCTCCTGCTGCACCCATGGAGATAAACAACAACACATTCCCAGACGGCTCCGTTGACAAGTCAAAAGCAGTATGCACCTTGTGTGAAATGGAATTAAAATATCACCAAAGCACTTCGAGCTTAAGCTAATGTTACCATCAACGAGCTAAGCATACAGCTAATCAGGTTAATGCTAGTGGACTGAGTATATAACTAGCACAATTTTGAGTGCTAGTTATATACATCGTCATCACAGGGAACAATTGATTGAAGTATGAAACGGAGAAAGCAGTCAAAGTGAAACTCTTACTTAAAGCAAGTGCTGTCTCATTGGTTTCAACTGAATAAAAAAATAACGTAGCTATGGAGTATTTTGTTTGTTATGCACTTAATAATGTGTGTACATTTTGCTGTAGAATTTTTGAAAGCAAGCTTAAGGAAGTTTAGTCTCGTTGCACATCTTTGGATTTGAAATAATCAAATAAATAAATTTTAAAGTCAGGTTCAAAAATTACATTACAGACTCAAAACAGTTAAGATAGATCATAATAATAGCATTTCAATCATCAAAACATGCGATTAATCGCGGTTAAGAAAAAATTCATCGTCTGACAGCCCTAATTTAAAGTTGAATGACTGTAGCTGGTCCACAGTCCGGTGTACCAACTGCATCAGCTCTCAGGTGTTTTCACATTGACACAATGCCTGCCCTGTTCCTGGGTTCATCACTCACTCAACAAAGGATTAGATGACTCAGATTTGACCTTGATAAACGATGAGAGAGAGAGAGAGAGAGGGAATCAATTTGTGTGCATGATGTCCCAGAGGAGCTCCATTCACCAGATGAACACACAGCTTCACTGTTCCGTCTGCTCACTCTATTATTTCCACACAGACACCTGGGCGGCTGATATGTCGGACAAAAACAACCTTTATTCTTCTCCTTCTCGCTCCTCTCGTTCTCTGTTGCTTTTTCATTCTGTCCATGTTGGAGTACGTTACATGAACGTTGGCTGACTGTTCCAAACACCTCTTTTTTTACCCTCATATCTTTGTTCTTCTCACTGTTTGAAGGTGAGACACCCTCTCTTGTTACCTTCCACTATTTCCTTCATCTTTTTCTTTCTCTGCCTGTCTCGTTCCCTCTTGGTTGCAACACATCACTGTGCCTGACAGCAGTTTGAATACAATGAAAGTCTTTGTTGTCTGTCTGTGGTGGTTGTAGCCCTGCTTGGGTTGTAGTAACCTCACCAGGAGGAAGTGAGATGCAGCTTGACACACACAAACACACAAATTATCATTCGTGAATCTGGATCAAAAAGAACATAGTCTGTCTAGCTCCACCAAATGTTTTAAAATATATTTTGAAATACATTACAGGAGAGTACTGGACCACCACTTCCTTACGAACAGCGCAGTATGAGTTCCTTCATTGAAAGAACTGCCATTTTTCTAAAAGCTTAATTTAACCTTTGCCCTGGTGAAATCAGTCTCTAAATATCTTTCTAAAAAAGGAGGAGCTGTGTGATTAGGTGGCAGTATTCCTCAATAAATTTATAGGATTATAATGATCACTCACTTCGGGTGGATTTGATGTTCCCTTTTTGACACAAAGTACGCTGTAGTGAACAACCAGTGTTGATTTAATTATTTTATGGCAAAAGGACAAAACCCACAAGAGAAGGTGATATTCGTTATTTTACCCAGGGGGCCCTCGTCCCAAGATTTGGCCTTTGTGACCTGCACAGGAAAGACACAGCTTTGGTGTGTAGAAATACCCCTGCACAGACTCAAACAGACATACTTGACTCAAAACTGTTTATTCTGGGACCATCCGACCACTCTGGCTGTAAGGTGTCACTATGGACACTCCACAGGAAGACCAAAATGTCTTACCGTTACCTCAAAAACGTAAAGATACTCCCTTTCTTTCAGTCCTGATTCTCTACCCCACGAAAGAGCCACAAACAAAACACAGCGAGGCTCTTACGCCCTTACAGTCCCGCAAACCTTTGGTGAATTTACCTTTTGTTTTGTTTTGTTAAAGTCATAGGTTGTTTAATTCATGCTACTTTGAATTCAGAAGCAACCAAGTTTCTTTTAAAGCTTGTATTTCGGTCGAATTAACTTAACCGCTACTCCCACCGAGGTTCGGACTCAGCCATGTGAGTCCGAACTTCACCAACACCCTTTCACCGCAAAATTTTCCCATAACTACCAGCCAACTAGGATAGAACCCTGGGACAAACACACTAGCGGAAACCCAATCCTGGCGACCGGCCATGTGGCGTGCCAAGCCACTGAGGGCCGTAAACGCAACTAAACCGAGCCAGCTAGTCGTGGGGCCGTCTGAGCACCATACCGGCTGAGAGAACCAACAAGCAGGCACACAACGCTACACTCTGTGGTCAAGTGATGTCCTTAATCCTTTTGCTTTAATCCTTTTAGTCCCGAAACTCTACCTCAATTGAACTTAATTATCATCATGTAACTTGCGTCCATTTGTCTCTTATTTCTTTCAAACATCCTCTCCACGATAGCCAAAACGAAATTCACATTGAACCCTATTAATTCTGTTCTATATTTCATTGATTGCATTCTGTTTTTTTAATCATTATTGTTTTATTTCTTTGATACAATTAACCTTACTTTGTATTCACTTTAGTTGTAATAAATCTTCACTTAATCACAGGAACTGTGTGTGTGTCCTGTTTAGCTCCAGGTCACTGGACGGAGGATTCACCCTTAGATGTGAGATTGACTGACTTAAACTGATTTAAAATAATTAAGCAATAACTGATCACTAATAAAGAATTGTGTAATTATTATTAAGCCAGTATTAAGCTATACCCAAGGAGTCCTGAAGGCCTTGGGCTGACGGCAAACGAGTGCTTATTATAAAGTATTTCAAAATATTATTATTCATTACTTTGTTGACGAAGAGTAGATTCACTACAGCACACACAAACACATTTAAGAAAATCTATGCATCTTCCATGGGCAAACAGATTGGACGATTGCAAGATGGCACTAGTGCATTCGTCTCTCCTCACCCTTCATTAAAATGAATGACGTCCGATGTTCATTAGGTTGCACATGTGGAATGAAGGCAGTAGTTCCTGCAAACTGTGACTGATGAATTCAAGAATGTGTTTTCTCTTGTGGTGCGAGTTCAGGAGAAACAGTATGGTCTTATTGAATCTAGTGTTAATATAACACTGCAAACGGCAGAATTGCTCTTCAGCAATAGACTAATTCAGCCCTGCACCTCAAAGTCCCTAGGAGGCTCATTTGTACCATATGCTATCAGACTCCATGACGCCACAGCATCCAACATCTTCCATCTCCGCTGATAGACTCTATTTTGATTTGGGCAGTGGACTGTTTGTGCAAACGGCCCCAAACAGCCAGCGTACCAACTGTACAGAGAGCAGCTGGAAGCTAGCTAAGAATGAACACCACAATCATACATATGGACTGTGTCTGTGTGAGTTTGTGTCCAGATCAGCTGCCGATTATGTTGTTATTTGTTACAATTACACCCCAGGATAAATGTGAATATTTCTCTTATTTTAGGCTAAGCTAAGCTACTTTGTGGAACCGCAGGGAAATTTGACCGTAAAATTTTAGCTGTCTGTATGATGTAATGCTATTTCCAACTTTGGTACTGGCACTGATAGATTTTTGGAAACTACAGTTGTTGTAGGCATAATGAGTTAGAGGTGGCTTGTTGGGGAGACATAAACAATACAAGAGGCAGATTGTCAAATGCACTTGGGCAATGATAACATTCCCACACTTGGCTCTGTGAAACCAATCGTGTCTAAAAAGAGCCTAGATTTTAACATAATGTATGTATTTTAAAATTTACTGTAGGTGTAAAACCTAAATAAACATCCTTAACATAAAACTATGACACACATTTTAGAGGCTGCATAGGAGACAGAAAGTGCAGAAAGCCACTATCAAATCTGACTTTGCTTCAAATTGTTTCTCTGCTCTTTGCTCTGGTCATGTACAGCTCTTCTTCACCCCAACTGACACGTGGACAACTTTTGGTGTCTGGTTTAATCTCAGCAGATAGACAGACGGCGCTGTGTAGGCTGCAGGTGGTGGATAAAGGTCATGATTCAGATGAAGAATTAATGATTTTGTTTTGCTTCTCTACCACATTCTGCTTGTGTGAGAATTATTTTATTTTAATTCCTCCCACAGAAGGGGTTGTCTGTCTTGCCAGTGTTGCTGCAAACTCTTCAGCGGCTCAATTAGAGAGACAGAGACATTTATTTGTCTCAAAGTCTGTTGACTCCTGGATATCATCTCCCTTTATATGTTTATGTGCATATGATGTGTTTACATCATCTCAATTAGTTTTGTTTGTCAGTAAAATGTTCATCCTTACTAAAAAACATTTGTCATATCTTTCGAATTTCAGACGCTCAACATCCAAACTTTTGCATAATCACACGTTTATTCTTGTCAGCTCAGTGCAATGGGTTTACTCCCAATGCAGCTTAATATGTTTATGTCAAACCAAAGTTGTATTTATGTCCATCAGCTGGATGTGTTTACTGTTTATCCAATTCTGTACAATCCTGTACAAACGCCTGTCTCTGTGCATCCATACTGAACACATTTACAGTCAGATCAATCTGAACTCACAGGACTGTCAGTGTAAACAATAAGCAGTGGAAGTGTCAATGCCTCTAACAGCTCTGCCAATATTGCCAGCAGTTATGGATAATTTTACATAAACAGTAATGCTGTGGTTGGTGACAGTGTGATGAACAGTGTGAGTTGTGGCGTGGAGCACTCAGTCATGTTGGAGACAGGAATTGTCTTGCAGAAAAGAATTGCTATTTAAAGTCCACTTAATACCTTTTTATGAGCTTTCAAACACATCTCATAGCCCTCGCCAGCAGGTGGAATTTGCTCAGTATGGCGACAGCTCAGTTAGCATCACATTGCCTATGTGGAACTTCAGTTATCTCCAGGACCTGGAGGAAGTGAAAAAACTCCATCCACCGATGAAGTGAGATACATTTGATAGCTCTGAAAAAAGCTAATGAGATGACTAGAATAAGATTTAGTAAAGACAATTTTATATCTGCAGGTCTCTGTCCTTTGTTGCCATGAAGCACTTAAAATGCACTTAATCATTTTATTTTGGCTTCTTATTACAATATATGTTATTACACATTAAGTTATTGTTTGGCATCTCTGTGTCTAACAATGAATGTCCAAAGGTAGAAGCTGGATAATCACTTTGTGGGGTGGTGACGGTGCAGTGGAAAAAAGATGTCTTTGGTGTGAGAGACCTAGGTTTAATCCCCAACACATCCACCATTGTGTCCCTGAGCAAGACACTTAACCCCTAGTTGCTCCAGAGGTGTGTGACCTCTGTAAGTTGCTTTGGATAAAGCGTCACATAAATGTAAATAATTGCACCTTTAAAAAACTAAGGATCAATGTTTTTTAACTTTCTTCTTTGTCTTTTTGGTTGTAGTTTACATTTTTAACCGCTAACAATTCAAATGATCTTTCTTTCACATTTTTCTCTTAATAAGCTCACTTTGAGCTGCACTACCTCTTTGAAATTGAAGTTTATCTATTTATTTCATGCCTGACCTGGATCATCTGCACGTTATTCTAAACCTTCAGAACACTTTGATTCCTAACAGGCGCAAAAACATTTCGTATGCGTGGCACGACGGATTTATGATTTTCTGTCTCTTAAGTATAAGCATAGGAGGTACAATTAGCCAGCAGGGCCATTAGCTTGCCAGTCAGGCCTTGACAAGGCGAGTCAGCGGCGGCCTTTGGCTGATTTTTCACTGCAGGGCCTAATGAGGCTTGTCAGGACCAGGGCAGCTCAGCTGATATGGGAAACACCACGATTTATTTCTTTGAAACTATGGTCAGAGCTGACAAATCATCTCTGCTGATGATGATATGTCAGGAGAAATGTTCCTCATCTTGTAGTGGTCTTTTAAAGGTATTTATAACATTTTTAGAACAATTTTTTGGACAGCTCTGCCCTGCCTCCTCAATCTGGAGTAGAAGTGAAATACCAGGAATACAAGCTATTTTTAAAAAAACATCTCATTCATCCTTCAATGCCAAAACAGCCTCATTAATTAACACGCTTTCCTTCAGGAACTTCAAAAGCAATTTAGTTTCTTTTGTCACATATCCGTCCTTCGGATGGAGCTGAAACGAAGGGATTGGACTCACTTTACAAGGATGTCTTTGTGTGTTTCAGATTAGCATATTTTAAGAAGGTCAAGGCTAAAGAGGACGTTCAAAAGGCCTGATTTCCACTTTGTTTAGCAGGGTTAGGGTCAGAGTTAGTAAGGTCAGTAAACAGGATGTCATGACAAACTGCCTGGACCCGACCTCTGATATCAGGGAAGAGGCTTCCCATGAGGTTAGGCATTTAAAACCCAAACACACAGAGAACTCATTAAGCTCTTATTAGCTGCATCACTAAAAGCTGTACACATCAATAGCAGGTCTGGGCTTCGTGCCATACAGCCTCTACAAACCTGCGACATGCTGGCTGATATTTAGGATTTACTGCAGGAATTCACCTCTCAAAGGAAGTAAAGTAGCAGCCTGAAGATGCGAAGAGGCAAAGCGGCCACAAACGAGAGAACTGTTGTCTGTTAGTGAGGGCTCGGTGAGGACACTGATGGGAGTCGAGGCGTTGATAATTCTTTAAGGTACAAGGCTTTGCTTTGCTATGATCTCAGTATTTTTATCTTCCTCATTCATATTCTAGACAAGACACTCAGACTGTGTCAAATGGGTGGTAATTGCAGAGAGCTAAGAGAGTCTCACTTATAGTGTGATGTGACGAAACCCAGTTCAGCTCTGCTGACAGCCCACAATCCTCTGCGGTTTCATTAGAGTGGCACAGATGAAGCTGTGAGCTAATCATCTTTGTGATCCCAGTCATCACTTATTAGATATTGTGAAGGATCACTTTTTACTTTCTGATGATGATTTGAAGCTCAATCTGAACATCTCTCAGTGTCAGAATACAAAGCCACAGACATGCTGCTGAATTTGACGACAAACAAAACTTGATCCATTAAGCATTAATGTGCATTAATTCTTTCTTTCTTTTTTGTTTTTGTTTTGATATCTGATGTATCAGCTTGAACGCTTTAAAGGAATAGTTCAACATTTTGGGAAATTAGCTTAATTAGCTCTTGCAAAGAGTAAGAGGAGAAGATCAATATTTTTCTTGTGTAATTTCTGTCTCAATGTGAAAAAGCTGGTTAGCTTAGCTCAACATATAGAATGACAACAGAAGTAAACAGCTAGCCTGGCTCCGTCCAAAGGTAAGAAAATCTGCCTACCAGTGGAGTCTGGAGGAAGTCACTCACTCAGCCAAGAAATATTCTCCATTAAACCACAACTTCAGATTTTGTAGAAATTTAACAAAGATGAAATAACATGATAGTCTATTTCCAGTCTTTAGGCTGAGCTATGTGTGGCAGGATGAGGTTTTTCCCCTCCCCCTTACCTGTGCACAGGAAGGTGCACCAGCACACCTGGGGCTCATCCCTTGATTGGGAGAGGTGGAGAGCTGCCTTTTTAAGCCTGTGTGTTAGACCCATTTAGGTTTCTGTCTTCTCCTGTTGGGTGTGGAGACGCGTCTGGGCTGGCGTGCTGCACGTTTGTTGCCGTTGCCAGAGGTTGTTAGTTTACTGCGAGTGGTAAGGAAGCCCTGTTATTTTCGTTCCTTTCAGTGTTTGCATTGTTGGGCGGGTGGCACTAATGAGCGTTCTCTCATAGAGCCGACTTTGTTTCGGTCGTGGATATTCCCCGTGTGGCATGGCGTGTCCCGTAAAGCGGTGAGTACCTTGTTTGCCTATTTGCTACAATTTATCGTGGCCCTGTTTTTAATGGTGTTTACACATCACAGCGGGACCGAGTTACAGCCGTGTGCATGCTGCTGTCGAGGCTGCTGGGTGCCACAGTTATCTAAGACAGGGGTATTCAATTAGATTTCAAAGAGGTCTAGTTAGAGAAAATTTCCTGAAGCAAAGGTCCGGAACATCAAAACGACGAATTTGCGTTATCATTCAGTACTATAACCTATAGTTGTATCAACACATGTTTTTAGTCAACAACGGACTGTCAAATCAAATAATATTTCAGTCAGTTTTCACATCAAACTGGAGGGATAATAAATAATAACTATTCAAATATAAATTCTAAATTTAAGTAAACTAAAGTGCCTACTTTTTAGAAAAAATTTAATAAAAAGTGTAGCTTGAAGTGATGAAGTGTAGTCTTAACCAATTTTATAATAAACACTCAACACATCATAACAAATGAACAGCTGTAATGCCTCCTCTTCTCTTTCATTTCCTCTTACAGAGCTACCACTTTCCTACTTTCTGTTGTTCAGTGAGAAACGTGAGCTCCAGCTAGCATATTGGAGATCTATGAGATATTCTGGTTTTGAATTGCCCATGGGAGAATGTACATGTAAAAATCTGTACATTCTTGATTAAAAGTCATGTGAAATCTCTTTTATCTTTCGTCTCCTCAATTCGGGTGTGTTTCCAAAACGTCTCTGGTGAATCTCGCGGACTCGACTCGCAAGCCTCGGTATGCACAGATTTGATTGGCTGAGCAGCGTCACATGAGACGATTGGAGCACATGCGATTGGTCTGTGTTTCCTGGTCCTCTAAACCAGTATAGTAAATGCTAGAAAAGCTGCGGGTTAAAATAGAAACGCTCCGTCACAAGGTAGTAAGTCTCAATAATAAATGGGCTGTAGGTCAGCGGTCCGGAGAGGACGGCGGCTGGGTCCGGATCCGGACCGCGGTCCGCCTATTAGTGACCTCTGATCTAAGAGGTTAACACTCCCCGGCGCGTTTCTCCTCCCACTCCTGCTGTTCTGGATATCGGTATAAAACTTTGCTGTGTATTGATACAGTGTCTGGATATATATCTGCCCTGGATGCACAGAACTGGTTTGGAGTGATACGTTCTAAGTGTTTGAATATCCAGACATTGGCTCTGTAAATATTGGTATTAACTGGATGTATACTGCATGTGGGTTTGTTTTTTTTCTTTGTTTGATTTTGATCCTTTAATTACGCATGCGGGTTTGTTGATTTGATTGGTGTTTGTGTTTTTTTTCTCTTATACGCATTACATATTTTTAATATGACAAAAGAATAAAATTGTATATTTTTTTATAATTACTTGATTGTCTCTGCCCCCTAATTTTGATAAAACGATCTGTGTGCTTTAAGGGTCTTGGGCCTATCCCAAGTGGCGCTGTTGGACACTTTCAGCTTCCCGAGTGTTACAGACCACTCGTTTCTGCCACACGTGGCGTTGTTGGCAGGATCCTGTCAAAAATAGTGTGTATATATATATATATATATATATATATATATATATATATATATATATATATATATATATATATATATATATATATATATATATATATATATTAATTAAAGGGGCAGAGACAAATATTGTTTTAAATTGTTTAATTGTGTTGTGCTTATCCAGGACAACATTAGTGGTGTTAGGACCCAACTTTTCCAAATTTTCTATTCTGTGGAGCTTTCGGTTCAGCTTCCTCAGCTGTCATGGACGAGGAGGGGCGGCGGCTAAATGAACTCGTTTCACAGCTTCAGACAGACAACGAGCGACTCCGTCGGGAGTGTGCCACTTCTTCGGGCCCTGGTGGGGGGTGAGTTCCATTCTGCCGCCTCATTCAGCGGTACACAGTCCCCTGCCCCATTGTAACAGAGCAGTTGGTTGTTGTTCCTAGGGACCGCAGGTGTCTGATGTTTAATGGTAGGACGGGTTTGGGAATAGCCGAGTGGGTCGAGGAAGTTGAGGCATGTATGCATTCCTGGCATTTGGCTGCCGCTGACCAGGCTCTCTTCATCTTTGATCATTTGGAGGGAGAGGCGAAGGAAGAAATTAAATTCTGCTCTAGTGCTGACCGAAGGGACCCCGCTAAAGTCTTTGCTGTCTTGAATGAGCTTTATGGGTGTGATCAGTCTTACATTTCCTTGCAACAGGTTTTCTTCTCCTGGCGACAGCTCGAGGGTGAAACGTTGCAGGAGTTTTCTCTAGCCCTCATGTATTTAATGGCCCGTGTGTTGTACCCAGGCTGTAGCTTCACTTCAGGCCTTAGGTCCCTCGGGATCAAATTTTCGCTCTGGTCCTGTTATCTGTTGGAAGTGTCAACAGTCCGGCCACCTGGCCAGGGACTGTACTGGGGAAAGGGTTTCCCGCCTGGGTCCAGATAAGGCTAGTGGTCAAAATTCCGATGGTGCTAGGGCGGCCCCGTCTGATTGGCAGCCGGAAAACTAGCACCCACTGAGCTGTCGAGCCACAGCTCAGGTGGGGAGCCCTCAGGCTCACAGGAAGGTGTGGCATGTGAATTAGTTGCCTCATGCCCAAATTTGGATGTCTCTATCGGTGGTGTGGTTGTTTCTTGCCTGGTGGACACTGGGTCCATGGTGTCCACCATGACTGAGTCTCTTTTCATGGAGCAGTTTGCACCTTGGGGTCAGGATCGCCTTCGCTCATGTAACTGGCTTCAGCTTCGAGCAGCAAATGGTCTGGCAATCCCCTATATTGGCTATTTAGAACTGGATGTAGAGTTGTGTGGAAAGGTCATGCCCCGCTGTGGAGTTCTTGTGGTGAGGGATCCCCCTGGTGCTGTGTCTTTTTCCCTTGGCATCTTGAGGATGAATGTTGTTCGTCGGTGCTATAGAGAACTTTTTGGTGCGCTTGGACCTTCTCTTTGAGTCACCTGCAGTGTTACAGGCTCCTTGTCCTGTTGTGGCATTGCAGCAGTGCCATGAGTCTGGTAATCAAGAATCTGGGTCCAGCGTCAGCACAGTGAAAGTTCGAGGTAGGCGAGCTGTGCGTATACCAGGAGGTCATATAAAGTTAGTTGCCAGTACTTGTTCAGAACAGTTTGCGGGGGAGACTGTGCTTCTGGAGCCACCTGAGACTGGGTTGCCAGCTGGGCTGCTTGTTTCCTCTTGCCTGGTGCTGGTCGTCGAGGGCACAGTGTATGTTCCTGAAAGGGCATAGTGTATGACAGCTGTTCTTCTTTACCCACGGACTGGTCTGGGTAACCTCAGTGCAGCACAGGTTGTTAGTCTGCCGGCGGGTGTGACTGAGGATAGGACCACATTGGCAACTGCTAACACCCAAACTGTTTCTTCCTCTGTGGCTGATCGGGTGGAGTCGGTGGCTCTGCCAGTGTTGGATGATCCAGATAGAGAAAGTCAGGTCATTGTTGCAAAAGTATGACTCTGTCTTTGCCGCCCATGAAAACAACTTGGGGTGTACCACTCTTCTTTCTCATGACATACCCTTGCTCGATGAGGTCCCAATCAGGCAGAGATACCACCGCGTTCCGCCCTCAGAGTATGAGGCAGTGAAGACTCATATCAATCAGTTGCTTGAGTCCCAGGTCATACGGGAAAGCTGTAGTCCCTACACATGTGTCAGAGCTGCGCTCTTTTTTGGGGTTTGCCAGCTATTATCGTCGATTTGTTGAGGGGTTTGCCCAGCTGACGGGCCCGCTGCATCGTTTGGTGGCTGAGATGTCAGGCAAAAAGTCCAAGAAGGGCCTGAATAAGGCTCTGGAGGCTGTGTGGACCCCGCAATGTGAGCAGAGTTTGAGGGACTGAAAGACCGGCTTGTTTCCACTCCTGTGTTTGCTTTTGCAGACTTCTCGCATCCCTACATTTTGGAGGTAGACGCTAGTTACAGTGGCCTGGGAGCTGTCCTCTCCCAGGAGACTGACAGTGGAGTGAGACCAGTGGCTTATTCCAGCAGAGGACTTCGGCCGATGGAACGCAATACGGTGACTTACACCTTCATGAAGTTGGAGTTCTTAGCCCTTAAGTGGGCTATGATGGAGAAGTTTCGAGACTATTTGTTGGGTCACAAGTGCATGGTGTACACCGATAACAATCCATTGAGCCATCTCCAGTCTGCTAAACTGGGGGCTACGGAACATAGGTGGGCAGCTCAGCTTTCTTCTTTTGATTTTGAGATCAAGTACAGATCCGGTCGTAGTAACCGGAATGCTGATGCTCTTTCCAGGTAGTATGCTTCGGGTTTAGGGTCTGTTGTTGCCAAGAGGCAAAGTTTCTCTTGATCCGCAGCATGGCAACCGTCAGAGCAGCCTGTAGTAGCTACATTGGCCCTGGTCTCTGCGTTGCCAGCTTATTCAGTTTCTGACCTTCAGGCGCTACAACAGGATGATCCCCTGTTGAAGGAGATTTTGGTGTTCTGGCGACAGAAATCCCAACCTACCACAGTTGAACAGCAGCATCTTACTAAACCAGCTTTGATGATGTTACGCCAGTGGGGGCGCCTGGTGGAGCGAGATGGGGTTTTGTTCCGCCGGGTCCTCCGCCCAGACGGTGAGAGTTTTCCAATTTTTGCTGCCTGCAGCTCTCAAGCAAGGTATCGAAAGGACCACAGCATTGGTCCGGCAGTGTTGTTATTGGCCCGGGATGTCTGCGGACATCATCTGCAATTGCGTGCAAGAGTGTGAACGGTGTCAGGTCGCAAAGGACTTTATGGGCCATCTACTTGCCTCTCGAATTAAATATTGGCCATTGATTTTTACACTGCTGGAGCCTTCTCGAAATGGGTTCGAAAATGTGTTGGTCATGACAGATGTGTTTAGTAAATTCATAGTAGCTGTGCCTACACGTGATCAGAGGGCCTCTACAGTGGCCCAGGTTCTTGTGGCTGAGTGGTTCTATAAGTTTGGCGTGCCAAGCCGTCTGCATTCTGATCAAGGGAGGAGCTTTGAAAGCACTTTGATCCAACAACTTTGCTTGATGTATAGTGTAACTAAATCTCGCACTACCCCTTACCATCCCGCTGGAAATGGACAATGTGAGCGTTTCGATCGTATGCTGCATAATCTTCTTCGAACTCTGACCCTGCCACAGAAGCGGGATTGGGCTTCTTGTCTATCTTGTGTCCTTTTCTGCTATAACACCACACCCCATCAGGGTACTGGGGAGTCCCCATAATATTTGATGTTTGGTCAGGAACCAAGGCTCCCGATTGATTTCCTCTTGGGGCGTGTGGAAGAACCAAGGCCGGGGGATGTGCAAGGTTGGGTGGCAGAGCACCAGGAGAGGTTAAGGGTGGCCTTCGATTGTGCTCGTGAGCGGCTGCTAGCAACTGCAAGTCGTCGGAAGGAGCGGCATGACCAACAGGTACGAGATGTACCGCTGAGTGTGGGACAGTTGATGTATGTGAGGGATCATGGTGCTAGGGGCCGCCATAAACTGCCTATGGAGACCTATGGAGCTCGGAGATACATCAAGTGGTGACCACTTTATCAGGAGGAGCAGTTTATGCTGTGGCACCCGTGAATGCACTGCATAAAGTAAGGAATGTACATCGCGACATGTTGAAGGCTGTGGTACAGCCAGTTGAGTCTGATCCCCCTCCAACTGAACTACCATTAACCTTGGGTATGGCTCAATTCAATGAGTCATCAAACAGTGACCTGTGGCTATGGGTGTCCGACACTACATTAGGTGTCCCAGCTCCTGTCCCTTGGAATCTTCTGCAGCAACTAGGCCAGATCAGGGCCCACTGCTTCCATCTTTTCAGTCGCAGTCGCAAGTGCTTGGCCAAGGAGCAGCCCAGTACAAGTGGGCAAGCTATGCGCCGGACTACCCGTTCCACGGCCGGTCATCATTCGAATGTTCATCGGCTTCCTCAGCCTGCGAGTAGTATGGCAGGTGGTCTGGTTGGGAGACCTCCAGACAAACGTCAAACCTTCAAACTGTAATTTTTCAGCCGTGGTCATGACATCAAAGGCCTTTATCGTCGGGAAGACGACCCAAAAAATGGGGGTAGATGTGGCAGCATGAGGTTTTTTCCCTCCCTCTTACCTGTGCACGGGAAGGCGCACCAGCACACCTGGGCTCATCCTCTTGATTGGGAGAGGTGGAGAGCTGCCTTTTTAAGCCTGTGTGGTAGACTCATTTAGGTTTCTGTCTTCTCCTGTTGGGTGTGGAGACGCGTCTGGGCTGGCGTGCTGCACGTTTGTTGCCGTTGCCAAAGGTTTACTGCGGAGTGATAAGGAAGCCCTGTTATTTTTGTTCCTTTCAGTGTTTGCATTGTTGGGCGGGTGGCACTAATGAGCGTTCTCTCATAGAGCCGACTTTGTTTCGGCCGTGGATATTCCCCGTGTGGATAGATGAATATCTGGGCTGCTGGCGTTGGGTGCCTCGGTAAGCTGCATGCCTCCCTCTTCGTCCTATCTGGTGTTTATTAAGATCTGATAGTCTTATTTGTTATAGTTGGGTGCTATGTGGTTGCGCGGATTGCTTGCCCCCCTGCCGGGGTCTGAGGGTGGCGTGTCCCGTAAAGCGGTGAGTACCTTGTTTGCCTGTTTGCTACAATTTATCGTGGCCCTGTTTTTAATGGTGTTTTCACATCACAGCGGGACTGAGTTACAGCCGTGTGCATGCTGCTGTCGAGGCTGCTGGGTGCCACAGTTATCTAAGAGGTTAACACTCCCCGGCGCGTTTCTCCTCCCACTCCTGCTGTTCTGGATATCGGTATAAAACTTTGCTGTGTATTGATACAGTGTCTGGATATATATCTGCCCTGGATGCACAGAACTGGTTTGGAGTGATACGTTCTAAGTGTTTGAATATCCAGACATTGTCTCTGTAAATATTGGTATTAACTGGATGTATACTGCATGTGGGTTTGTTTTTTTTCTTTGTTTGATTTTGATCCTTTAATTACGCATGTGGGTTTGTTGATTTGATTGGTGTTTGTGTTTTTTTTCTCTAATACGCATTACATATGTTTTTAATATGACAAAAGAATAAAATTGTATATTTTTTTTATAATTACTTGATTGTCTCTGCCCCCTAATTTTGATAAAACGATCTGTGTGCTTTAAGGGTCTTGGGCCTATCCCAAGTGGCGTTGTCGGACACTTTCAGCTTCCCGAGTGTTATAGACCACTGGTTTCTGCCACATATGCTAACTTGCTATTGGCTATAGTTACATATTTGCTGTACAGACATGACAATGCTATCAATCTTTTCATCTAACTCATGGCAAAAAATAAAGCATATTTCCCAAAATCTTAAACTGTTTTCTAAACTTGCAGGTCCAGCTAGAAACTTTTTATAGCTGGACATCTGGAAATTGAATCCATAGACATCATGGGATCATAACAAGAATTCAGACATTAGAAATAATTCACTCATTCGTGTATTCTGGACCTGTACAAATACAACCAAAACGTTCTGCACGGCTAGATACCACCAGAGGTTAAGGGAGAAAATATCTTTTTCTTTTATTTAGATTAACCGACCCTTTAATGCTTGTTCACAAGCAGCCTTAGGTTTGCAAGGAGGGTATTTTTAAAATCTCATCTTTTATTATATTTATTCGAAAATCAAGTTTATTGTTAATTATGCTCACATCATTTATTTATTCACGCTTCTGAACTGCTGAATGTGAAGAAAACGGCTTCAGTTTTCATTTTAATATTTATCCATTTCAGACGGAGGGGGAAAAAAACCCCTCATAATGTAGTGTGAGCTTTTTCCCTCCTCTTTGGTCAGGTCAGGGCATTAATTAATTCCACCGTGACAAGAAAGGAATATTAAGCATCTAATTAGTCTTGGCAGAACATAAATGAGTGCAACTATGAATAAATGACCCGCTGAATCACGGCTGCTATGTAACACCTTTGAGGAGAATTAAATGTGTTTGCAGGTTGCACTTTTAGAGACAGAGAGAGGAGGGTAACATAGAGGGAAGATATAAAAAAGAAGACCAAAATGAAATAATCAAACATCCTCTCCTCACTATATTACTACATTATTTGCCTTCCAGATGATTGGTGACATTTTGATGGTGAATGCTGAGACAGTCCTGAGGTCTGAGGGACGGTGCAGCTTGCCTATAAAAATGCTGAATTGTCATATGATTGACCTTTTCAGCAAAGTGCTGATGCAAAACGAGGTGTTTAAGTTAGTTTGTGTCAGCCTGAGCATTAGTGTCAGTGTAGACTGAGTCCAGCGTGAGCAAGAATCTGACATGACATAAAAAAAAAGGACCTGACAGTTGGCGTTGCAAGATTACATCATCCAAGGCTTCATTAAATCTTGATCAGTTTGATGTTACATCCAAGATAAAGTAATGAGTGGAAGGTAGGATGTAAAATGTGTTTCGTGACAGGAAATATTAAAGCTGAACCTGAAAAGAGAATATTGACAAGATTTTCATCTGCTGCTACAGAACATCAGTGTTACTATAATCTCCAAGAATCTACCTCTCATGTTTGTGGTATTGTGGCAGTACAGGTCCAACTCTGTTTCTTATTGTATGCATGCACTTATAGTTTGGTCAGTTGGAGCCTTCCAGAGTTGGCTGACACCAAACTAGAGCTAAAAGAAGACTGAATAAAATATGTACAAATAAATATGGCTCCAAAAAGGATAGGCAACAAAATTTGCTTTAAAGCTACACTAATCAATATTTTTGCATAAAAAATAGATCAAAGTATGTGTAAAGTTAACAGGTTGTTTGTTGTGACAAACCCAGAGAATAATCACCAACTTTGCAGTTCCCCTTAACCCTACTGAGCATTTTAGCGTCTTTCCACTCATTGTTTTACAGCTCCTAATTTTATATTTTAGTTCACTCTCACAGCTCTCATGTTTTTACAGGATAAAAGCACAAATTAAAGAAAAAACAATAGTTTTCCCCCCCTGTGATAGCCTTTTAATCATCTTTACATCAATCATAACCATAACATCTACACATGCCTAAACCCAAGGCTTAACCTAAGAACAATTGAAACCTTAACATTAAAATGGATGGTAACCTTGTGGGGACCAGATGGAACGTGAGTACCCACAACATGATTAATTATCAGCATGAACAGAACGTGCACACAAAATATTCCAGCATCACCCTTTATTTTGACATTCTACTGAGGCAGCGGGCTAATTCTTTGAACTTTCACTTGCAAAACATGCAATAATTCGTGTGAAAGATTACCTTGAAGATACTCTTGAGTGCCATCTGTGTCACTCCACTGTGAACAAGTAATTGGTACCCGAGCATGAAACATGAGAGGTTCCTATTGGAACTGAAGGGATTTTTTCTTTCGTTCTGCGCAGTAACCTCAATTTTGGGGGCTTAAACATGCTCAGAAACTCACCAAACTTTGCACATAATTCAGGTGGGGCGAAAAATTTTGTATTTTATCCGATTGACTTCAAATTTTCACTGTGCAGTCTAAACCCATTGTCAATTAAAAGTTGTACAAACAGTGAGTTTTCGTCCACGCTTCGAAAATCGATGTTTCGCCAAGAAACAGGAATTTGTCATAACTTCAATATAACTTCAACATGCTCACATCTATACCTAATTTCATATAATTTGATATCACAGTCCCCCCCCTGAACACAGCCAAATCCTATCATTTACTCAAAGTCATAGCGCCACCTGCTGGTGGAAACAGGAAATGTCATGTTTTATGCTACGATGGACTACTAGCAGGTTGGCCAACTATCAAAGTCCTTCGTGTTTGAAGCCTGTGACAATTCAGAGCAGCATTGGCAGAGCTGCGGAATATACGGCGCGACCGCGTCACACCCTGAAACACTATGTGTGCGAATGCCCACCCAACAGTGCTTGCAGCTTTAATTTTATATTAACTTTAGTTATGATGAAGGTTATATCAATCAATTAATAATACTGATTATGTCTGATGGAGGTAACTGCTACTGTGCAATGAACTGTCAGTTCTTTTGTATTCTAGTAACAAACGTTACTATTGCTGCTGTACCGATCATATCAGTTTTTTCTTGTCGCCTCACTTGGTGCTACCACGTGTGCTGCTGTTGCTCATGTCTTCTCGTGTCTTTAGCGAGCTCCTGCCCTCACCTGTTGCGGAATTGAGGTCAAAGCTCTCACAAGGTTTGTTTTGTTCAAGACACCTGAAATATGTCAGCCTTGTGGCATCTTACACCCCACCCCCTCTCCCCTCTCTGTGGTCAGTAATGGATGTTTACATGAGGGGAGAAATAGTTTGCTCAGATCAGCCCCGCTGCTGTCAGCAGGAGATTGGTGGAGGGGAAACAAGTGTCAGTTATGACAGGAAGAAGCCCTGCAGAGAAAAATGACTGACACTGACAAGAAGAAAGTGAGAGAAAGAAGATGGATAACAAGCTAATGAGAGATGAGGGTGAGAGAGGCAGATGGACAGATGGAGAGAAACAGGTAGGAAGATGCCTGCACAGACACAATGAGAGAGAAAAGAGGCAGAGGAGGAAATTACATACGTGAAGGAGAACCTTAATCTAAATGGAGAATGTAGCCTGAGGCAGCGCTAAATGCATTAAGAGTTAGTGAAGAGCAGGAAATTATGTTATTATCAAAGAGTGTGAAGTAGGTTATTATTAATGAATAATTGTCCAAATGTATATGTGGGCAATTTCCTTTTTATGGGTTTGGGCCTTGAGACCATAACATCAGTATTGCAGTATTTAATAAAATTACTCCAACCAACCTGTGATAAAAAACCCTCAGTCAGATATCACTCCTCTGTAATCCCACGTTTTACTTTTGAAACATTTGTCATTCTCTTTTTTTTTTTTTTTACAGGTTAAAGTTTAGGCTTGTGAAGCTTGGTGAGAAGTGGAACACCTTTCAAATCCTTCTTCGTTCAAAAGGACAGGGGGCAAATTCTTAAGTTTTTAGTACGTTGAATTAGCAGAAAAGGAGTAGTTCCTTGCTCAGTTCACACAGCTGCTGATTGATGCACCTTCAAGTTTTAGGTCTCTGTCAGACCAACATTTATAAAAGCAATTTAATGTAATTTCAGAGGAGTTACTTTGGGATCGAAGTAAATCCTGTGTTCTTATGTAGAGTTTAGCTTTAGTGAATGACATGTTGAATATGTACTGTCGACCAAATTAAGAACGTCTGGACAGTGCTAATACTTGAGTGAGACTTGGAGAATCCAAAATGGAGGAAGCTATATAATGTAGTCTGTGTTGCACCATCTAATTGTATATACTAGGGCTGACCCCAAATAGTCGAAGATTCGATGCTTTGATGGGCGGAGCCTTATTTGACTGTCAATCTCACAGTCGAAGCTTCGCAGCATGCAAACATAAACATGCAAAAAGAAAAAAACATTTCAATAAATGTTTTTAAAGTGCGTGAAAAAATCCAAAATTGTAACCCTAACCCTGGGTCGTCAGTGCGCATGTGTAGGCGTTGCATGTATGTGTGTAGTGGCAGGAGGAACACTTGCTGAAGAGACAGAGCCACAGCCTCACTGGTGTTGTGCTGAGATGTCCGCACCTAGCGGGACTTTCGGATAATTTATCAGCGTTGATTAACCACAAAAAGAATACTATATCATTTTTAAACAGATGATATAATACACCTGTATGCGATGTGCATACAGGTGTCGGCAGCACGGCATGCACGCAAAACGCTGCATAAGACCAGGCAGGCGAGAGAGAGATAGACAAATTGGTCAACAATAAGCCTCAGTTTAGCTTCGGCTCGCAATCGATGTGCACAAAAACACACATGATTCGACTATCAGTCGACTATAGCCAGGACTTGAAGATTCTGATTCGACTATGTAAATCCTTAGTCCATGACAGCCCTAGTATATACACCACAAAGCCTCCAGCACCACACCTATTTCACAATGCCAATAGTAATGAATATCTTACCTTCTTGCCACTTGGTGTGAAAAGGCAGTCAACCTAGACTTTTAGTGTCATCATGTAGTCTAGAGATCTGTGGATGGTTCACTTTCCTTTTAGCAGGTTCACTTTTCTGTCTCGTCTAAATCCATCAGTGTTCTCAAACCGTCCAGTAATCTGTAGACAGACTCTTTCCTAATAGCAGGTTTAGTCCGCCGACCTGCTCCTCGTCATTTCATACTATTGAGACAGTTTCTGTCTTTTAGCAGCATTTTGTTCTAGATGAGAGCAGCTGTCCGTCACAGCTGATGGGTCGGAGATGCTCAGAGGTTGTTAGGACTCTGAAGCCTCCTGGTGTGCTCAGGGTCTAATATCACGCTTCACAACACTCCTCAGGCCTCCTCAGCTGGATCCAAACCTAAAAAATCAGTCAGTGAAACTGACACTCACCTTTCACTCATTCATTCAGTCCTGCAGTGAAGCTTTGGGCCAATGTCATGCTCTACAACACTTCCCCCACAGCCATTATAAAGGGAGTCAGTTCATTAGTCAATAAAACGGTTATATGTCAGTCCAGGTGTAAAAACTATCAACTTTATCAATAGCATCACCTCATACCAAAGGTCAAGTCAATATGGTCTGTTTTTTTAAACCCATATAAAGCTAGTCAACTAAAACAGCCTCAGTTGGTCCAATGTGCTGAGGTTGTATTAGTCCGCCAAATTTCAGAACCACTACAGAACAAATAAAATAAGATAAGGTACAAATACATTTTGTCTGTCTTCTAAATGCATTTTAATTTGTGTAAACTTAATGTTATTAACTGCTCGTCCCCATCAAATAGACATTCAGGAATCAAGCCTGGTTTTTGAATATAGATTGGTTAAATTTTGAAGCAACATTTCATCTTTGCAATTATAAATCCCTAATTAAAATAAATAATTTTTAATCTTATTGACTTTGGTCTTGATCCCTTGGTATAAATCTGCTTGTGAAAAATGGCACTAATGCATCCTGCAGCCTTTTGAATCACAAACCAGAGTAACTGAACAATTTCATGCCTCTGATCAAACCTCTCTCCACCAGCAGTACTCACAGATTCAACAGGTGGTTAACATGTCTCCATTGACTCAGCGTCATTTGTGACTGTCTCTCAATAAGCAAGATGTTTGTTTTAGTATACCAAAATCAGTGTCAGTGATAGAATGAGGAGGATGGTACTGTGGGACTTTCTATAATGTTTGCAGACAGTTCCTCTCAGTTAAAACTCAATTCAGGATCAAGTTTCCTATCATACCAGGAAAAATGAAAGGAATAATATAGACATAAGCTTTTAGTGTCATGGTTGTCAAATGCAGACGCCGGAGGAAAAGTAGGTACAGATTTAATGGTAAAGACAATGAACCAGATGCTTACATGGATGATAACGCAGGCAAAAGTCAAGTCCAGAGAAAACAGTTCAAATCAGGCAAACAAATCCAACAGCGGCAGGCAGAAAATCCAAAGTACAACAAAAAAGTCCCAATAAATAAAATGGAAGTCCAACAACACTGAGAAAAACTCAGAAAGGGTTGGAGTGCTTGCGTAAGGACGAACCTGCACTGAGAAATGGGAACACACTGACTATATACACAAGTAAAGGGAGGATAATGAGGTGCTGATGAAGTTAATCAGGCCGGAGCTGACAATCCCACATGGGGAAAACACACAAAGGCAGGATGTGAAGTTAACCAAGAAACATGAGGCGAGCAAGTATTTCAACATAAAACAGAGATAAACAGTAATTGTATGTCCTTCACATATTTGAGAAAGCTGAAGGAGCTCTGATGTCTATGATCTTGAAAGAGATATTTCCATTGTTAGCGAATCAGGCAAGATAAGCCGGTGTATAGTTTTGCTCCTGTCTGACATTATGTTCATGCTTTATTCAGACATTTTTCTTACAAAGACTACCTGAATGAGTAGATACGGAGTCTTAAAATAAGAAAATAATTATACCTGTCTACCTTGCTCTGTCTTCTAATCTCTGCAGCTCCATCACTGCTGAACCAACAGAGACAAGAAAGGTTAATCTCATGTTAGAGGGCTAAAGCTAACAACTACCTAATTTTTTAAAATGATATACAAATAGAATGACAAATAGTTTTATGTCAGTGAAACAGCCAACACACATTTTTCAGCTGAGGTGACAGAGTGTCAGGGCTGGTAACAGAACCCAAGAGCAGACTGGAGCTGGGGATGAACAAAAGAGTTTTATTTATGAAATGACAGAGGGAAAAGGAGAGGGGCAAGGTCCGGGCTCCGAGAGGGCAAGCAGGGGAAGCTGGCAGGCGAGGCGAGGTGGAGGGCACTCCTGAGGGTTGTGCTGACGGGCAGGGAAGACCTGAGATCCAGGGAAGCAGGGCGGGTTTCCTGAAGATGAGAAACAGATGGTGTGAGCGGGCCGACAGAAACACAGGGTTACTAGACTTGATCTGAGGCTGGGGTGAAGCATACTATTGTTACATAACAATCTGGCGAGGACTGGAATGTTGGCCAGGGTTAAGTAGGGAGTGGAGATGAGGTAATGCCAACAGGTGCGCCACCGCCGTGAGGAACTGAAGGCCATGCCCACCAGCTCTGGGAAACAAGGAAGGGGAGACAGGCATATACCAAGCACACAGCAACACACACACACACAGTCACCGGAGGGGGTCAGGGTCCAGGAGGCGTGACACCCTTTAAATCCTTTAGTCCATCATTGGACACAAAGCCTTCAAATGGACTTATTTGAACAGTAACTTATTTTGTTAAGTTTCTCTACACCAGATTCAACACAGCTGTTTTTTATCTGTCCATAACATTGTCATTTTAACTGATATACTGTCTGTGACCTGAAGCATGTTATGTAAACAGGGTCAACTCTGGTACACATCAGTACCCTTTAAATGAAACATCAAACTATTTCTAGCTCTAACATAAAGTCAGTGTAACTTCGGGGACATCAGTCTGGCCAGTTAGGAATTATTTACGATTGTGAATCAGTATCACTTGTTTTGGTGCAAATGAAAGTAACAACAGCTGCACTGGAGAGGCAACAGCAAGACAACCCCCAAAAAGGGAATGGTTTTGCAGGTGGTGGCCGCAATTGCTCGCTCCTTATCCTTCCTGACTGAGGGTGCTTTAGTTTTGCATTTTGCTAGTGTCCTTATCACAACTGGTAGCATGAGGCGGTACCTGCAGCCCATTCAGGTTGCACACGTGGTCCAGCTTCTCCAGGATGGCACATCCATACAAGCCGGCACAAGAAGGTTTGGTCTCAAGAGCATGGAGGAGCAGGGTTGGGGAGTAACAGATTACATGTAACGCCGTTACGTAATCAGTATACAAAAAAAATGAAACTGTATTCCGTTACAGTACAGAAAAAATAGACGTGATCAATTTACAGATACATTTTGTAAAATCGGGGATTACTCATTACTTTAAGCAGAAAGTTTCCATGAAACAGAAAACACTGTGCCATTTGCCTCAATGTGTTTTTTATATAGGTAAGAACCCAAAGCTAGGGAGGGACGTTCGCAGACATTGATTGGCATTTACAGTCGCCATTAGCGCAGAATGTGTGTTTACGCCCCCAACCCATCATGCAGACTCTGTGCAGACTGGTTCCAGCTCCCAGTGAGTGAACACGGCAGCTGGACCTCCGAGACCGACAGAGGCCAGTTTGACCACTGGGGATACAGTACGAATGTGTTTTTTTTTGCCAGGTTTGGCTCTTGGCAACCCGGGGCTGAGTAAGCTTATAGGACTGCTAGCAGATACAGGTAGATAGTCTACAGTTAGCAGTTTAGCAAAAAGTAAAGCTATCACAGAAGCTCTGTGTAAATCATCTCAGTAAGTTACTGGATTCCCTGTTGTTCGTTGAGGCTGTGTTCGGTCCTGTTCACTGGGAGGCTGCTGAGCGAGGTTTCATTGCCTGCTCGCCCGGCTACGGTTCCCAATCAGGCACCACACCCCGTGTAACTTGTTACATTCTACGGTAAACACTAACACTCCCCCGGTGCTCCGATCTCCCAGTACGGGCAGAGTAAGCTCATTTGACCAGTGGTTGCACAGCTAACTGAGCTAATAACAGCAGCTAGTTAGCTTGTTAAGTAACTTCAACAACAAGTAAAGATATCTGTCCATCAGGAAACTCTGTGAATCACAGAGTTGAGGCAGAGCAGCTGGGGGACATCAGAGAACTAGAAAAATATTTTCTCCATATTTCTAATATTTCCCCATCAAATATGATCCAGTTTCACCAGAATCAGTGGAGAAAGTTGTGTTTTTGTACAGTAATCAGTCCCAAAAACACTATGTATTGGATGCTAAATTAATACAAGTGCAGAATTGTAAAATGGTTTTCCAAATAACAAACTTAAATACCATCAAGAATATCTACAAAACAATGTTTTTGTCATTGATGGGCCAGATGGTGCCATAGTGGTGACATAGTGCAAAGCATATCATATAAAAACATTTAAATATGGATTTTGGGAATAGGAGATTTTGTTATTCTATGTTCTCTAAAAATACACTGAGCAGAAAACACATAATTGATACTTCTCTTGTCTTCATTTGCCTATTTGGCATTGAAGTAATCCAAAAGTAACTAAAAATACTTTTATTTTGTGGTACTTGGATTACGTTATTGATTACATTTTTAAACAAATAATTAGTAATTGTACCGGATTACAAAGCCAAACTTTATGATAAATGACACAGCAGCTGCCGGTGTCTGGGTTTGTTTGCTGTCCTCTCTCACAAAATTGCAGCCTACATGAACCACCAACGATTTAACCTGAGATGCCGACAACACAAAATCATACCCAGCAGCCTAGCCTCCACAGTGAAAGGACACAGTGCCGGAATAATCTTGGAGAAAGCGCAACAGGAGCTACTGAATGAGAGAGTGAGACATATCCACTTCACCATTCAAGCCCTGAATAAAGAATCAGACAATGTATACCAAAAACTGGAAACACATCTGCCCAGTACAGTACTGGAACAGGTCTTGGATTTCATCAAGAAAGCACAGCTATCTCAACGCAACAAGAGCATGGTTAGACAGACCCGGAAATACCCAAACCTACAGTCAAGAGCCAGTTATGCAAACAAAATAGGAGAATTTTCTTGGAGGAAAAAGGACGACAACCCCACAACGCAGGAAACAGATAACAGATGGGTGAAAAACATATCAGATAGGGAACTCACCCATCCAGAGAAAGACGTTTTGGCCTTAAAGGATTAAACTTTGCCATCACACCACAGCAGCTACCTATAGTGGACCTCATCACAGCTACAGAATTGGCCATTAGAAACACCAAATTAACAGAAACAGAAGCAGAACAGCTCAGGCTAAAGATAGCAGCCCTTTCTAATGCGAAGGCACCCCCTTCCAACCTCTCCAGCCTGAGCAAGGATCAAGATATCACTACCTTACCTGCAAACAAAGGAAGATGCATGGTAGTCCTTAACACAGTGGACTACCAGGACAAGGTCAACACAATACTAATGGACGCAAACCAGCGGATACAATATCCATATCCATACATATCCAGCGGATACAAGAAAAAGGCTATAGAATGTCTACAATAGCTACAGAAAGAAAACACCATCACCCATGTGTCTGGAGTATCAGATAAAACTCATTTTAACAAACACCACATCCCTGTGTGTTTTAAACCCAAGACCATGCTAAGACAGATCCTGGTACACCCCACTACAACCACTGCACAAACGCATGGCTCAACACAGAAGGGCCAACTCCTCAGGTCAAGACTCAGCAGTTTATTTACATCTGAACATTTAAGGGACACTCATTTGAGGATCACCAGGTGCACATTTAAGACAAAGAGGATGGCTGGTTTGAAAGAGTTGTCAAGGAAGCCATCTACACCGGTGTTGAAAGGCCGTCGCTGAACAGAAGAGGGGGTCTTCGCCACCACTTATCCCCCACTTACAATGCAGTCCTTCATCACTTCCCAGGAAACTCAACAAATGTGATCCTGAGGCTAAATAGCTTAGTTTCCCTACCAGTCTGTCAGAACTGAAGAAGTCCTTTGGATGAGGGACGAAACGTCTTCTAGTATCTTCAACCAAGTCCAGTTGCCTGTAACTTTAACCTTCTTTGGATAACTATGACTTGGATGACTGGGAACCATTACAGAAATGTCCTCTCTCATGTGTGGCCGAGCGCAGCAGATACGTAGTATATGTTACGGATGTAGGATATAGGTAACGCAGGGAGGGGAATAACAGCGAGCTCATAAGATGTGGTCTGGAGTCACTGTGTGTTTGCGACTAATGTGTAACTTGCGTCCGAGTCTCAAACTCAAGTCCCCATCTCTGGTAGGCAGTTCCTTGATTATAAAGGCACTGATGCAATTGACTGGTCCCCACATTCCCCAGACCTGAATCAAACAGAGAACCTGTGGGACGTTATGTATTGTGCATCCAATTGCACCAAGTAGCACCACAGACTATCTAGGAGCTCACGGATGCCTTGATCCAGGTCTAGAAGGAGATCCATACCCAAACCTTATCGGGAGTGTATACAGACACATGAAGGCCATACAGAGTTACATTATGAGTTGCCTCGATGAAAGTCATGCAACATGTTATGTCATTTTGTTCTCAATGAATTATACAATGTACAGTAAAAATGTGGAACTTTAAACGATTTGTTTATTGAGATATAATGTTTGATTTAAGTGTTTCCTCAGTTAATTTGAGCAGCGTATATAAAACTAAATTAAAGAAATCCCAAACCTTTCATTCCATAAATGACTGTGTGATATCCAGCTACATGAGTCTAAATCTATTGTGTGTCTCGCATCCTTTCTGTTGCCCAGTCTGTCTGAACACAGTATATTATTGGAAATAATCCACTGTTTGTGTCAACTAATGATAAAATCCTGTCAGGAAGTGAAACGCCGTTGAAATAAAATTCCTCCAGAATCATTTAATCTTCCCCCGACTCTGCTGGCTGACCAGCCATCCATCCATCTTGCATGCCTGCACACCATGTTCACAAGCCAAGACCTACATTCAATTACAACAACATCATCACATTACAATAAAAAAATCAATCCAAATAAATCAATATTACACTTGTGCATCATTAGAAATAATCACTCATTACCTTCTTTCTCTCTCTGGACTGAAGGTAGGAGACGCAGAGTCATACGCATACAACCAATATTCAGGGTGGTAATTATGATCTGCACAATTAATTTCCTCACCAGCTTAGCGGCTGCGCTCTAATAACGGATGATTTGGGCTCTGATGAATTTCCTTTCAACAACATTTTTAATGAAGGAGGTGAATTGAAATGCTATTTTCAGGTTATAATGAAAACCTATTTCCCTCTTTTCCTGAAATGAGGTCATTAGGGGATAATAATAGTAATAAGCTCAGGTGAAATCAATGTACTCCAGTTATCTACACTGTTTTCTCTTTTTCTTCTCGCCTTTTAAAAAAAGTATTTCTTAGAGATATTTTCAAACATTGTATTTTTAGCCAAAAATGACTGTATGTCAAAAATGACATATAGTCCTAAACAATATATTTGCTACTGTCATCAAAATCCTTTTTCATAATAACACAAAATATAGTATTCGATAAATAGTGTATTTTCTGTTACGGGGAAATCCATATGTATTCCAGTAAAGTGCACAAAGATGTTCAACGGATTTAGCAGGGATATTGTCTTACTGTAGTAAATGGGTGTTCAATACAGTAAACGGCAGAGCAACAGTAACACGTGAAGTTTGGAGATGTTCTTGAGTTGGTAGAAGGCAGACTTGGTGAGTTTGACATGTGACTCAAATGAGGGGGTGGAGTCCAAGATGACACCAAGGTTGTGGGATGGGGAGATGCAGTATCCATCTACACTGAGGAGTACATCTCTTCTATAGATCTGTTTTGCTGCTGTTTAGTTTGAGTAGGTTAGATGACATCCAGATTTTTATTTCATTCAGGCAGTTAATATGTGACAGAGGGGGAAGCTGAAAAGGATGGCTTGGTGCTAAGATACAGCTGTGTCATCACTGTAACAGTGGAAACTGAGACCACTGACCATTGTGGCAGATTATCTGGTCAAGGGGAAGCATGTAGATGGTGAAAAGGAGGGGTCTTTGAGGGTGACGAAGCGAGGAAATGCATAGTTGCAAGACATTTGGGCATGGCAGGTATTGCATGACTCCTTCTTGTACAGTAACTGGCTTGAAATCAGCCCTTAGGTCAGCCAACAATGTTCCCTTTCTCTATTCAGTTCAATTCAAATTTGTTTATTGGCATGAATGTTAATACAACAGTATTTCCCAAGCTTCAAGGAAAATACAACATATAGACATATAGTTCATCGAATAAAATAAAATATTATTTTCTATATATTGGATATAGAAGAATATTATCTAGTATTTTTAATTTCTACCTTTCTTTCAATATGCCTGTGTCTCCTTCTCGCAACAAAAACAGCAGCCGTCTGTCAACACTTGGCGCTTTGCACCTTCCTTTCAAACGTATTAAATACAGATGCTGTTGCACTCACATGAAATTGCATTTAAGCTTGTTAGACCAAATGGCGTGTAGTAAATAAATGTATTTGCATGTTACCCTCCCATTACTTTTCACAATAACCCCAAATTGCATATTCATTAAGGCAAAAGTAGTAAATGAACAACAGGTGCTATCTTGCAGTTTTGAAAGATGTCATTCTCCGTGCACACCGTTAGTAGATCAGCTTGCATGTTAATTTACTGGTGATATCAGCTTTGCACACGTTCTTGCTCACGCAAACCTTTAGTAAATCTGGCCCTTGATTTCCTGCATTCATTTGAGACATTTTCTGCACCACTTTATGGTGGAAATGTCTTTATTTATTTTAAGGGAAACAAAATTCAGGTGGCCAGTGACAAATCATAAAATAAAAATATAACTCAAATATAGAATATGATGCAGTAATCAGTAGCTTGTTTCTTAGCCCAAGTTATTTTTGGAAAAGACCGTGTTGCTACATGTCCCCAACGTCCCCAATGTAAATGACCCTGCCTCCCTGTTCCTTCCCTACAGGTTAAGTTACTCCCTGCTTACTGCTTAACCTCCACGCTTCACCAGCTCACTTTGTCCCTCGGCCCATCAGGGTCGCTTTGTCACGATCTGCTTCGCTACCACATGCCTCCTCCTCCGGCTGGCAGTGGCCACGGCTTTACTCCTTCAAGTGTTCGTGGGTGCACAATGTTGGGTACTGCAGCTGATTTTGAAGCTACTGCAGTCCCGGTAGCAAACAAATCAGTTATTTTTGCACTTTTATTTTTTATTTTTGGCTCGCAACACAAGAAACAGAGGGCAGAGGGGGAGGGACTTGGGGCTAGTAAGAGATGTAATTGGGCTAGCCCAGTGTCAGTATAGAAAATGAACCAATGGGCCGCTGTCCATGCTCTCTGGGCAGGTACGTTGGCCCATTTTCTTTAACAGTTATATAAATAAATAATCTACTTATATCGGCCCTTTAGGTGCATTGGCCCACCAGGTATTTGCCCAGTATGCCAGATGACCAGTCCAACCCTGATGGAGAGAGAAAACTCATTTTTTGATCCTGTTTGAACTCTGAGTTACACACGTTTGTCAATTAAAAAGATAATTTTGTCCGTCAAGAAAGTTACAGTTTGTTGTAAAACAGTAAAGTTACATTTAGTTTTTTGTAAAAGTCGTTCACTGAACTACATCTCTCGTCTCGCACAATATACGTCACCAACATGTTAACGTGGTAATGCTAGCAATGTTCATTGCTTGGTTGCTGCTAGCTAGATAACTTCACATCATCCTCTCATGTAAGTTCTTTGACGTTAGCTTCAGTCACTGAGAGAAAAAGTAACGATCTCACATATGCAATGTCTTATACTTAAGCAGTTTTACATCAAACTACAACTTTATTGAATTTTAAATGTATATTTTAAATTAACCATCATCGTATGTGTAATTCAGAGCACAATTCAAACGGGATCAAAAAATTAGTACCATACATATTTTTTTCCAAATTAAGGTCCCATGGAGGTCCACCGAAAGGGGATGGACTTCGGCTTTCTATAGCATGATCCATGTTAACAAACTTACATTGGGAGCCTCTGTGTATAAAGCAGGGGCGACGCAGAAGTTGGAGAGATTAAATGGCCTCGAGGCAATTTTGGATGTATGGTGGAGTATTTAATGAGTGCCATGACAGTACGAGGTAGTACTAGCTAGCTTAGCTACCAAAACTAAGTTAGCTATTAGCCTGCCTGTACTATTTGGGATGACTGTTCACAGCAAATACGTTTTTAAGGACTACTACTATTTGTTTTCTCTGTACATAATGAGGAAATGTGATAATTAACACATCTGACCAGGCGGTAATCACAAAAGTCTTTTTTGCTTTTTGCATGTCATTTCACATTTATCTGTACTGACTTATATTAAACAGAAACAGTGTGTCATTTATTTATTTATTATTAAAGCCACAGAGAAAAAACTCATGTTTATATCAAAATAGTTTAGACTGAATCACACTCACTTATCGTCAACCTCTTATCCTGTGTACAGGCTCATGGGGGGACGAGCCTGTACACAGGCGAAAGGCGGGGTACACCTTGGACAGGTCTCCAGAGTTTAGACTAAATGTATGTGTAAAATATTCGTCAACATATTTCATTTGTTTAACACCAAAATATCCGATCTTGCTGCAGTGAAATTGACAAATTATCTGTGTGTAGGTTTTGTGCATTGGTAATGTAATTACAGTGTCCTTGCTATAAAACACTTGTAATTCTTCTTGCTATCTCGCCCTACTTAATGCTTAGTCATGTACTTAGTTTAATGTATTTACCCTTTGAGAAGTTAATGCTGAAATTCAAAGAGAAAGCAGAGTGAAGTTCTTCTAATTATTGCCTTCAGATGGATTAGCAAAAATCATCATGTAGATGAAAACTGCCACAAATTATTCTGTTGAATCATGATCAATTATTTCTGCTTGGCCTGTTATTTTTGCTGCAATATTTTTATGTTTAATTGTTATAGCAAAGAGTGTGAGGTGAGGATTACACTGCCACATCTTTCTTTCATGAGAAGTTAGTGAAAAGTTTTTACTCCATGATGTGGATGTAAGAGCTGCTGTCTGTTGCTGTGAAAGGCAGCAGTAAGCGTGTTAATTCCTGGCAGAGATGAGCTGCGGTGAACCGACCAAAAACTCGACTGTCTGAAGCTTCCAGGAGGCTGCTGCCAGTCTGATCAGCTTTGTTTCAAAACAACAAAAACCTGAGTTGCCCTGAAAAAGAAACCAGGAGGATTATTGAAGCTGCTGGCTGTAGTTGTCAGACATCAGTGTTTCAAGGATAAAACAAAAGAAGTTATACACATAATTTAATGCCATTTGGATCTCATTTCTTCTCTGACCTTCTTTTATAAATCCAGGATTATAAAACACCTTGAGGCTGTTTTTAACCGTTATTGAACTAGTCATGTTGTGTAAAAAAAAAAAAAAAAAAAGTAATCATATTTATAGCATCCACTAGGAGGAGGGCTATATGGCAAGGGAAGGTCAGATAACATACTGTATCAGTCACACCCAGAGATTTGGCCAGCTTCACCTCCATCCAACGCAATGATAGTCTCTCCTTAGTAATTTAACTAAAGGGAACTTTGAGAAATGTGTAACATTTTACTTTTATTGTGCCAGCAGGATAATGCTAATAATCTGTTTTTGATGAAAGCTGTAAGTCTAAATAATGTAACGCTAACATTTGCTAATTAGCATTAAAGACAAGTACACAGAGGCTGATGGGTGTTAAAATTGTGTAGTTGGTCTTAAACCAAAGAAAAAACCTGCTAATGGTGCACAATGAAATGTTAGTGATCATATAAAAAGCCATGGGATCACCAAAGTCAGTAGGGTTTATCATCTGGGAACCGTACAATGTCTGTACAAAATGTAATGGCAATCCATCTAACAGTTGTTGGAGCCCAAGTGGTAGGCTGACTGGTCATCAGACCAACATTACCACCCTTATAGAGCCACACCACTAGCTAGCATGGCTACAACATGCATCGGGGGAATACATTGGGGGAAAACGGTTAACAATTTAGCTTTGAGTGATAGGTGTCTCTCTCATGGTAAATAATCCATTGTTGGGTAAACATAAATGACTAATATTTCTAAATCACTGCAGCACTGGTGCCATCATTGCTCTGCTATTTACTCTGCAAAATAAATAAACTAGATTTTTAAGGCTCGGCAGTCATCTGACATTTAAAAGTTTGGAGCAGGAAGGCTTTGCTCCAAGTTATCTATTAGCAGTGAGTTGGAGAGAGAGAGCCACGGTTGCCTGTTTGTATTTGGAATAATGAATTTTCAGATTTTTGTGCCTGCAGTGTGTCTAAATCTTACTCAATCTTGAATGAACTTGTAGTATCCAATATTTGACTCATAACAGCAAAATAGCACTGTAGCAGCAGGACAGAGGGTCAGTGATTGGTGGTTATGTAGGGACTGAACCCTTCTATAGAATTTGACCTCTAACTCCTTGTTTTGTTACCTGAGGATAGTATTGTACCCTTCTATGGGTTTGACCTTTTACTTTGCAGACTCAAACCCCTCTATGCTACCTAACAGATACCTAAACATATCCTATATAAGCTGTGTTTGATGTACAGAGAGACAGAGTGGTCATCGGGCTGGGTCACTCTCCAAGCTGCTGCAGAGCTTGTAATTGATGCTGAACTCCTTGATGTAATAAACTGTTATGATCAAGAACAGGGTCAAGCGGGTTTCTTCTCAACACATCATCGCAGCATTATAGTTTGGACACCACAGAGTAAATTAATGTTAAGTGATGCACAACATGTGATATTTAAATGTTGTTTTTTAAACATAAAACATTAAGCCTTTAACAAAGTGTTTTCACTTGAACTTCACTTGCTGTATTATAGATTACAATACGAACCTACATATTACAGTTAAGAGTATTCTCAGTATCCAGCAGTGATAAAGACATGTAGATGAAGACCTTCAGTCCACCCAGCACAGGCAGGGAGTGCCTCTCTGAGGTACCCTGCTGCTGTCTTCATCATCTGACTGGAACCCTAAAGGCATTTCACACCATCTGTCAAGTAAGGATTAAACAATATAGAACTATCCATACCTAAAATAATAAACAAAAATAAAGTCTTTATAAATAGTTTGTATTATGTCCAAAGTTAAAGCTTCAGTGCTGATTTGAAATGTTCAGGATTCTAGCTAAAGTGAGGCAGTGTTTTAACTCTGGATTTCTAAATCAGGGAATGGCATTCATCATGCCACACTCCTAAAAATTCTCCAGGATCTTTAACACTTAATTTAAAGGTTGCATTATCATGACAGTACCTTATAAACCCGAGAGCTATGAAGATAACTTTAAATCATCTCCTACTATAGACTAGTGGGAGGGCTCAGGATTTGTTTTCTGAAGAAGACTAAACTGAATTTAGCAACAATAAATTAACTCAACAAGTAAAAGAACATAGCCAGAAATGTTTTCATAATTTAACAGAATGTGATTATATCAAAGTGTGTTGTTAGCCAACAACATGACTCTGAGAAACTGAAGCCCAGTGGGGAACTCTCTCTTCTGCTCTGCCAAAATAATAACTTTAATAAATGAATTAACTCTACATAAGATTGAAACAACATAATTTGAAGATTCAGAAACACACTTGGAAAAGAGAGACCAAAAACAAATGTGAATATAAAATTGGATGTTTTTAAAGGATAGCGAACAATAAAAATGTTGGAAAGACAATTATTTACATTTTTTCATGAACATTCATGTAATTACTTGTGACTTCTGAGAATAATCTCCTAATGAGGAAAATAAATGGGTTATGTGCAGTTTAACCAAAGAGCAATTTGTTTTGTTGTTGTTTTTTTTAACATCTAGGATTGTTTTATTTGAGGGATTTTAGAAGCAAACAGCTCAAATTAGAGATAATCAAAAAGAGTTCTTTTTCCCTCTGTCAGTCTTTTAATAATTTTACGACCCCTCACATGTTACATCAACCTACACCATCATCAACATCCATGCAAGCCTTACCCCATGTCTTAACTCAAGACCAATTAAAACCTAAACGCTAAATATATATATATATATATATATATAATAGATGGTTACCTTGCTGGGACCAGATGGAAGGTGAGTATCCTCAACATGATGAATATACAGCACACACACAAAAACGTAAGCACACAAAATCTTCCATCATCACCCTTTGTCTTGATGTGATGCAAAGATCTATGTGAAAGATTAACATGATGATACTCTTGAATTCTGGCTGTGGTTGTACATCTCAAATAATGATGGTAGAGTGTTTTGTGCTATCTGTGTCACTCCACTGTCATGACTGACAGGCTCCGACTTGCATTGCCTCAAATACAGTTAGACATGTGTCATTATCTGGCCCATTTAGGCTGCCTGGCCGCCTCTTACTGTCATACTGTTGTCTCCTTGGCAGGTTTAACATGTCACTCTGCTACCGGTGTCACTGGTTGTATGTTTGGCTGCCTGTAGTTACTACCACTTTGTACCTGCTGCCTGAGAGAGAGAGCTGAGAAATGCACTCCAGCTGGCCAATGTATGGTTAGAGGTCTCCCCTGACTGTTAATATTTTAGCATGCGGAGAAAAACCTTCAGGGTATCGGTGTGTCTGCATCACTACTGTGTGATACAAATGATGAAAACATGTGAAGTAGTCTTGTCCAAAGCATATGTTAAAAGCTTAACTAGTTAACCAACAACCAGGACTTCACCCCACTTCCACCTTAGCCTAATCACCACTAACGATTTCATGTCTTTTGTGAATTTCTTTTTACTAGATTGTTTTTTTACTAGATTGTACCAACAAGTAGGTATGGGGAATGTTCTTTCGCTGGTGAAATGTGTTTCTTCCTGGCATGAGGGACAATATTGCTAAACTGACAGTTAGGGATTTGAGAATACATTTTCCTTGCTGCTGCAAAACTTTATTTTATATCACTGGTCTAAATATTATTTGTGGGATCTCATCAGTTTCTAATTTGTAATCACTATCTTTGGGCTTGTTATCCAATACTTTTTTCATAGTTTCACAATTGCCTCCAGTAAAAACTTCAAAAGGTGAACTGTAAACTTCAACCTTTATTGGATTTATGTTTCGCCTGCTGCCTAGCTGTGCACCTACACATAGGGAAGAAAAAGTTAGGAGGCTAGTGGAACTTACACAGCTAGCTCTCTATATTAGCAGCCTAGTAGGAGTCAGTGCTTGCCAGGCTGAACTGAGGGAACAAAACAACATCCACATAAGAAATAATCTTGAACCTCATCACCTACAGTGTACTGAGACTGGTACTATATTACTTTTTTTAATTTAAAGTGGAAAGAGGGGGCAACCCTCACTACCTAAAATACAATATATCAGTGTGCAGTGAACAGAGGAGTTGACTTTTCTCTGAAACCCGTTGATTTCTCTCCCTCTTTTCCGGCTCCCAGCGGCTTGATCTCTGCTCCGCTCTCAAAGAAACTTTAAGAGTCTTTTCTGTTTCAGCCAACTGGCCAGCCGGTCGGGGCATCAGGCCTCGAACAGCCTGCAGCTGCTACTCTGCATATAAAGCAGAGTCAGAGTGCATTGATCACCGGCTTGCTCCATCTGGTAACATACCTAAACAGCTCGCATCATTCAGCAGCAACGTCACTCATCATGTCAGAGGCACTTTGAGCTTTTAATGATTCATTATTACTCCGTTACTGTATATACTAATAATTCTGTTTACTGAGCTCACTGTTGCTGTGAATTTCCTCTTCTAAGAGAACAGCAAAATGGTTCGTCAGGACGGCGAACTGAATCCAGAGACAGGTAAGGATATCTGTGAGCCAGTGAGATTAGGCAACTGACCAGAACATTTTCTAGAAAAAGATGCTAGTGATAGGAATTACGGCCCTTTGAAGGGAGCCAGATCTTATGGCTCCCAAATGGTTCTTCATTTAGTGCCACTTCTGTTGGTCACTGCCTGAGTTAAATTCATGTTTGTAGCAAGAAATAAATATGCAAGCTTCTTCATTTGCAATACATTGAAACATTCTGTAATACAGATGGTTAAAAAGTGTGATATGTCCTGGGAATTATTTGATAATGTCATTACCCCAAGGCTTAATGGTTCTTTTCCACACATTTCTGTGACAGCACAGTTCAGTCATCTATGAGGTAAAGTACATTTCTCTTTGAAATGAAACAAATTGCTTTTCCTACGTTTCTCAATGTGGCCCAGTTTCACTTACATCTGCCAGGAGATTTTATCAAAGTAATCGTCCCTTAATAAACATAAATAGCAACATTCTACTTTTTTTTACAGGAGGTAAAGCTAAATCGTTTAACCATCAAACGATTTTTCCAACAATGAAAGTGTTAACAAAAGCCATGTAACAAAAAGTGACATGACACTCCACTATGAAGCATTTTCTGGAACTGGAGGATTTTTGGAGGAAAAGGGGAAGCTCTGAGCTTCAGGCAATAAATATTGCCAACCATTGAACAGCCTGTTGACTATCTCAGGTTTGCATAGTTTTAAAATCTCCTACCCATTTGGTTTGAGCATTAAACAGCCAGCTGGTTTCTCCGTGTGTGGTGTGGCCGCAGGCCACCGAGGCGTGTGACACTCATGTCGAGTGTGTGTTAGTGCACGATGTGTTCCCTTGTTTCTCACAGACTCCGGCTTCAGTGTTATCTGATTCCCTGCTGCGTTTACTCCCAACAGGTTTTTATCATCCGATTCCCCTGCTGTCTATACTCTCAGTAGGTTTTCATTATCAGATTCCCCTGCTGACTTTCTCTGCACACAGTCCCCTCTCCTCTCTGTTTTTTAGGGCTTTTTCTTTTAATGCATAAACCCTGCTGAATGCTAACAAAAGCTCCCCTCCCAACAGGGGCGTGCATCTGAGCTAACACGGTCATGAAACCTGTTTTGGTCAGGTTTTCATGGTTGTTGAAACTTCAAGATGGCGCCGTAGATGTTCGCCTCTGGATTACGCTCCGCAGTGCTTTTTGTGTTTTTGTTTATAAACTCTTTTTTCTGCCGTCCTTCTCTAGTAACATTTACCAGAGAAGAGCTCTTAAACATCGGACTTTCAACTGCTGACACTATTCCACCGCTCATTATCAAACCTGGAACTTTCCTGGAGTTATTAGTTGGAGGAGCAGCTGCTCTGTACATAATCTACCGGAGAAGCCGAAGGGGAAGGCGTGCTGGCGCGCTGGTTAAACTGAGACAGCGGGTTTTTCACACTGCGCTCCCTTCTATTCACCTGCCGAATGTTCGCTCTCTGGTCAACAAAATGGACGAACTGCTGCTCCTCAACAGAACTACCTCAGACTTCTGCAGATCTTCCGCCCTCTGTTTTACCAAATCCTGGCTCACCCCGCACATCCCAGACAGTGGACTTTACCTGCCGGGATTAATTTCTTCCGTGCGGATCGCGTAACGGCGCTCACAGGAAAAACAAGGGGAGGCGGACTCTTTCTGTACATAAACAAAGGACAGATGTCACAGTGTTGAAGAAATCATGCAGCCCTCATTTAGAGACATTATTAGACATTATAGACATCATTAACTGTAAACCGTTTTATTTACCGCGGGAGTTTTCCTCGTTTGTCCTGGTCGCTGTTTACATTCCACCTCAGGCCTGTGTTAGTGAGGCGTTACTACACCTGGCCGAACAGATAACTAACGTGGAGAAAAAACATCCAGACTCCCTCCATTGTTCTCAGGGACTTCAACAGAGCAAACTTCAGCCACTAACTCCCAAAGTACAGACAGCATATTAAGTGTCCCACCAAGGACACTAACACACTGGACCACTGCTACACAACATTAAAGGACGCCTATCGCTCTGTTCCCCGTGCAGCCTTAGGACTCTCTGATCACTGTCTGGTTCATCTTATCCCAACATACAGGCAGCAACTGAAATCTGCTAAACCTGTTGTAAAGACTGAAAAGGTGGACCAACGTGTCAATGCTGGAGTTACAGGCCTGCTTTGACTGCACTGACTGGAGTGTTTTTGAGGCTGCAGCCACTGACCTGGATGAACTAACTGACACTGTGACATCCCACATGAGCTTTTGTGAGCTTTTGAATGTGTGTAACGACTAAAACCTTCAGCACATACAAGAACCAGAAACCCTGGTTCACAGCGAAACTCAGGCAGATTTGTCAGTCCAAAGAGGAGGCCTTCAGAAGTGGGAACAGTCCTGTACAACCAGGCCAGGAACACTCTGACTAAAGAGGTCAAAGCAGCAAAGAGGAGCTACGCCGAAAAGCTAGAAAACAGCTTCATAGCCAGCGACCCTGCGTCAGTGTGGAGAGCCCTGCAGACACTTACTAACTACAGGAGAACATCTCCCAACACTGCTGGTACTCAACAACTGGCTGACAAGCTGAATGGTTTTCACTGTAGGTTTAAGAATCCCACAGTCACACCTCTCCCCCGCTCCAACACCATCTTCAAACAGTCACCTTCCCCCACTGCCATGCTGTCACCCACCCTCACCAACACTCATGATCTGTGAAGAGGATGTGCGCCAGCTCTTCCAAAGGCAGAAGATCAGGAAGGCTCCTGGCCCAGACGGTGTGTCTCCATCCTCCCTGAAAATCTGTGCGGACCAGCTGGCCCCCATCTTCACACGGATCTTCAACAAATCACTGGAGCTGTGTGAAGTTCCCTCCTGCTTCAAACACTCCACAATCATCCCGGTCCCCCCAAAACCCCTCCATCTCTGGATTATATGACTACAGGCCTGTCACCCTGACATCTGTAGTCATGAAGTCCTTTGAAAGACTGGTGTTGGCCCACCTGAAGGACATTACAGGCCCCATGCTGGACCCCCTGCAGTTTGCCTACAGGGCTAACAGGTCTGTGGATGATGCAGTCAACCTGGGTCTGCATCACATCCTGCAACACCTCAACTCTCCAGGGACATATGCAAGGATCCTGTTCGTGGACTTCAGCTTGGCGTTCAACACCATCATCCCGGACATCCTCAGCACCAAACTCACCCAGCTCACTGTGCCAGCCTCCACCTGTCAGTGGATCACAGACTTCCTGACTGACAGGAGTCAGCAGGTGAGGCTGAGGAACATCACATCCAGCACCCGGACTATCAGCACTGGCGCCCCCCAGGGGTGTGTGCTCTCCCCACTGCTCTTCTCCCTCTACACCAATGACTGCACCTCAGGAGACCCATCTGTCAAACTCCTGAAGTTCGTTGACAACACAACGGTCATCTGCCTCATACGGGACGGTGATGAGTCGGCCTACAGACGGGAGGTTGATCAGCTGGCTCTTTGGTGCGGTCAGAACAACCTGGAGCTTAACACGCTCAAAACTGTGGAGATGATCATGGAAAACCAGCAAACACAGGAACAGTTTCTTCCCACAAGCCATCACTCTGATGAACAGCTGATTTCTGCCTCACAGTGTCAGGAACAATTCCTGTGCAATAACCCAGTAACTCTGTCTCTAATCAGCACCTGTTTACTGGTTACCACATATTATTTATTCACCATTCTCTATTTCAGTGCCGTTCATACTGTTTATATTGTCATTTTGTATATACTGTATACCAAATCCACCTACCACATGTACATAACACTGACATACTTATTTATCCAGCATCCTTTACACTATGCTCCATCACACTGTGTACATGGGTACATGAATGCATGTATGTGTATGTGTACTTGTAAATCTCATCCACCGACGACATGTACATAATAATAATAATAATTTTATTCCTGCATCCTTTGTACTCTGCTCGTTGCACTATTCTGTATATATATGTATATCTGTCTATATTGTTTTTCCTTTATAGTGTGTATGTGTTCTCTATACTGTAGCCTGTGTGTAATTTTATTACTGTATTGTAAGTAAGCACATCGTGAGCAATGTACAATCCTGAGTCAAATTCCTTGTATGTCTAAACATACCTTCTGATTTCTTCTTTTGTGTGCTTTTAGTATCCTCTGTTAAGTTGTTATGAAGAGATTCAGGGGAATCCAATCGCACATTTCCCAGCGGCTTTTTCAAAGGTTTGGAAATAGCCGTCAGGAAATGTATAACGTTAAATGGATTCAGCTGAATGAGAAGAACAGGAATTTTCTCTGCCTGGGAATGATGGGTAAATGAAAAGTCCATAGGTTGATGGATGTGGACTAATAGCCGGAATGCACACAGTCCAGCATGTGCTTTATTGTGAGCATGTGAAAATTCATGTCTTTTCATAAGAACTTTGTTGAAGAGGATTATGAAAAAGATAAAAAAATAAATAAAAGATCGTTTTCCATGAGGATTGAACCCACAACTCCAAGAGTATAAGGCCTGTATTTTACCAGCTGAACTAACCAGTAACATTAAAGAGGTGGTATTATGCTCATTTTCAGGTTCAAAATCCTATTTAGGGGCTGTACCAGAACAGGTTAACATGGATTAATTTTCAAAAAACACCATATTTTTTTTCACACTGCATATTGCTGCAGCTGCTCTTTTCACCCTGTGTGCCTTGATGCAAAGCACACTGGTGTTTCTTCCATTATTTACTATTGTGGGAACCCTAAAAGTGCATTCTCACGCTTATACCATGGACACCTACCAAAGGAAAGAAAGTGTTACCTCTTTTTTGTAGTTTGTTTAAGTGTGGTGGCAAAACAGTTGATGCTTTTGTTATAAAGTTTGTAGTTTGCTGACCTTGAATTCAAAAAAATTCTTCAGAGGCTGCAACGCACATAACCACAGAGGTTTCAATGGATTTCAGGGGTCGCAAGTTGTTCGAAAAAAATCTTTTACAAGTCATTGTTTCCTTGAATCACTTGGATATTGGGTGGAGTATCTTTTTAAGTTACTTCATTTCAGTGTCCATTCCAGTGTCCTTAACATATTTGAAGTTACACATTTTTAATGGACACCTCTCAGCAAATAATTTAGTATTACCTATGACCATAGCATGAATAATGTAATGTCAAATGTCTCCATGCCAACAAGATCGGTTTTACCTAATTTCAGCCCACAACCCAATCTTTGGTCAGGTGTTTTATCATCCACTGCTGTGATTACACTCATCTCTGTTAAGATGGACAATACATTCATCCTTCATTTTTTAAAATCTGTTAAGAAATTGGTAGATGATTTTTAGATCAGAATTCAATTAAAAAAAGACAGAAAAGTTTACTTGACACTCCCTTCTAGCTGACATTAATTAATGAATTCCCGCAATCATCCACAAAAATTCCATGCCTATCCTCATGAATACGGTTTAATTGCAAAGTTGGTGGCCAGGGGAAGTAAATTTTTACCCATCTGGTCTATTTTATTCTGATTTCCTGTTATTTGATTTACCATCATATATGATTAGACAGCCTGACTCTCTCATGATATGATCATGCAAGTGTCCTCATATCTTTTCTGGGTTCTTGTTATTTCCCATAGGTCTGTTTGATCTGCCTCCTACTTATTTCTATTCTTGTTTGTCGTCTTTCACTTTACATGTGCTTTCATCAGTCTGAGTGTCTCACTCATTTATTTCTGTTCACAGCCAACAATCTGTACAGCACATGATTTTTGAAACTCCCTGGGGCAATTTAGGCATGTACTCTCTCTGTTATCTGTTCTGAAAGACTGAGGACTTCATAACAATATTACTGTCACTCATACCTGCTCTGCACTAGTACGCCTCCTATCTATCCTGTTTCTACGAACAGTCTGAGCTGGATGTGATTCCTTCATGTTACCTTTTGTCCATCACAATTGTCACACAAGTCTTCACTAATAATAATAATAATAATAATAATAATAATAATCTTTATTTGTAGAGCACTTTTCAAAAACAATTTACAAAGTGCTTTAACAAGTGTAAAGACAGTAATACCCAAGAGACAATAATACAAAAACAATACAAGATAAAAGCATGAAAACATTGAAAAGACTAAAATAATACAATAACTAATACAATGCTTTATTTGCTGATTATTTGCATCTCATCCTTTCACACCATCATCCCGGCTCTGCTGAAGGAAATGCTCTCCTAGCTGATTGTGCCTGACTCCACCTGCAGGTGGATCACAGACTTCTTGTCTGACAGGAGGCACCACGTGAATCTGGGAAAACATGCCTCTTACTCAAGGACCATCAGCACCGGTTCGCCTCAGGCTTTGTTCTTTCCCCTCTGCTCTTCTCCCTGTATACCAACAGCTGCACCTCCAGTCCCCAGACCGTCAAGCTCCTGAAGTTTGTGGATGACACCACCCTCATTGGGCTCATCTCTGGTGGGGATGAGTCCGCCTAATGGTGGTTCAACAGTTTGACGATCTGATGACAGAGACAGAACAACCTGGAGCTCAACGCTGTTAAAGCAGTGGTGATGGTTGTGGACTTCATGAAGAGCCCAGTCCCCCCCACTGCCCGCCCCACCCCATCACCCTGTGTGACTCCACAGTCGACACTATAGAGCCTCTCTGCTTCCTGGGCATCATCACCACACAGGACCTCAAGTGAGAGCTTAGCACCAGCAGAGGATGTACTTTATGCGGCAGCTGAAGAAGTTCAACCTGCCAAACACAGTAATGGTCCACTTCTACACCATCCTCATGTCCTCCATCACCATCTGGTGCACAGCTGCCACTGCCAAGGACAAGACCAGGCTGTCGTGTACATACAGTAAACCTTTGTAAATCCGATGTAAATATTTTGCATTCACTGCACAATCTGCTATTCTCCTAAAAAATATTGTACCTTGTTACCTTGTCACATGTTATTCCTGATTCTGATTGGCTGCCCCCTGTGGAATTGTCAGTGTACTTAAATACAGTTTTGAGTTAGGAATAACTGTTTAACTTGTTCCATTTTATGCATACTTCATAGCATGAAATGGGGGCGGCTGTGGTACTGAGGAGGTAGAGCTGGTTGCCTGTTATTGGAAAGATCGGTTCAATCCCCGGTTCCTCCAGGCTGCGTGTCACCCAAAGTGTCCTTGGGCAAGATACTGAACCCTGATTTGCCCCTGGTGGCTGTTCCACCAGTGTATGAATGTGTGTGAATGTTAGTTTCTGTTTGAGCACTTGTGATATAGTGTAACAGCGCTTTGAGGGGTTGCAAAGACTAGAAAGGCGCTCTACAAATACAGAGCATTTACATTTGGAGGCCAATATTGTGCATTTTACTCCACTACATTTCTTTGACATTTGTTACTAGTTAGTCAATTAATCCAAAATATAAATCAACTAATGAATTATGATGTAAATTATTAGTATGGATTAAGCTACCAGGTAGTGGGAAGTTCCTTAGTAAATACTTTCAAATGAAAACTTTTTCATTCCTGAATGCTGCATGTTAGGATTCATTTGTGAATTAATGAGTGGACCTGCGCGCATTTTAGTGTGGCTCCAACCACAGAGCTGCTGAATGCCTGAGAAAACAACCGACTGCAGAGCGGACTTTACTGCCCCCCTCCTTCTCTCTCTCTCTCTCCGTTCCTCCTCTCCTCCTTCAGTCGGGTTTGGGGAGATCTCTCTTGGAGCTGGAGAGGAGAGGTTGGCCGTGTCTCTCCTCTGCAGCCTCCCGCCGCTTCATCATGGATCTGGGGACTAAACGAGTCGCTGGGATTATCGCTCTGGTCGCCCTGCTTCTCTCCAGCTCGTACGGGACAACCGGAGAAGGTGAGAGACCGTGCGCTTTTTCACTTTTCCCGGAGGAGACGGAGCGAGTCCGGGTAGCGCAGACCCGAGAGGGGGAGGCTGTAAACGGGGCTTCATCCCTCGGTCACCGCCTGGAGAAATACAAGGCTTCAGATTTCTGAATGCCGTGATATTGAACTGTTACTTGTTTTGTTAATTTTGATAAAGTAGGCTTCAGGGAGGTTTTTTTTTACAGGCTGTGGCATTTTGCGCGTCTCTTACGCATCAGCACTCGGTTGTAAAGGAGAAATAAGGAGAGTTTAAGTGTTTTGATGATTTAATTTTTATGTTACTTAAGAGTTATACCTCACCGGGTACGTGTTAAACAGCAAGTAACATTGATTCAAATTATTAAAACAATTTCTCTCTTATTCACTCTGTTTAGTCGCATTTTAATTAGCAGTTAATTTAGAGTAATCATTCCCGAATGGGCATAACTGAAGGACGCTGTTGCTCTAGAGGGAAATGCTCCAAGACGCTTTCTATCTCAGAGCCAAAAGAAACATTATATTGTCACCCAAGCATGCGAATTCCTCCACTGTGTGTGTAAAACAACGCTATTTTTTTCTGGCTAAGTTGGTGCTCAGCGCAGCGTGCTGAACACCCTGGGACTGATAAACTGAAGGTGTGCGAGAGAAAACGACAGTAGCCCATGCAGGTTGGAAAGGTTAGCAGGAACTGAGAGGCTGGTGGTTGGATTATTTGACCTTGACGCCTGTCTTAAGTTATTTCATACCAATATACTGTCCCATAAATAGGCAGTTTAGCTGAGCTGTTAATGTGCAGGCATGTCTTTTACCCTGCAAGAGGAGTGGAGGAAAGAGAAAGAAATCCAAGTCCAATATATGGAGAGAATCCAGATGAAGGGAGGATAGAAATGGAGATGAATTGAGGTGACTCTCAGAGTTAAATGAGACATGCCTGTATGTAATTGAAGCAGATGGCTGTTAAAGTTCTTCATCTCTCCCCAGTTTTAGACTCCTCCTTCACAACTTACTGATATGCCACCTGATCCTCTATTTGGTTCTTCTTTTCTGTGTTTTATTTAATATCTGTTGTGTTTTTATGACTTCTGACTTTTTTATACCAACATTAACCAACATCTCCCTTTCTAGCTTCCTCTAAGTTTTAATCTGCTTCATATCTATCCTTTTGGTCCTCTCTGTGTGACAGACTCTCTCACACCTCATCATGAAGATATTGCATAAAGCAAAATGCACAGTTATCAGTGAGTTCTGGTTCTGTTGCAGGTTAATGAAAAGACAGTCGCCTGTAAGACAGTTAGAGAGTGACATAAGACAGATCGCTTCCACAGTTGGGCAGATGAGAAAAAAGGTGATATATGGAGGGGTATGCAGTTAGAACAGAGCTGCAGTTTTTCATCTTTCCATCCTTTGTACTTCCTTCCTGAAAGAAACATCTACCAAAACATCTGAATTTTTCAGTCTTTAATCCTCCTGCTGTTTCTCTTCTTCGTTCGCTTCTCATCTTTACATCTTTTTTTGAATCCGATATGCTGCTGACTCTCCGTCCTCTCGTCCCCGACTTGTCTTTTCTGCTCATTACTCTTTTCTTTCTGTCTTCTCTTCCTGCTGCTTTCTGTCAGCTTCTGTCCTCCTCGATTCTCCTGTCAACAAAATTCCTCTCTCCTGGTTGCCTCCTGTATTTCTATTCTCTTTCTGTTTCTCTCTCCGTGCTTGCTGTGTCTTTCTGTCTCCCTTCTACCTGTACCTCTGCCCTCCTGTTTCTGAATCAGAGAGCTGCTGCTGTGTTGCTGGATCTTTCATCCTTAATTCATCCTCTTTAAACCCCCCCCCCCCCCCCCCCCATGCTTTTCCTCCTGTTTGTTGGCTACATCTCCTCATATTTCCCTCTGTGCTCTCTCCTCCTTTCTTTCTCTCTTCTTCAGATGATTTGATGTTTCTGTCACCACCTCCTGTGCAACTAGACCCAAACCAATGCTAATTCTTCAGTCTCCATTGTATCCCTTGCATGGTGTAAACGCCTCTGAAACAGCATTTAGACCACAATGGGACACTAAAACCCTCAACTGAGGCACCTGAACTGATGGCATTGTTGAAGGGTTTGCAGCACTTTACAGGTTTTCCCACCACACCTATTCAGTGATTGACATAGACTTACATACATTAATTTATAAAACATGGTTAACAATTTCACATTTAAGGTACATCTGCATGTTTGTTCTCATCTCTCTCCCTCGACTTCCATAGTATCAGAGGTGGATAACGCTGACTGATCAGTACTCAATATTTAATCAAAGGCTGATATCAGCTCAGTTTTATTTATCTCTCATTTCTTCTATTTGGTTTTGGTTTCTTTTCTCTCTCTCTCTCTCTCTCTCTCTCTCCCTCTCCCAGCAGCACACTCATCATACACAGACCATAAACCACAGCAGCATAATAAGTTCAGTCTGCAGAGGTGGAGGGATCCCAGCCGCAGGTTTCAGACTGAGCTTCACATCTCTTTCCCGCCCTGCAAACAGTTTGCTGTTCATTATGGAGGTGGTGCTAAATGACAACAAAGTGGAAATGCATATTTTAACAGCCACAGATGGCGCTCCGGTGACTTGTTAGCCGGAGGAGTGAAGCGCTGGGGCTTAAGTGATGAGATTCAAAGAAGTCGGCGTGTGAAACAGCTACCCGCAGGGGCAGTAAAGTCACTGTGCGTTTAATCGCCTTCTGATATTAACAGCATGATAGTGTCGCTGTGTGTTTTTAAATAGCTTCTTACATGGAGGTAGTGGAATGAAAGCAGGTTGGCCCAGTGTGTGCAGAGACCATGTAACTGAAAGGTGTGATCCCTTTTGGGTGGCAGCAGGACAAGCTGTAAGCAACATTAACGCATTATATTGCTTTATAAAGTTATTAGGAATGTTGGTATTATACATTAAGTAGATATGGACCAACATTGGTAATTATCATTATCAATTATCACATTGGTAATTATCTGGAGTCTTTATAAAGTTATTAGGAATGTTGGTATTATACATTCATCTGGAGTCTTGTGTCTGGTCACCCGGTAAGTCCAATATTCACTCTCCTTTTGGTTCTGTATTTGTCTCCGTAAGCTTCTGAGAAAATGATCTGATTCAGATAATCTCTCTGTCCGGTGCTGCAGGTGTTGTACAGTGGGTTTGTTAACAGCTGCCTTCTGCTGCTGGAAAGGCGTTGATAAGAGCAGTGAGACGGAACCAAAACAGTTGTGAACTACAAAACCAAACAATGAGCTGAAAGCCAATGTAGAGCTGAGGAGAACTGTAGAGTTGGTGATAATTCTGTGTTTCCCACCACGAGGGGCACCTTTCACATATTTTAATTCTTTTTATAGAAATATTGATTATTGTTATATATAAGTGGGCAATTCCAGATACAGCCAAATGAGAGCAGAAAACGCCATGGCATTTTTAAGCATCAATGCCAAAATCAGATTTCCGTGTCAGTCCTTTAGCCAAAAACAGCAAGGGCTTCTGTCAATCGTAACAATTTCACACTTACGTTCAAATATCATGCAGTGAGAAATCCATCGTAAAGGGGCAGAGAGACCAATTTTTCTATTCAGAGCTGCAGGAAAACAGACCAGAATCAAACACAGCCCCGAGGCGTGTTGTGCTCTGAAAAAAGCATTTGGCTCTCAACGGGTAATTTCATTTATGACTGGAAATGGTCTCTTTCAAAAATTTCAGTCAGGCTTTAGAGCATGCCATAGCACAAAGTTCTCAGTGATCTTCTTTTTGCAGCTCTGGCCACTCATCTTTTTGAATCATTTTAGAGCTCACTGCTGCCTGTGATACTGTTGATCATTCAGTTTTAATTGAGCCTCTTAAAAATGGGTTGGCACCTCTGTCACTGTGTTAGACTGGTTTTATTTGTATCTCCGAAATAGGAGTTGTGTGTGTAGTTTTGCTAGTTTTGATTGCAGGTTTTCCATGGAATCTTTGATTCCTTGAGTACCTCAGGGGTCACTGCTCAACCCCCTCTTTCCACCCCACCAACATCATTATCAGGGCTTGCCTGAATGAAGTTCAGATCTGGCTGAACTGAATACAGACAAATCAAAAGTCATTATCATAGACACCACACATAATCACATCTCACTACAACTAGCTGCAGAGATATGCAGAGCCAGACCAATATGGGTTTTTCAAATCCGATACCGATTTTGATATTTGAGGATTTTATATATATATCGACCAATATTCTTTCCCCCCTATATTTTAAGAAAGCATAACATGAACAAAGATTACCTCAAACCTTTATTATGACTACAGTTATGACAATATACATTTCAACATTTAATGCTGTAAATAAACATGTAAAAAGAAATTGGGTCGAGGATACAGGGATGAAGGGTTAAGAGAAGAGGGATGAAGGGGTCGAGGATACAGGGATGAAGGGGTTAAGAGAAGAGGGATGAAGGGGTCGAGGATGGAGGGATGAAGGGTTCGAGGATGCAGGGATGAAGGGGTCGAGGATAGAGGGATGAAGGGGTTGAGAGAAGAGGAGGAAGGGGTCGAGGGGAGAGGGATGAAGGGTCGAGAGAAGGGATGAGGGTCGAGGGGAGAGGCATGAAGGGGTTAAGAGAAGAGGATGAAGGGGTCGAGGGAGGGATGAAGGGGTCGAGAAGAGGGATGAAGGGGTCAAGGGGAGGGATGAAGGGGTCGAGAGAAGAGGCATGAAGGGGTTAAGAGAAGAGGGATGAAGGGGTCGAGGGGAGAGGGATGAAGGGGTCGAGAGAAGAGGGATGAAGGGGTCAAGGGGAGAGGGATGAAGGGGTCGAGAGAAGAGGGATGAAGGGGTCGAGGATGGAGGGATGAAGGGTTCGAGGATGTAGGGATGAAGGGGTCGAGGATAGAGGGATGAAGGGGTTGAGAGAAGAGGGATGAAGGGTTCGAGAGAAGAGGGAGGAAGGGGTCGAGAGAAGAGGGATGAAGGGGTCGAGGGGAGAGGGATGAAGGGGTCGAGAGAAGAGGGATGAAGGGGTCGAGGGAGAGGGATGAAGGGGTCGAGAGAAGAGGGATGAAGGGGTCGAGGGGAGAGGGATGAAGGGGTTGAGAGAAGAGGGATGAAGGGGTCAAGGGGAGAGGGATGAAGGGGTCGAGAGAAGAGGCATGAAGGGGTTAAGAGGAGAGGGATGAAGGGGTCGAGGGGAGAGGCATGAAGGGGTCGAGAGAAGAGGCATGAAGGGGTCGAGAGAAGAGGGATGAAGGATGCAGGGATGAAGGGGTCGAGGATAGAGGGATGAAGGGGTCGAGGATGCAGGGATGAAGGGGTTAAGAGAAGAGGGATGAAGGGGTCGAGGATGCAGGGATGAAGGGGTTAAGAGGAGGGATGAAGGGGTCGAGGATGAAGGGATGAAGGGGTCGAGGATAGAGGGATGAAGGGGTCGAGGATGCAGGGATGAAGGGGTTGAGAGAAGAGGGATGAAGGGGTCGAGGGGAGAGGGATGAAGGGGTCGAGAGAAGAGGGATGAAGGGGTCGAGGGGAGAGGCATGAAGGGGTTAAGAGAAGAGGGATGAAGGGGTCGAGGGGAGAGGGATGAAGGGGTCGAGAGAAGAGGGATGAAGGGGTCAAGGGGAGAGGGATGAAGGGGTCGAGAGAAGAGGCATGAAGGGGTTAAGAGAAGAGGGATGAAGGGGTCGAGGATGGTGGGATGAAGGGTTCGAGGATGTAGGGATGAAGGGGTCGAGGATAGGGATGAAGGGGTTGAGAGAAGAGGGATGAAGGGTTCGAGAGAAGAGGGAGAAGGGGTCGAGAGAAGAGGGATGAAGGGTCGAGGGAGAGGGATGAAGGGGTCGAGAGAAGAGGGATGAAGGGGTCGAGGGGAGAGGGATGAAGGGTCGAGAGAAGAGGGATGAAGGGGTCGAGGGAAGGGATGAAGGGGTTGAGAGAAGAGGCATGAAGGGTCGAGGGAGAGGCATGAAGGGGTCAAGAGAAGAGGGATGTCGAGGGAGAGGGATGAAGGGGTGAGAAAGAGGATGAAGGGGTCAAGGGGAGAGGGATGAAGGGGTCGAGAGAAGAGGCATGAAGGGGTTAGAGGAGAGGTGAAGGATGCAGGGATGAAGGGGTCGAGGATAGAGGGATGAAGGGGTCGAGGATGCAGGGATGAAGGGGTTAAGAGAAGAGGGATGAAGGGGTCGAGGATGCAGGGATGAAGGGGTTAAGAGAAGAGGGATGAAGGGGTCGAGGATGCAGGGATGAAGGGGTCGAGGATAGAGGGATGAAGGGGTCGAGGATGCAGGGATGAAGGGGTTGAGAGAAGAGGGATGAAGGGGTCGAGGGGAGAGGGACGAAGGGGTCGAGAGGAGGCATGAAGGGGTCGAGGATGCAGGGATGAAGGGGTTGAGAGAAGAGGGATGAAGGGGTCGAGAGAAGAGGCATGAAGGGGTTAAGAGGAGAGGGATGAAGGGGTCGAGGGGAGAGGCATGAAGGGGTCGAGAGAAGAGGCATGAAGGGGTCGAGAGAAGAGGGATGAAGGATGCAGGGATGAAGGGTCGAGGATAGAGGGATGAAGGGGTCGAGGATGCAGGGATGAAGGGGTTAAGAGAAGAGGGATGAAGGGGTCGAGGATGCAGGGATGAAGGGGTTAAGAGAAGAGGGATGAAGGGGTCGAGGATGCGGGATGAAGGGGTCGAGGATAGAGGGATGAAGGTCGAGGATGCAGGGATGAGGGGTTGAGAGAGAGGGATGAAGGGGTCGAGGAGAGGATGAAGGGGTCGAGGGGAGAGGCATGAAGGGGTTGAGAGAAGAGGGACGAAGGGGTCAAGGGGAGAGGGATGAAGGGGTCGAGAGAAGAGGCATGAAGGGGTCGAGAGAAGAGGCATGAAGGGGTCGAGAGAAGAGGGATGAAGGATGCAGGGATGAAGGGGTCGAGGATAGAGGGATGAAGGGGTCGAGGATGCAGGGATGAAGGGGTTAAGAGAAGAGGGATGAAGGGGTCGAGGATGCAGGGATGAAGGGGTCGAGGATAGAGGGATGAAGGGGTCGAGGATGCAGGGATGAAGGGGTTGAGAGAAGAGGGATGAAGGGGTCGAGGGGAGAGGGACGAAGGGGTCGAGAGGAGAGGCATGAAGGGGTCGAGGATGCAGGGATGAAGGGGTTGAGAGAAGAGGGATGAAGGGGTCGAGGGGAGAGGGACGAAGGGGTCGAGAGGAGAGGCATGAAGGGGTTGAGAGAAGAGGGACGAAGGGGTCGAGGGGAGAGGGATGAAGGGGTCGAGGGGAGAGGGATGAAGGGGTTGAGGGGAGGGGGATGAAGGGGTCGAGAGAAGAGGGATGAAGGGGTAGAGGGGAGAGGGATGAAGGGGTCGAGGGGTGAGGGATGTAGGGGTCGAGGAGTTTGTTTAGGGTTTGGTGGCCGGAGCAGCTAGGAGGTCGAGACTCAAGGTGGGGGCTCGTCTCAATAAGCGGCTTGCTTATGAACCCCCCGGTGGTTCCTGTTGTAGAAAATGATTACTGAACCCAGAGCACCCAGGTCTCCCACGCAAACACGGGGAGAACATGCAAACTTCGCACAATAAAGGCCTGGGCTGAGCAGGTCCAAGCCCAGAACCTCTTTCTGTAAGGCCGCAGGGCTCCTCACCGTAGCTCCGGCAGAGCCGCTCTGAGCTCCGGTAGACTGCGGTCAGCTGATGCTGTTCTGTGGTGCTTCAGTGTTTTGAACAGAGGAGCTGCAGCGCGCCCTCTGGTGGGCAAACTATGCAACACTTATGACATGAAGGAAGGACTCTCTGTTTCTCTTTTCTAATACTCATATCGTCTGTTATAAATGCCGATGCAGATATCTGCAAGTAGCTTATATCGGCCAATAATATCTCCAAAACGATAAATCGGTCGGGCTCTAGTTATAAACATATGATAAATTACATGTTTGCTAAACATGTAGATGCAGTACATGATTTTCCACAAATCTAAGTTCATGTATAGGCTCGTGCAGACAACACGACTTTCAGTGTCGGCAGATGTGCTGTTTACACTACACAACTTGCCGTCTTGTGACGGGAGTTTTGAAGTCGTTGTGGCGTTCACACTACGTGACTGATCGGTGACGGGGTGACACACTACGCGAGCTGACAACAACTCTGTCACCTGACGCTGGTCTCCAAACCACGTTTTGTCAAGAAAACACACGTGAAATGTGAAACGGAAAATGAGGTGAACCTGCACACGAAACAGCTGTTGTTTGTTATTATAAAGATGGCAATTAATAGACAATGAATATTGGTGAAAGAATGGATTAGCACTCGCAGGTAGCAGGGATTGTCTGAGTTACAGAGAGCTGGAGGGGAGTAAAAGTGTTTTGCGGTGAAAAAGTAGCTGCCTGCTCTGCAGCTGCCTGCTCTCATTGGCTGGATGTGGATGACAAGTTGGCCGACTCCTCCAGATATTTGGCATGCCAGATATCTGGCTGGCTGGTAAATCGGGCTTAAAATCGTGTGCTAGGCTTAAGAGGACCCGCTGTGTATGTATATAGAAATGGCTCATTCTAAGGTAAAAAAAACATAATGGTTCATTATCTAAGGTCTTTATACACCACTGAAAACATAATTATGTGTATTGCATTTAAATACATCCTTCTAAATATTACACACTGACCCTTTAAGCAAACACAACCTTTAAAAGAGTACTAAGCCTAATTTTAGCTTCATTACACTGGCTACCTATCACTTTTAAGGCCTGGATGGGACTGGCCCCAGAGTATATCAATAACTGTTGGATCACATATGAGCTTAAGTGTAGCCTGAGATCCTCTGGTAGGTCATTTTTAGAGATTCCTAGATTGAAAACCAGGGCTACCAGGTGAGCCACTCTGAAAATATGCGATTGATGAAAAATTATTATGAAGAACAGCACTTTTTTTGCTGAGCATCCCTGAGTAACAATAAAGCCTGTTCTGTTATTCTGACAGAGCAGAGAGACACCAGTAGAGACAACTGCGTCTCTTCTTTAACTGTAGTCTCTTTTTTTACTGTAGCTGTCTCTAATTGTACCCTCAGAACATTTTGATCTCTTGTGAGTTATTTTGTTCCATTTTGTTTTGCTGTTTCTCCAAGCATGATTTAAGTAGGTGCAACACTGCCATGAATGTATGTCTGCATTAATTAGTGGATTATTTAATTAGTTTTGCTGTATTGTTAGGCTGTGTGTGGTTGTCTCTGCTGCCTTCGGAAATCCTCCTGATTCTTGCCCTGGTTCTTTTTCTGCATTATTCAGTTATGTCTCTAAGCAGAAATGCAGTGCATTCAAGACATGTCAAACTTGGTTAGGTTATTCCACATATATTACTGTTAATTGTTAATTGTACAGTGTAACTACACATGAAGGCCAATGCTGTGTTCATATGCAAAGTTTAATATCAGCTTGGGGAGGACAAACTCTATTCCAGGACGTTTCTTGGCAATCCCCAGATAAGTATATTACAGAAGTATATTATACCATTCGTATTGTGAGACAGTGACCCTTTCTTGCCTTGCCTGCCTCTCACTGGGGGTGGGCCGCGGTTGTTGTGCCCCACTCTCACTAACAACTACATTCAAATTCAAATTCAAATTAGCTTTATTGGCATGAATGTATAGCAACAATTTCATACATTTCATTAGATAAGACAATAAAAAAGCAAAAGTTGTGCTTGTGTTTGTTAATACACAATAATATAATTAGGGCTGTCCCCGACTAAGGATTTATATAGTCGAATCAGAATCGTCAAGTCCTGCCTATAGTCGACTGATAGTCGAATCGTGTGTTTTTGTGCGTGGCGATTGCGAGCCGAAGCTAAACTGAGGCTTATTGTTGACCATTTTCCCTTTCTCTCTTTCTCTCTCTCTGTCTCTCTCTGTCTCTCCCCTGCCATTCACCGGTCTTGTGCAGAGTGTTCCTCCTGCCACTACACACATACACGCTACGCCTACACATGCGCACTGACGACCCGGGGGTTAGGGTTACAATTTTGGATTCATTCACGCACTTTAAAAACATTTATTGGAATATTTTTTCTTTTTACATGTTTATTTACAGCATAGGGTGTATATTAACTTATTGGGAGAAAACTGGTAGATCTATGTAAAATCAGACGTTGAGCCCCATATCGCATAAATGGCACAACTGAAGCTTCGACTGTGAGATTGACAGTCGAATCAGGCTCCGCCCATGGAAGCATCAAATCTTCAACTATTCGAGGTCAGCCCTATAATAATAATAAAAATATATATAAAATATAAAAAATCTGTTTAAATAAAATTTAAAACAAATTTTTTTTAATAAACTAAGTAAATAACTTGTGTGTGTGTGTTAAATAAAATAAAAGTAAAAAATAAAAATATATTAAAAATTTAAATAAACTAAGTAAATGACATAGTAACGTGTGTGTTAAATAAAAAAAAGTAAAAAATCCAGTAACATGTGTGTGTGTTAAAAGAAAAAATAAAATAAAAATAAACTAACTATTATTATTACTACTACTATATAACTATTTATATATATTTTTATACATGTACACACACACATGCACACAGACAAGCACATAGACATACACACAAACATTTAGATACGAAATTATGATACAAGCTCCTGTTTTAGAGCTGCAATGCAACATGATTTTCTCTTTTTTTCTCACTATTCTTTAACATTTTTGCTATTGCTTATCCTATGCAGTGATGTGTTCGTTCCAGCGTTTATATAAACTGTAAAACATCCCGTTATCAACATACTTTTGGCAGGAACAGTTAGACATGGACACAAAGGCTCACGGATGACATTTACTACAAAACCCTATTCATTCACTGCCGTTTTTCATGCAATACATACAGTACTGTGTTCAACATAGTACAAACCAAATGTGTGTGTGTGTCTGTGTGTATGTGTCCTAGTACATGTAATAAATTCATATACTGTTCCCACTGTATGTTTAAATTAATTGGATTGGTCTTGGGTGATTTAAGCAAACATGAGGTTAAAGTTTATGTAAGCACATTAATATGAAGATGTAGCTGCCTTGAATGAAAGAGACACATCTGCTCACAGTGGTGTTTCTCTCCCTTCCCCTACAGTATTCCTCAGGCTGAGGATGTAAAGTTGCAGTGGAAACGCTTGCTTGATTATAGAAGTGATCAGAAATCAGAGGATGTAATGTGCAGCTCCTCTGAGTGTATTTACACAGGGAGATTAGAGGAAGATTAAAACAGCAAGATGAGATGAAACTTTATTGATGACAATAACAACATTCAATTACAATTCAATTAAATATATACATGAAACTTCTGATAAATAATATATTTACTATAGTAATAAAAGGATATGTAAAGTAACAGAAGTATAACAAAAGAGAATGACTGCAAAGTATGTGCAATTTACAATATCTACATACTTATTTTAACACATATACACATTTAGGATGAAGACTTATTTAAGATAATTGTACAACATGTCTGCTTAAAGAAGGGTTAAAAATCTGATACAGAATGAGATAACATGTTAACACAAGGAATTTAGGATCAATGGTACAGGTGAGGGATGGATGGCAAATACACAGACAACAAGCCAGGTATGTTATAATATTTCAGAAATCAAATTACTATTGAGGAATGAGACCAAAAGATCAGGATGGACAGATGAAGGAGAAAAGTGATGGACAGAAAATAAGATATAGAACAGCATGTTAAACTGATATCAACAGACAACAACTGGATTAAAGAATTCACTGCCTCAAAGTAAATTATTTTGGAAGGAGTATCTGGCATTTAGACGAAAGAAAAGAAGACCCACAACTCTCTCAAACAAATATGTTGTCCTTCAGCCGTTTATTCCTGAGAGAGCCCGCCTATTGTTCATCATTCACTTAATAACCGTCCATGACTTCTCTCCACACGTCATTTGTTTCTGTGCTCTGCCAGTGCCAGGGGCAAGGTCTGGCTGAAGCTGTTTATCAGAGTAAATTGAAGGAGCTAAAATACATCCTGAGAGGTTATGATGTTTGTTTGAGAAGCACAAAACGCCAGCTTATTTACTGAGCTGAGAAAACCAAACGCTTCAGTTTTGGGTGGCGAAATCATTATCTGCAGTAATATTAATAAAATTATTTCAGATGTGCAATTTTACAAGCACCAAAAGGAAATCCTATGGTCGCTAGAAGGCATAAAATCCCCCCAATCTTTTCAGTTGGTACTCTCCATCTCTCATGTGTAAGGTGTAGATCTGTGACCGACAGACGCAGCCAAAGACATTGATATCTACATTTTGGTTGCCTTGCTAAAGTGGATGCTCTAATGATAAAATGTAATTACTGAAGAAGTGGACTACACATTGTAACTGTCCTTGAAGTTAAAATTTTAGTAAAATACCAACCACTTTGCACAACTACTGAAAAATAAAGTATAAACTACTCATGCAGAAACCCACTTGAAATGCTCACTACAGTACATACAGTTTTCCTTTGTTTAAGCTATTGTCACTTGATTTATGACTCTTATTTCTTGTTGCTATTGTAGCAATGCAAAGCTTCCACCAATTCATATTTCAGAAAGAAGGACAGAAACAGTCATTTCAGCAAGTGCCCCAAAATGACATTTACTTTGTGTGACAAAGTGATAAATTGGTCGTAGAAATTATGACGGTAGAAATGAGGAAGTCAGGTGACTTTATTATAGATGGGGGAGGTCCAGGTGGATGGATTGGTCAGCAAAACATCAGACCTGAACTCGGGTGACTGCTGTCAACAAAGCTTTTTATTAACAAATTTATTTTTCACAATCCGTAACGGTTTGACATGCACTGAGAAATGTGGGGCTTGTTATCAAAACACCTTCCTGAATAGGTATCTGATAATAAACGCTCACCAAACACAGTGAAATAAAAAGTCAATTAAGGGCGACACGCACAGACAATGTGTGGCATGCATCAGAACACCTACGCCTGTTTGTCAAGAGAGACCTGAGAACAAATGACATGTGTTACAAAGAAGACCACAGCAAGTCAGTCACATAAAACAATCATCACATAAACACTAATTTAAAAACAACAGAAATATTATTATAAATATGAGTAAGATGTCCCTCAGTGGAGAGAATGAACCAGTCTGCCCCAGTTTAGAGTTCTTATGAAGATGGTTGGTATGTTTTAGAGCTAACCCGTCCTCTGATCTGGTGTTGCGGTTGCTCTCTTTGAACTCAGCTGAGGCATGGTCTTACAAATGAAAATCCATATATGCTGTGGCTTGCATTTACAACTGGAAGTCATGGACACGGATGACTCCTTCCTCTTCATCTTCACATGATGTTCTGGGCAAAGAGGAGAGCAAAACTGGGTCATGTTCCAATCAATACATGGAGCAGCTATGGTGACACACAGCTCATCATTTATTCATAAAATGCTATCTTCTCTAGCACAGTCCGCAGTGGCAGAAATTAAATGTTATTTGTCTAGTAAGTCATTAATCATAATACTCATCATCCACATAAAGGAGAGATGGATGCACTCACTTTCCCAGCTGTCATCTACAGGTATGCTTCTCTGTCTTATGCTTTCCTTCTCTCTTTCTCAGACACATCAGTCTTGCTTGAGTTTTTTTTATCTCTCCTCTCCCCCATAATCATAGCCTAATGACAGATAATCTCAAGAACACTAAATGACTTTAATCCTAGCCTAATAACAGATGATACCACTACACTCACACGTTGTGTGTGTATGCTAATTTGCATTTTCACCCTCATTCGTGAGTGTTAAGATGAGGGTGACTCAATGGAGTCACAGGATTCCCAGCCGTCCTCAAGGAAAGAAGTTTTAAAGCCATTACCTTATTAGTAGTCAGTTTATTTTCTGACTGCAGAGAGAAAGACAGGCGTCCTGTCCTACCTCAAAGTCAGTTGTTGAGTTTGAAAAGCTGTGCGGGAGTCAGATGTTTTGTCAGGTGAAACAGACTGTTGGGAAAGTCAAGGTGAAATTCATTCATATTCAGACAGCTTCGACTTTTTTTTGCTGCCTGTCCTCCAATCGTCCTGTGATCAGGCTACAAAGAGGCAGACACAACAGGATCATGATTTCTTTTACTTTCTATGGCGCTAGCGTTTGGTTATTCACATATTTGAAGCTGAAGGGAGTCACTGAGATGCTGAAGGCTGAATGGCATCCTCAGGGGTGTTATTACTCACCCAGTGAAGGCTATTGGTTGGTTATTTAAGCTTAAAGGGTGCTTGATAAAATCTCATGAAGTATCATCTGTTCCAGGATTAATCTGGTAAAGGAAATGCTGAGGGTGGAGAGCTGGTTGCTTGCACCGAGAAGAACATAAACCTGTGAATATAAACTACTGGGTGTAAATTTGAAATGTAAACCTCCCGGTCCTTAATGATTCATGAGAGGGCAGCATCAGCGAAAGCCAAGAGGAGGAAAAAGGAAAGTAGCTGAGGATAAATCCCCTTCATATTTCTTCTTTAGTGCCATTTATGGAAATGTGTGCAGGCAAAGTGGAGCCATGAATGGGATCTGATGAAGTCAAGGGTATAGAATGAACGTGGAGCCACCAGTCGTGAATGTGGATTTATTAACCCAGAAATAGGTAGTTAAGTGAGTCGCTGACACAGGACTGCAGTCCATCCATTTAGTATTAATATGGACCGCTGTATTTGTTCAAGGCCGTCGCAAGAAGACGGCTGCGCAGAAATGAAGCCATTTATCATGTGAGACTGTCATCATCTCGAATTCTGGATCTGCTTCCACCTGTGGAGGCCATGATACTCCGTCACTCAGATGCCGAGGGACACTGTTGAGGGGCACATTCCCCAGCATTTCCCCCCAGTTTCAGATATAAGTTTTTAAGAACTGTTCCAAAGTGTTTGTTTACAGGGAAAGAAATGTGCATCTAGCAGATTAAACTCAGTGCTAAGGTGAGACCTGTTAGCAATTGTGAGTAACAACCATTCTCAATAACTTATGAAGCTGTAAGAAATAAAGAGGATGAGCTACTATATATAACATTATTCAACCCTCTTGTCAAGAAGGTCAATTCTGCAATAGTGATTATACTTTTGAGAATTTGCCTGTCTAATGGTACACTGAGTGAACACTCTGTAGCTACTTGTCAGTTTCTTAGTCTACTAATTTACTAAGTGACAAGCAACAGTAAAGGTAGTAGTAACTAATATGCACATACGCAGCAGTTAGAGGTGTGACAAGACACTAGCTCACGAGACAAGACAGGACATGGTATTGGGTTTACGAGAACAAGACGAGATAAGAAGAAATAGGAGGACTTTGTTAAAGTACAGAACGTGTAAATCCTGAAATATTACCATTAAAGTCAAAAGGGCCAACTTAGGGTATGGCTCCAAAAAGCTATTTTGTGTGTCTTGGCCATGATACATGTGGCCCAAAAAATTCTTGCATCTAGGTAAAACGTGGCGCGGGGGCTGTGTCGTTAAAGGGTCACTTCCTGTTGCCAGTAGGTTATGCTATGACTTTGAGTGATTATTGGTATATGGATGTCTTTGGGGCGAGAATGTCACCTGAAATATTTGGTACAGATGGAAGCATGTACACTGAGGTTGTACAACTTCCTGTTTCATGGCGAATCATCAATTTTCATGAGTTTTCCAGAACGTTAGGGCTGCCAACAGTGCGCTTCATTGGTAGAAAGAAAGAAAGATAGGAAAATAATTCCTTTAGTTTCAATAGGGTGCTCGCATGTTTCATGCGTGGACCCTAATGATGCCCTTTTGTAAATAGCACTGAAGTTGCTATTTACAAAAGGGCTGCTATTTTCTTTTGCACTTTGTTCCTCTGCTGTTTTCTTTTGTTTTGCTTTAAGGAGTTATGTTTAGAAAATGTTTTTTTGTTTCGTGTTTTATTTTACCTTAGGTGAGTCTGCACTATTTGAGGAGATAGATTCTTTTGTTTGTTGTTTTGGCCTTGGTTCACCCTGAAATATACTGCTTCACTATTCAGACTTTTGTTTGGGGTTTAAATATGTTATGCTCCCCCTTGGTATGACATGCAGTGTTTCTTGAGTTATTCATCATTATCAGTTATATTGCTCCTGGTTCATAGCTGTTCAGAAACTATTGTTTTGCTATTAATTAGCATTTATTTAATCAATTGTGTCTTACTCATTCATAGGTAACTATTATACTGTGAAGTGTTACTGATAAAACTATGATTGCTTTGCGAGCATTTAACAATTACACTTCCAAACATCTGTACCTGCAAGTGCAAAATACATTTGGCAACAGAGGCTACTTGAACAACAGCAAACCTAGAAGTTAAGTGGGAACCTTTCTCTACAGAGTCAGAACAAAACATGCTGAAACTGCATTTAGTTACTATGCTGTCCACTGTTGAAACCAACTGCCTGTCTGAAGATGACAGATTTGCACCAACGGTTTCTGCTTTTAAAAACAGGTTAAAGAATTTTAAGTTCATTACTGCCTTTAAGTGAAACGGTACTCTGTTTGAACTAAAAATATCTGTGTCTCCCTGTGTCTTTTAAAATGTCATCATATAAAGCACCTTGAGCAGTGGTCGGCAAATAAGTCTGGCATAGGGCCACATTTTTTTCAAGCCGTTACATGGCGGGCCAGAACAAAGTCAAATCTTTGTGTGCTTGAGTGCATGTTTAGCTCAGTTGGTACTGTGCTGGACTCCTGTAAGGAAGGTTGAAAGATTGATTCCAACTACCTGAGGTTATTTTTTTCTCCCATGTTAAACAAATTGATTATAAGGAAACTTTTGCACATGCTCACAATAAAGCATGTGCTGCAGTGTGTGTTTGTCCCCGCGTTTGATCTGCATTCATAAACCTATGGACGCTTATTTTCATTTCCCTGAGGAAATTCAAGGGAATCCAATCACACTTTTACTGACGGCTTTTTCAGCACCAGCCGCTATCAATTAATTAATTTTTTATTTTTCTGCTATCAAAGCAATCTGACGGTGCCAGAATAATATCTGGCCCACTGGCCGCCTATTGCCGACCACTGACCTAGAGGGTCTCTGTGTATGAAATGTGCCTATATATCTCATCCTACATTATATCATAGACATTTGTTGGTATTCTGTGGTGTTCCTACCTGCCACTGTAAAGTGATGTTAAACCTCCATCACTAGCACGCTACTGCTACAATTTTGGCATTGCCTTTACTCTCACCTGGGCCTTCTAAAAATCATGAAATCCAGGCTCTATTTCAAGCCACAAAGAGGGACAGGTGGTGCTGCCGAGGTCTGGAGACACAGACTGCTGTGGGAATTTTAATGTCACATTTTCATATGGCCTCCCTACATTAGAATAATAAGTTTCACCTTGAAAACCTGAAAAGTGGCCCCTTAATGTGTTACTTATGAACTCTGCATCATTCAGAATTTTAGCAAGGCTAATTGGCCAATATCTGTCTTCAGCATCAGTGCATCTACATAACTTTCTCTCACAGTCCAGGCTCTAATGTGTCCGTTACTCACACACAAAATAGATGCTGATCACAGCTTAATGCTGTCACTGCTTTGTATTTTTTTATAAATTCTGTACTGCGTGACCACAGCTCTGCGGTGACTGCTGATGAGAAGAAGCAGGGCCGGTCAGTTTGTATTAGAGAGGAGGACAGAGCTGAGTCAGTGGCCATTAAAGACGAAAGCGTAAGGCTGAATTTCAACACAACAAGACAGAGCTTAATCAGGGCTAAGCACATTGAGGTGAAATTGAGGAGGAAGATGAGGGAGGAGGGTGGGATGCAGGATAAGGGGAGGGCAAAAGTGGAGGAAGAGCAATAAAAAGTCTGAAAGGATAAACTTTAGGGGTCAGAGTCAGCAGGCCTCCTGAAAGTAGTATTACCTCTTTCTCACAACTGCAGTGATATTTTCTACCTGCTTTTCCATTTTATCCCTCACTGACTTGGCTCTATGTGTATGTGTGTGTATGATTTGACTTCATAAGATGAAGCAGGAAGCGGGGGAGGAGGAGGATGACAGGGAGGACAGCAGGTAAGAAGGATAGTGAGGAGGGAGAAGGAAAGAGGAATTAGGACGGTAAAAGGAGATGGGGAAGGCTGGAAAAGGATAAATGCGAGTAGAAGGGTCAATAGAGGTGAAGAGAGGAGCAAGGAGTGTGAAGAAGACGCTACTGGAGAGATGAAGAGATGGTTTCGGTCAGAGAGTTTAGCAGTTTCCTCCTGTCTGTTTCCCTGCAGACATTTTCAACTGCTGCTGCAATTTCACCTCCCGCTGGCTTTTGAGTGTGTGTGCATTTATGTGTGTGTATTCATGTTCAGCTCTCAATTTTTCAGAGCCCTGCAAGTTTTTTTTGCACCGGTATTAATATTAATGCTTAGCCCCAAAGGTGATTCTAGTGATATTTGAAGAAGAAGATTTCAAATGTGTGTTCCCCACATGCTTCTCTCAGTCAATTAAACAAGGATTGAATCAAATTATTAAAGTAAAGGCTACAGTGTATTTAAGAAGGTTATTTGTCCTTTTCAACTTTATTTGCAACGATAATGAAGACATCCCATGGTGTAAGCAATGGCAGTTATACCATATGAAATGTACTTAAAACTTGTGATAAGCCAAGGTTTCTAGATTAACATTGCCTTTACGTATCTGCTCATCAGGAGCTCCTATTTCTCAGCTGTCAAATCATACTTATGAAGCTATTACCTCCATGTTGTTGTATATTTAATCATTCAACAATGGATGACACAGTGGATAAGACACATACCACAGCTATTAATGTCTAAACTGCTGGCAACAAAAGTGAGTAAACCCGTAAGTGAAAATGTCCAAATTGGGCCCACAAATGGATCCACACGACTGGCTGAAATATGTTTTCCGCTTTGGCTGTTAAAAGCAGACATTGGCTTTCTAGCAGGAGGGGCGGGATAACCGCTATCTTTGGCGTTATGGGCTTTCCCCATAGAGTTGTATTGAGGATGTGATGGAGTGGTTTGTCTCCTCTATAAAATGTCTCTGGCGTTAACTACATTATGTAAATCACTTGACCTACACCACATGATTAATTAAACATTAATTGTTGCGAAATGGTCCCAGTTTGGGTCTGTTTAGGCAAGGAAAACTTGGTTAGTTTTAGGAAAATGTTGTGGTTTGGATTAAAGTAAGTAAATTACAGAAGTCACAGAAACCACGTGAAGGAAGTCAATAACGCTATTTAAGTTAAAATTCAAAAGAACTCAACATTTACCTGGTTCACATGGGACTCCATGACACCATTTTACCGAGAAAACTCCACACAGAAAGATCTGTATAATTAAAAAATAATTAGGGAGACTCAAGAGAGAGTTATTTAATATGGCTATATAATGTGTTACTGTCCCATTTAGAACCGTACATTACGTTATTACATTGGGCAATAGTCATAATTGGAGACTGTCAGAGTCCCAAGTATACTGTCTTTTTAAGTAGTAAAAGCTCTGCATCAAAGCTTGTTTCCACAACTGTGGAAAAGGGCAGAAATTCTTTTCATAGTTAGTTAAAGAGATCTTAGTAGCCCTTGTGTTTCTAGCCTCAGGAAAGCTGAGCCCTGAGTGTGTGAGAGGCAGGAGGAGATGGAGAACATCACATTATCTACAGAGAAGTTTTTTAAAGAGCACTTATCTCTAATGTCTCCTGAGGGAGGACGGCTGTAAAGTAAAACTAAGCAGATTACGTGACTGCTGCTCCTGTTGTGGTTTAGTGAAGGTTTAAAGAGACTACACACACACACACACACACACACACACACACACACACACACACACACACAAAAAGACAAAGAAAAAGAGAGCTCCACTACATCCTGTGAAGCTTTTTTAAACCTCTACTATAGCACCAGCAGTAGCTACTGTATGTGTAAAGTTTTTATTTGTTTCTTTAGCAGTTTAGGGAATTAATTTTTTCTCTTACTTTTTGTAACAAATAGTATAAAGTTGATGTTGAGGAAGGGAAGCTGTGATGTATAGTTGGTTTACAAATTTACAAATGTAATGTCATGACTAATTTGTCATTAATTTAAAGTAATGCAGGATCCATCCATCCATCCATTGTCAACCGCTTATCCTGTGTACAGGGTCGCGGGGGGGGGGGGCTGGTAATGCAGGATAGTTATTTTAAATAATATTTAATGTTATTGATTACATCTTCCAAGAAATCAGTGTTCTTTGATTTGGCTGTTGTAATAAAACTGTCTGGAGTATCCATGGTTTGCTTAAGTTGCTGCTGCATTTCTAACTCCATCCACTCTTTGTGCAGTTGGCAGAAATGTGTATCATGTCATATTCTCTGTGCTTATTATGAAAAATGTTGATCATACAAGCATTTTGGGGACTTCCTCACTGCACTAATTCTTCAGAAGGGTAGAGAAAGCACAGCATTTGTATACAACTGCAACACATCTGAGAGGGGTTTGAGGTGGAACAATGGGTGTACACACTGATTTAGACACTGGAAACCAGGGTTTAGCTCCTGTCTACCAACTGTTCGAAAACACTGGTTTCTTTTAACCATGAGCACAATCTTTTCATAAATATATATATATATAATGTACTTTGCATAAATTTGCAATTTATTACAAGTCCTCCCTTGTTGCACTTTCTAAGTCAGTATTCACCATTTTATGAGCTCCTAGTGTCCCATTAAATTTAACATCTCACTTCTGAAGTACATTAATGTTGCTAAGCTGTATGGATGATGTGAGTACTTATGTGCTTTTTGCCGGAATGACAGAAGAAAATTACCTTTTTTTTCAATGGAGATGTGTGTTGTTTTCAATTAAGAGGCAAATATATTCAAATCATTTACTTACTGCAGCTGGTGGATTAGTAGATATTTCATTACACATATCTCCTCCTGGAGCCATTAGTACGAGTGATGTAGCCCGCAGCATTCCCTCTAAATCTGCATAATTCTGGCAAATGAACTGAATCCTGCTTGTTTCTCGGCAACTTGTTTCAACTCTCTGAGTGTGAGAGTATGTGAGTTAAACCTGGCAGTTTAAAGATGAAGAGATTTTAAATGTTGCCTTGATGCCACTCCTCGCTGTTTTGATCACTTCATTTAGTTGATGTTTGTCTCTCACACAGCCACCCACATCGCTCCTCAGTGTTACGAGCCTCAATGAGGATGACTGTTCTATCAAAGGCAGCAGTAGATTAGTGTAACACAGTGTGGTGTATGCATTAGGAATGCTTGGGTTGCTCACTGTACATATGCATTAATGTGCATTTATGAAAAGAAAAGCTTTTATTAGACTTTTCTTTTACAGCTGTCCTCCCTCAGAAAAATCACCTTCTTGGCAAGTGATGTCATTTTAATTGCACTGCTTAAAGATGGGGACCTGCATTACAGTTGTTGGGCCAATTATCATTCAGGGGTCATGAGTGATGGGACCAAGTCTGTTCCAGTCTGGGTCAATTGGTGTTAAAATGATTTTTAAGTTTCAGTTTGTGCAGTTTAAAAAGCAATTTAAAACCCATTTTAGCTTGAAGACGCCCACATCATAAATTCAGAAGATGAATTCAAACCCTGACACACACTCCCGCTGGATTTCAGAGCTGGACGTATTTGAACCGCTGACTTAGCAAGACTTAAGCTGATGTGTTCAACGTGACATTGCATGTCTACAAAAAAGAATTACACATTTTTCTCTGGAAAAAGGTAAATAGCTACTGCTGCATATGTTACTCTAAAGGAACAGATTGACATTTTGGGGAAAATTAAATAGGTTGGAACAGCTAGCCTGGCTCTCGTGTTAATTAGTGAGCTTTGGATGTGGATTTGGACAGACTCAGCTAGCTGTTTCCCCGTTTCCAGTCTTTATGCTAAGCTAAGTAAGCTGGCTGCTGACTGTAGCTTCATATTTATTGTACAAATGTGAAAGTGATAGATGTGATCTCATTTAACTCTTGGCAAGAATTAAATAAGATTACTTCCCAAAACATCAAACAATTTCTTCAGAGAGTAACGTCATTGTGATATAAAAAGCAGAAATTTGTTGGTAGTTTTCCCAAAATATTGAAATATCGAGCATAGCGTTAGTTCAGGCTGGCAACGAAGCCAAGCTCTGCTCACAATCCCACCACATCAGCTGATAGCAGCCCATCGCAAAGCCAGCCACATCAGATCATCTGATTCCCCTCTTAGCATTCACTGGCAATTCCATACAAGGCACCTTATTAAAGCTGCTTTAGCCTGCCTAACCAATTGCCACCTCAGTTCCTCCTTTCAGGCTGTGTCTGATTAATCATTTCTGTTGTTATTGATGCTCCTGTGTTCTGTACCCTGGGGGGGGTGTCTTTGCTACTGTTCTATCTGCCTCGTGCTTTCCAAGTAGGCACGTGAAAGGACAAAGAGGTGTGCTGCCTGTAGGAGCTCCCAGAACAGAGCCTTACTGCCAAAAATAATTTACTGCAGAACAAATATCAGTTTCTTTAATGATAGTTATCCTGAGTGAAATTCCTTTAAGGATTCAAATTGTTTGACTAAATCACTGCCTGAAACTGGAATTGGGACAAGTGACATCATGGGATATGTAATTGCCAATATCTAGCTTAATAGCTGTCAAAAATTTGGAACCAAACAGTAAAGGAGTGCCCTCATTCACCCTCAACCTCCTTTACAACACAAAACAAAAAAGGTTGTGTTGTGAATGAGACTATTTTATGTTTCAGTCCAAGTAGATTTTCTGTACACAGCCACAGCAGGAACTTCATTCACTTCCAGCTCTCTGGGTAGAGTTTACACTGCGTCTTTTTCAAGCATATTTTTTATTATTTCTCAATTCACATTTGTTGTCAAACTGCTTTTGATAGATTTAGGTTTCTGTTGTGGTACAGAAAAATGCAAATGCTAGTGACTACAATCAAAGTCTAACTGTCAAATTATAACCAGTGTGTTGTCCTGTTTACTTAAAATAGTCTTTATGTGTGGGGTGTCTTGTAGGTTTCAGTAGACTTAAGATCTATTCCCAGAATTGTAAATAAGTGTAAGTAACCTTTTAACACATTTGGAGTAATTGAAAAGCCAACCTAAAGTAGTGGGTTTTTAAATGTTTTTTGAGAGCCAATAGGTTTTGGTTGGAAGATCTAAGAGCTTAGTAGCTTGAAAATGTAGGCAGGAGCTAAGCCATATAGTGCCATATAAGTAATTAAAATAATTGAAAAATTAATTTTGAACTTAACCAGTAGCCAAAAAACGAGGCTAACATAGGAATTATGTGTGACCTATGTCTAGTCCTGGTTAAAAGCCTAGCTGCTGCAGTTCAAGCTGTAGACGTGCCAGGGCAGTTTGACTCAGGCAGGTGAAAAGGGCATTGCATTGTTGAGACAGAGAAAATGCAAGTATGAACCAGACAGTGCAATTTCTGGAGAAATTGCGATGTGAATGCTGGCTGTTGAAGGCTAATGATAAACTGGATTGCTAAACTTCATGCAAGCTCTCATTTCAGCCTAATAAGTCTCCTTTAATGTGTGTGTGTGTGCACTGTATACATGTGTACTGTGTGACAGAGAGACAGGTGGACTATAAGACTGTGAGACGGACTGTGAGACAGAGAGACAGGTGGACTATAAGACTGTGAGACGGACTGTGTAAAAGAGAGAGAGGTGGACTATAAGACTGTGAGACTGACTGTGAGACAGAGAGACAGGTGGACTATAAGACTGTGAGACTGACTGTGAGACAGAGAGACACGTGGACTATAAGACTGTGAGACTGACTGTGAGACTGAGAGACACGTGGACTATAAGACTGTGAGACTGACTGTGAGACAGAGAGACAGGTGGACTATAAGACTGTGAGACTGACTGTGAGACAGAGAGACACGTGGACTATAAGACTGTGAGACGGACTGTGTAAAAGAGAGAGAGGTGGACTATAAGACTGTGAGACTGACTGTGAGACAGAGAGACACGTGGACTATAAGACTGTGAGACAGACTGTGTAAAAGAGAGACAGGTGGACTATAAGACTGTGAGACTGACTGTGAGACAGAGAGACACGTGGACTATAAGACTGTGAGACTGACTGTGAGACAGAGAGACACGTGGACTATAAGACTGTGAGACAGACTGTGTAAAAGAGAGACAGGTGGACTATAAGACTGTGAGACTGACTGTGAGACAGAGAGACACGTGGACTATAAGACTGTGAGACTGACTGTGAGACAGAGAGACACGTGGACTATAAGACTGTGAGACAGACTGTGTAAAAGAGAGAGAGGTGGACTATAAGACTGTGAGACTGACTGTGAGACAGAGAGACACGTGGACTATAAGACTGTGAGACTGACTGTGAGACAGAGAGACACGTGGACTATAAGACTGTGAGACTGACTGTGAGACAGAGAGACACGTGGACTATAAGACTGTGAGACTGACTGTGAGACAGAGAGACACGTGGACTATAAGACTGTGAGACTGACTGTGAGACTGAGAGACAGGTGGACTATAAGACTGTGAGACAGACTGTGTAAAAGAGAGACAGGTGGACTATAAGACTGTGAGACTGACTGTGAGACAGAGAGACACGTGGACTATAAGATTGTGAGACTGACTGTGAGACAGAGAGACACGTGGACTATAAGACTGTGAGACAGACTGTGTAAAAGAGAGAGAGGTGGACTATAAGACTGTGAGACTGACTGTGAGACAGAGAGACACGTGGACTATAAGACTGTGAGACTGACTGTGAGACAGAGAGACACGTGGACTATAAGACTGTGAGACTGACTGTGAGACAGAGAGACACGTGGACTATAAGACTGTGAGACTGACTGTGAGACAGAGAGACACGTGGACTATAAGACTGCGACACCGTGAGACACAGAGACCCAACTGTTTCCAATGAAGAGAACAGTGTGTGTGTGTGTGTGTGTGTGTGTGTGTGTTTGTGTCTCTATGTGTGTGTTAGTAGTAGTACCAGGTAGTAGTAGTATTAATTAGTGCAGTAGTAGTGGTTGTAGTAGCAGATGCAGTACTCTGGATGCAGTACACTTAACTTCATTCAAGAAATAGCTTAACGTCTGTCCACCAATCGGAACACAGGACCAAGTATGTGTGTGTGTGTGTGTGTGTGTGCTTGTGTGTGTCTCCTTTTGATCTCTCTCTGCTTATTAACATCACCTGGGCAACCAGCTATCCTATATAGACAGATAGGAAACTCTCTCTGAGACTTTGCCGCAAACAAACCTCCTAAGAGACTAAAATATAGGTCGTATCGACGAAATGACTTGACCAGGAGCGGCAGAAGGCGTTTGTGAACAATATGATCTATTTTTTGTTTGGATAAAGTTGAAAAAAGTGACCACTTTGGCGAGTTGAAAAACTGGTACGTTCTGCTCTGGTCAAGAAAATTTGAGGAGAACTTACAATGGCAGCAAATGGAGAACTTTCTGTCACCCTTGTCCTTTGGAAGGACACAGAGACAAATCGACCCGAGGGATTTAAAAAGCCCATGTGATAAATTTACTACGTTTCTGGTGTAAAATTATGCTTGAAGAGTTAAAATTGTGGTCAAGCCAGCGAGTTAAAGAGAAAAATCTAAGAAGATTTTGCGAGCCTGCTACACTGTAGTAATGATGTCACCCACTCTAACTCACGCAATACACACCCATTATAAACTCAGAAAAGAGCTCAAAAAAGCATAAAACTTCGACAGCGACCGTGAACAAACCATAAAACATATCAAAAAGCTGAATACATCCTTAATAAATTAACTTCTTGTGACCAATTCACAGTTTAAATCAAGTCTGTAGCTGAAAGTATGCTGAACTGGTGAGCTTTCAAAGTGGAGCAGGTATGAGGAGGATTTTGACAGTCTCTCCATTCACTTACAATGGGAGAATTTTCCTGGAAAACCTTGAATAATTTGGAAAGTATTCAAGGTATCAATGACAACAGTAATAGCACCCCATTCGTCATTGAGCCAGACAACTTGGAGTTTGAACGGAGTTTGAACGGAGTTTGTACGTCAAAAGCTGTGGGACTAGTTAGCGTGACGGAATAATAATAATAATAAAGGTTAGCAACAACATAGGATGCGAATGCTTACAGCATTCACACCCAATGATGCGTTCTAAGTCAGAAGCCAATAGTAATGGTCTGATTTTTGCAATGTTTCTGAGTTGAGAAAAAACATTATTGAACAAGTTTGTTGACACAGTTTTCAAATTTCAAATGAGGGTCAAATAAAACACCAAGATTTCTATAGTTTGGTTTGACATAGGAGGCAAGTGGGCCAATATCCTGGGAAAATAGATAAAAATAGAAAAACTGAGATACCAACACATCTATTTAGTCATTTGAAGAGGATGGAACGATCGATGGTTTCAAAAGCTGCACTTACATCTAATAGAACTAAGATGGAGTGCTCTCCCCTGTCAGCCTGCATGAGGATGTCATTTGTGACTCTTAACAAAGCAATTTCAGTGTTGTGTTGTTGGTGAAAGGCAGATTGGAATTTATCAAAAATGTTATTCCCTTTAACAAATTGAAGGAGCTGCTTAGCAAGCAGTTTTCCCAATATTTGGAAATGAAAGGTAATTTTGAGATGGGTCTAAAATTGTTTGGAACTGATGGTTTGACGCCAGGTTTTCTTAAAAGCAGCTGGACGCAAGCTGTCATGTGACATACACTGTGGTATATTGTGACCTGGAGGGCAGAACAACAGACCAGGATGGCGGATCACACTGGTTCCCCGTAGAGACACTGCAAAAGCTGTAAAAAAGCTTTCCCTTCCCACGATTATTTGGATCACTTCTCAACTTAAGAAAAAGTAAGATATGGACACAAACTGCAAGTCCATATACAGCACCCGCTGCCATATTTCTGCCGTTGCAGTTGCAGTGTGGCTGCATATGGAAGGTGCCATATGCTGGTTTGAAGTCTAATCAGATGCTCTCATTCTGTGCTATTAATTATGTGACAAAGCAATGCTAATTAAACTAGAAGAGGAGAACTCCTGCCATGTCCTTACCTTCAGGGTATTAGTTAGCTCACAACGCTGCTTTGCATTTCAATTAATCAATTAATAAGTCGGGCCACAGGCAGCTTTAGAACAGATACTGGCTCCTGTTGAATAATTCAGCAGTTTTAATCAGCATGTTCTATCTATCATGGCCAGAATCTAAATCTAACATGGTGTATGAACTATTTTTTTTAAATGAAATGTGGTGTGTTGTTTATCTTTGCAGCTGATGCATGTTGTCACAGATTAAATTTGGGTGGTAGTAGACATTTGTAGATTTTGCTTACATATTTTAAATTTAGAATTGCCTGTAAGGCTAAAACAAATGAAGCACTGTTTAGTGGCTCAACAGAAAAATAATGGCTTAAGTAAACTTTTAAAGATAAAAAATGTAAAAGGCTCACTGTTTTCTGTTCACAAAACAGTAAGAATTTGCTGCTTTCCTGTTTTATATTTAGGTTTTGAACTAAATATTGGACAAATGTTCTTTGAACACATAATACATCAATTTTGACTTTCACTTTTCCTCAACATTTTATAGACTAAATAATGATTAAATTAACTGTAAAAATAATGGACATGGACAAATTTTTGATGAAAATAAATTTTAGTTGCAGGCCTAATTTCTTTTTTTACCAAGAAGATCTTCTACCGGCATGTATCTGACAACTGTGATGAAATGGTGTAAACAGATTTTTAAAAAATTGAAATAGGCCATCACTGTTATGATAATGGATGCTTTTGCTCTCTGCACAGACTCATGTTGGGATTTGATACAAATCTTTTGTTAGAATCTTGCCTTTGGCACCTGAAACTCAAAAGTTGAAGTCAACTTGTCAAGACATGCCACTGTACCACATCAAGTTTCACAAACACACTCCACCATTTTCACTACTTTCAGGCCAGATCTCTTCAGGTCAAACAGGAGGTAGATGTTGGGCGGATTGGTGAAATGAACATAGACGTTTTCTGCTTGAGGATGATTGTTAGTGCTCTGGAGCAAAAACAAGCATCGCTGGAGCCTCATTATCCTGCTTACTGCAACGTGCTCTGAATGGCTAAGTAAGTCGTCTTAACTCATACTGAGAGGCACTGAACTCTGGGTTTGTGGGGCTTATAGAGCTCTGAAGTGTGGGACCTTCTGTTCACTGCTGTTGGTTGAGGTGATGGATGGAGCTCATTGGTATTCAGGGTCTCCAGCTCTGTCATAGACTGTGTGGGTTATTTTCCAAAACTGTAAAGAAGTGGACAACGCAGGTGAATGAGCCATGGTCTCTCCTGTGCCAGGTATTAGTCTGCGTATCATGTCAGTGGAGATTAATTGTGCTTGACAGTCTCAAGGCCTCGGCACTCCAGAGCTTTTTCTTTTTAATCTTTCGAGACTTTTTACTGCCGCCAGATTTACAGTTTATTCACCCTGAATGATAAAACTGACCCTGTGGATGGATGGATGAGCTGTAGGAGAGAGTTGATTCGTTCTGTCCCTCCAAATCCTCCTCTGGTACCAGAATTGATTAAACATTTATTTGATAGGAGGATATTTTATTGACCTTAAAAGCTACAGTTTATCCCATCACTCAGATGTCAACGTCATGGTTTCCTGCTCTTGTCGGTGATGTTCTGCATTACACTTTTCACCAAACACTTTTCAAGACACAGCATCGTGTTGTATTAAGACAGCAGAATCACTGCCTATTTTCTGTCAGAAGTAATCTTAGAAAGAAATACCTCTGTGTCTGTGTCCATATTTTCCTCCTGAAATTGTTCTGTGTGCTTATCATCAAGCAAAACAGCTCTCATTTTCCCAGCTTTCTCCATAATAGGCCTTCTAATGTCACAGAAATGTTTTGTCTTTGCTGCTGCAAGTGTGTTATGGGGCCGACATCTTGAAGACCTTACTTTTGGTCGCAAGTAATGCTACTTATTTAGAAATGTCAACATGTTAGCCAAATGTAAATTCCAGGAGAAAAAAAGATTTTTTTTCTTATATTACCTACATTCCCCGGTTGCCCCGGCCTTTCTGTGTGGAGTTTGCATGTTCTCCCCGTGTCTGCGTGGGTTCTCTCTGGGTGCTCCGGCTTCCTCCCACCATCCAAAGACATGCGGACTAGGTTAATTGGTGGCTCTAAATTGTCCTTAGGTGCGCGTGTGTGCATGGTTGTTTACGTATGGGTGGCCCTGCGATGTCAGCTGGGATTGGCTCCAGCCCCCCCGCGACCCGGTACGCAGGATAAGTGGTTGACGATGGATGGATGGATATTACCTACATTGGACGTTGAGGCTGACAGAAAGACAAAGGAGGTGTGTTTGTTTTCGTGCAGTTTGTGCCGAGGATGAAGGTGCAGTGGTTTCATATTCAGGAAAGCTCTCTGTGCAGCACATCCAGGGTCAGTGTCGAGGTTCAGTGGCCGCAGAGTCCAGCATGTATTCAACATTTAGCTTCATTTTTCTTTGAGCTGTCTGTGTTTGTGCTCTACTGGTCACACTTTCAGGGACGTTGGCTTTTAAATGCCAAAGCTCATCTGAAGAAAACCATCCTGGTGTTTTTAAACTCCCCTGCTCCCTCTCAGTCTGTGGAGAGCGAGGCGGTGCTTTCACCACACATTATCTCCTCGGGGATTACAGCACTCGGTGTCGGAGAGCCTTCCCTCTCATTTCACCTCTTCAGAATACTGTAATTCACCTGCTTCTCATGCTGAGGGCTCCCACCACAGTGACAAGTGTCTGTTAGGCCAAGGCCTAAGACTATTAGGAGGAGGACCAAAGAGCTGGAGGCCTTCTGATGATTGTTTGGGAGACCACATTTAAAACAGTGACATTAAATATGTATTCAAAGTTCAAAAGCACTCCATCACTATCAATAAATATACTAACTATAAAGAGCCACTGTGAGGCTTAGTCTGTGTAATATGACATATGTACATTATGATGCTAAGTGATAACTGCTTTAAATAGACTTCAGACTCTTGGTAATTGCTTACTTCAGATTTTTCATCATCAAAGAGATACTACTTAGAGCCATAGTGTCAACGAGGCCAAGCTGGAGGCGTTCTGATGCCACTGGAGTAAATATTCATGGGCTTTAAAAGTCTTCATATGCACATCTGAAACATTTAAAGGCACTAAGTGTAGTGCACTGGTGCTGGGAGTATAATTACTATGGTTGGGAATTTCATTGAATTATTATTATTGATGTTTAAATTATAGTTTTGTAATTAACGTTAGTAATTACTAACTGGTCTGAAAAAAACCCTACAAAGCCATTAAAGAGAGGACACAGCATAACCGGACCGACCTTTTCTTGGTACTGACGTTATTGCGGTTAAAAGCAGCAGAGCATTCTCAGCAAAACGCATGGTCAAATGGCTTCAGGTGTTGTTGGGCTCTTTCGTCCAATGTGCAGGCAGATCATTAATACTTTGCTAAAAGGCCTTCATTGGGAAGTAGTCGTTTTTCAAAATAAAGCCTATTAAAGCTACAAAATACCGTGTGTTTTATTCCAAATCATTTGAGACTGTCCGCTCAAGAAGAACAACAGCATCAGTTGGTTCAGCAAGTGCCCCAAAACCATATCTTGTTTTAAACCACGAGTCATGTTATTCAACATTTTTATTAGAGACAGGAGGTATAGAGTTAGACAGAAACAAGGAAGTGGGGAGTGGTATGGCAGGCAACACAGCTGATGCTGGAATGGAACGGTGGATGTTACAGTTATGTAATATGTAAAAGCATGACCACAATCGTGCCCAAACCTTACCCAAGTGTTTATTAATGTAACCATGATGATGGAGGTCCCTTAAACCCAATGAAATAGAAATAATAAAAAATAATTGTAAGTCACACCATTAAGTGTCTCTAACTTTAACTAAGTATGTATTTATCTTTCCCCTTACCTAACCAAGTTGTTTCTGTGACTACACCTAACTTAACTTTAACCAGAGCATTTTCATGTCAACAATTACTTTGTGTTTTTAACAGTGATTTGTAACCTCAATAATCAGAAACCAGAGATAAAATGAGACTATATATTGGACTTAAATTTACTGGGTGGACACACAGTGGTACTAAAGCCGCTTTCCTGGTTGATACCAATAGGCTACTTTTTGCTAACATGTCCTCAATAACAGCTTTATATGTGTTTTGTGTTTTTAGCTTGTTGCACTGCCCCCATGTGGCCAATAAATGTGTTAACGCAGGTTTAAACATCATGTAAATATATGTAGACATTTATCCTCTTTAGGCCAGACTAAAGTAGTCTTATTTATTATTATTTTTTAAATGCTTGCACTTGCAAGGCCCCTGGTGTGAGAAAGGCAGTATCACAGGTCATCTTCAAAACAGTATGTAGACCTCTTTTACTTAATATGAAAGACTATATGAATCAAACTATGTCTCTTTAAATGCAGTGATATTCGCTTTTAAAAAGTGAAATCATCAGGCCCTGCTGGATATCAAGAGGCAGATGAAGACCTCGTGTTGTTGAGATGAAGTACACTGGTGTTGACAGAGTAATAGAAGCTAAAGCCTGGTTGCCAGAGTTGTGGGCAGGGATCGGACTGCAGTGTGAATCATAGTAATTGGCTCTTGTCTCAGTGGTGGAGAACAACATCCATTAACAGGGAGGCTTTAGATGGAGGCAGCGTTAGTTTGGCTTTGGCTTACAGTTTGGAGCTCGAGAGGAAAACTATGAATATTTACTGAGCTGATGTCGACGATGAGTCTTTGTGTATGTATGTGTGGGATGCAGTTACACTATGGGCTACATTTCTACTGTGTGTCTGTGTACTGTTTAATATACTTTTTCTCCATATGATTAATGATTTAGCTATGTAAATACAGCCGCAGTGCAATAAATTATTGCCTAAATGTTGTAGGTTGTGTTATAATATTTTTTTATTTATATATGTTTTTATTTAAAGACAATTAAGGGACTAAATAAACTTGCGTTGTGTGGAGGAGAGCTGAATATTATGTTTCACGCCCTCCCAGCATTAATAATGTGTTCAGTGGACCCTTCTCTTGGTTAAAATTGCAACACCTTCTCCACAATATCTCATGATAATATAACATTGAATTCTTTGCCATTTATTTTGCCATTAAGAATAGTTGATTGAAGAATGGTTAACTCCAATTTAAACCTTAATATGTTCATTAAATAATACAGTTTTGGCTGAATTTAAGACGTCCCTAATGATAAGACAAATCCCTCCATTTTGAAACACTTTGAACATCTTTTTTAGGATGCAAAACACTTTCACACAACTTACAATTAATCCAAGGAGAAGAGTCCTCATATTTGAAGCCTTTTCTCTCATCAAAGTGACAACATGAAATAATACTGTTAAAGCCTAATGTAAATCCCACATTTGTGGAGCTTGTCTATCAGTCACACACTCACACTCTCCTGTCATTCTCTTGGAAGCAGTCAAAATTATTTTGTCAGCTTGTTAGCATTTTTTGTCTTTGTCTTTTCGGGCTCTTCATCATCAGTGACAGCAGTCATTCTTGGCTGCTTGACAGGCTCTCTCCCCCTAGTTCATTTTGGCACTAAAGAAGTCGGAAAAACGCTTTGTACTCGTTTTCACTCATCGTGAATTTATTTTCTCCGTGGCAGCAAAACACACAAGCCTTTAGAAACTGATGTAAGTTAAACTGGGCTAAAAGAACATTTTTTAAGAATGATTATAGGGAGAATTAGTGATTCTTGCTAATGGCTTGTTGATATTTGAACTGAACTGCCAATATAAATATATCACAATAAGGCAATGTAAAAATATTAACGTTGATTATTACATACGTGATCTATTAGATATTAGATGGTATAGGCTTCAACTAATTCCACTTGTGGAAGAGGCATGGAACTTCTTCCATACTGAAGTTAAAACCGTAATTGATAAACATGCTCCTGTGAGAACTATTAAAGTCTGAATTACTTCAACTATTCAAACAAAGAGTTATAGCTTGGGCTAAATATCGCTTCTCAAAAGATGAATCTGATGGGACAATATATAGACAGTTAAGGCATAAATGTAAAACTGAAACTAGGAATGCTAAACCTAATTACTATAGAGACTGTTTCTCTCATGATTTCAACAATCCTATGCAATTCTGGAATCACTTAAATAACATTCTTAACAAAAAAAATAATAATTCTGTGAAACAAATATGCAAGGATAATGATATTTTTCTGATCCCTTGCATATAGCTCATGCCTTTAATCATAATTTTTTGTCTTTTTGTAGTTCAAAATCTGTTTGCTCTGATGGTTTGGCATGTTCTTCTAATTCTTCCATGCCTGCTGGCTCTTTTTCATTTAAAAAGATCATGCCTAGTGATGTCTTTAATGTATTACATGACCTTAAATTAAAATGCAGTGCAGGACCAGATGATCTTGAAGCTTATCAAAATTGCAGCTCATATATTGATGTTTCCTCTTCTTTTTAATCTATCATTAACTACCTGTACTGTGCCACAAATTTGGAAAGACCAATCGAATGTGAATAATTATCGCCTGATTTCTATCATTTGTGCAGTTGCTAAAATATTTGAGAAATACATTTTTTATCAACTCACTGAGTACACTAATAATTATAACATTTTATCTCCACATCAATCTGGCTTCAGATCTAATTTTTCTACTTCAACTTCAATTTTTTTTGATAATGGTCATTTCATTGGTGCTGCTTTCATTGATCTCTCAAAGGCCTTCAATATGGTTGACCATTACGATCTACTGGATAAGCTTTACTCTGTTGGTTTGAATAAACATGCTGTGGTTTAATTCCTATTTGCATAATAGACGTCAGTGTGTTGTTTACCAAGGATTCCAGTCAGATTATTTAATTGTTGATAAAGGTGTTCCTCAAGGCTCAACTTTAGGCCCCTTAATTTTCTCGATCTTTATCAATGACCTGGCACAAGTTTGTTCTCATTGTAATTTGGAGCTTTATACTAATGACACTGTCATCTATACCTCTGACCGTGATTTGCTGCAAGTTCAAGGAACTCTTCAATCTGACTTTGATAAAGTACAACAGTGGCTGTTCATTAATAAACTCCTGTTGAACATGAAGAAATCCTGCGGCATGGTGCTTTCCACAATACAAAATCACCGTTGTGCTTCTTGTTTTGAAATAAAGTTTTTAGATGAATCCCTTATGCAGAATGTGGAGGAATTTAAATATTTGGGCCTTTGGCTTGACTCCAACCTTACCTTTAAGATACACATTGACAATATCATTAGGAAAGTATATGGATGTCTTAACACTCTGTACAGATCAATCAATTGTTTTTCAACTCAAGTCAGAAAAAATATTTTCTCAACTGGTAATACCAATCATTGATTATGCAGACATAGTCTACACTAATACCTTTGAGTCCAATCTTAGAACTCTTAATGTTGTACTCAATTCCCTTTGCAGATTTATACTAAACTGTCCATTTAAAACTCATCATTGTCTTATGTATGACTCACTAAACTGGCTGCAACCTAAACCACGAAGGGATTACCACTAGATTCTGTTTATCTTCAAATGTGTTTATTTCAATTGTCCTGCATACCTTAAACAGCACTTAATACCTTATTGCTCGACATACTCACTTAGACACCTCCAATGTCCAACATTTTTTACGGTACCAAGGTCGTTTTCTGTAGCTGGTAGGAGAGCCTTTCAATATAAGGCCCCTCAAGACTAGAATAACCTTCCTTTTTTCTTGAGATCTATTTCCACATTTCGCTTATTCAAATCGTCACTTTTTTCTTTTCTTAAAACTACATGCTTTTGTTATTAAGAATACCAATGGCATTACATATAAATGGTTTATGTAGAAAATATATATTAGTATGTATACAAACATGACTTTTTTTGTCTTCATTCTCTTTATCTTGATTTTCTTTGGACATTCCTATGTGAGATGTGACGTTATCCTGCATGTTACATTTTGTCATAAGGCATATTGATAAATGACGTATTAGTTGTTTAATGCACTCGGCTGATTATTTGTCAGTATACTGTAATGTATGTGCTATGTTAATTGTGGGGGTAAGGGCAGGTGAGCGAGTTTTTGTTTTGTATATATGTCTGTGTTTGTATTGTGTTTGTGTTGTGTTGTGCTGTGTGGTTAATTTTGTGTCTATGCATGTATGCTGCAGGACCCCCTTGAAAATGAGATGATACATCTCAAGGGGTTATCCTGAAATAAATTCTATTCAATTCAACTGCCAAATAAATAAACCCCTCCCTTCAGTGTTCCCTCAGAAACTCTATCCCCCAAATTTAAAATATCTGAAGTTTCTCCAGTGTTGAAACACCTTTGTCCTTGCCTGGTCATATAATTTTCCTTCCCTGTTTATACTCTTCACCCCTTTTCCTCTTTGGCTGTTTCTCTGCCATCTCTTTTTCTTCGCAGTGCCTGGAGTCCAGCACTTTCAAATGTGCACGTGTATAGAACTCTCTCTTCCATTGCCCCCCATCACTCCTGTGCACCAGCATGAACACCAACAATTGCAAATTGGCTGGAACAGTGTTGTGTGGCAAGGTCCACACCACTTTCTTTGTTTTCAATATACAGAGCCAGGGCTGTGTAGGAAAACTGGATTTTTTTCAGAGCACACATATTCTAAAACAAAGAACCAGCAAACTGTGAGGAAATATTTTGCTGAATTTTACTGAAAATGAATTGGATTGCAATCACGTACTATTGTCCCTTTAACTCTAAACACTATAAACATTGTTGGAGACTCTCATTTGCCGAGCAACAAGGCTACAAGCAACCTGAATTGTAACACTCTCTTTAGGAGCCAGTGTCACACAGGCCTTCTCTTTCCATTCAAAAAGAATATCTACTGTTGTAAACACATTGTCTAGTCCTTGAATATAAGATGTCCCCCAAATGTAATTTCATGAAAAAAATATAGTTTTATATTTTATAAATAACTTTCACATAGCCACCAGATTGCAATTACCAAAAATATGGCAAACATGACAAAATAATGCACACAAAATTCTGCCAATTCTACCAAAAACAACAGCATCATTGTCACTTTATATGAGCCTTTTTTTCCTTACTGTAGTTTTGCTTAGTGTCAAGATGTGTTGGAACCCCTGTAGGAAAGACTTGCTCTCCGGACAGATAAGCCAATGGATAATTATTGCACATTATGTATAATATATAATGTTTTTATTTAGTCATCCAGAAACCATTAAAGTGTGAGACATGTAAAAGTTTCTTCTGACAACGCTGGTTTGTCTCCATCAGTATCCAGCCTGTAATGAGCCAATCAGGACGCCATTCATCTCCACAACACGACATGATTACAACGTTCATTTATCCATCGCCACAGAAGTACACCAATAATCCATCCAACTGGACATTATTACACTGTTCATTCATCTAATATGGTGTCCTGACAGCTGAAAGACCTGCTCCCACCTGCTTCTCAATGATTAGACTCCACTCTGCCACTTGTGTGTTAATATTCACAAACTCAATAAGAGTGATGAGGAAGCTGTGGACATGTGAAAACCTCATAATTCTGGTGTTTTGATTGAAAGTTAAATTGAAAGGTGTTTACTTCTCAGTGTATTACATTGTCTTATTCAATCCTAACATTACGGTGGATAAATGCTGAAATGCACGATGGTCAAGTTAAAAGCAACACTGTATTTCTTTGGTGCTGGTAATTTGGAAATTCAGGGCTGTCACCTCTCATCAGTGAGCTGCCGTCCTGCTGTTTTTCACTCAGGCTAAAAGATAATAATCTATCTCCAGCTGTGTCTGATATTGTGATATCCTCAGTATGTGATATCCTGAACCACTTAGCTGTGTTTTTCCACTATGGAGAAGAGTTTGGACCACAGAAATGTTTATACTAAAGTAAAGAGAAGAGAGGTTCCTGCATCAACCTGCTGTTGTGAACTACTGCTGTTCACTGAGAGACTACAGAGCAATGTCAAAGGCTACTTAGCGGACATTAAACCTGCAGTTCAATGACAAAACTCCACTTCACTTCAGCTGCTCAATAGTGTTTATCGAGGCTCAAAAATGTGATGTATGTATGTTCCTTCATGTATGCTGTTATTGGTTGATTGCTTTGGACAGAAACAGATCACCAAGCAATGTAATAAAGAATGTTATAGAAATGTGCATGTAATTTACATACACATAAACATCTGTAGCGTCTCAACAAGATAAGCTTACAACTTTGCAGCAACACTAAAAGAAGTCAATGATAATGAGAACAAAGATCAGAGTCACTGTTCCTGTTCCTTAACACTGAAAATAAGCAAATATTATAAGAAAATGTATTGATTATCATAAACAGCCAATGAAATTTGTCTTCATTTCCATTTTGTTTGGATTGGATTTTCAAAACAGTGTAAGTGTGGAGCCCTAACCTTGTATGCTTTTTTCTGCCTTGTGATTGGTTGACAGAAGTGTGTGACAGCGCGCTGGTGTCAAATCTGCTGCCATCATCCTTCAGAAGCTCTTCCCAGCTGTCCAGCAGTCATGCACCAGGCTTCGCCAAACTCAACAGGAGAGATGGTAAGGAAGAGATTCTGATGCCCAGAGTGACTGAGTGAACTGTTGACTGATGAGTGGGACATCAACACTCGATTTGACTGGAATATACAGCGTGATGTGGCTGAATATTAGACAACATAGTCTACAATGCATGGAAAGACTGAATTCTGTTGAAAATATGGCTGAAGTGCTGCTAGTATACAGGTTCAAACTGTTACTAATATTGGCTTGTGTCATTAGCAAAATGCTTGTGAAGGTATGGCACGTTCCATATAAGGTGACAGAGAGGGGTGTAACATGCAACAAAACTATGAAAAACTGTTTCCTGTTGGAATTGAACCAGAGATGCTGTTAGCCACATAGTCCACCAGGACACCCTGAGACTTATGACCAACAAAGTTGAGGTCCAAACTATACACAGTCCAAAAACACAACATACTAGGAAAATGGCGATAGTGCTTAACGCTGGGTACAAAAGCGATCTGACACTGAGAAAGGGAAACACACTGAATGCACTAGGAAGGGAAGGATAATGGTGGAGAGATGAAACTATTTTTGGCAGAGTACACAATCACAAATGCAGAAAACACATAAGGGCAGGAAGTGAAGTACATGAAATGGGCCGCATTGTTTTGTCTGTATCAATTTCTTTTTTCAATTAAGGGCATTCATCTGTTACTGAGGAATTGTTCTGCAGCAGAGGAGCTCAGTGCAGCAAGACTTTGTTCAAGCAACAACAAACAGAAACATTTTTATCGGATTCACAGAGACTAACCAACAGCTGACTGGTGACTAGTTTAGAGGGAGACCGAGGATCAAAATAATAACTGAGAGACAAGACAAAATAAAAGAGAAAACAAGCAATAACTGCTTTGCCCCATCTTTATTCTCTGTAGATGCTGTATGTGTTGCCAGAAGGATAAATGTGAATGGTGTTTATTCATCCAACACAATAGCAGAAGGGAGCCCTGTGCTGGATGCTGATGTGAGGCTTTGACGAAATAAAGATAACGGTTTGTTGTGGAGCTTTTTGCAGAGAACAAGCTTCCCTGCTTTATCTTGACATCAAAGCTCAGAATCAGCTGGGAAGGTGAGATGAGTTTAATCTGGATCTGAATGATTTTCACCACCTGGGAAACTAAAGGAAGCAGAGCCTGCAGAACACTGCTCAGTCCTTAACTACTTTAATGATCGAGACTTTAAAAAGACGAAGTCTGCGGTCTTTGTTTGATGAGCCGAAAAGCTGCTCAACATATTATGTACATTCAATTGTTTGTTTAACATGTATGTCTACAATGGCAAGAAGTCATTTTTGATGATGTAAATCACTATCTCTTGACTGAATCAAGTGTGCAGAGAGAACTGGTATTTTGGAGATGTTACTCGAACTAGGAGTAGGACTTCATTGTTGGGTTGGTAACAGTCGTGGTCAAACGTTTTGTTTTCTTCCATCCTCTTTAAAAGCATTAATCTTCCTGTCATGACATCCTGATGTGAGTGTGGGATCCAGAGCTGCAAGTGTGACTAAAAAATGCCTGTTTGTTTATTATTTCTGGACTCTCAGTTATGATGCTTATTAGCTGCGTTAAGTAGTTTTAAAAAATATATATTATTTATGTGTTTTATTTACTTAGTGACCTCCCCACAGAGAAGTATCACCCAACTCTCACCTAGTTCTATAGTTTTAGCTACCGTAATAATATTTCAGGTCATTGTTTTGGATTTATGATCCTCAAATCTACTGTTTTGATTAACTCTCACTCCTCTCAACCTCATGTCCAGCTGCAGAACTTGTTTCTGCAGCTGGAAAAAAACTAAGCTAAGATCACTGTATGTTACCAGCACTAAAAGCAGACTGACAAAGTTAGTGACTAAAGAGCCAGATGTTTCACTCAGGGGTTGGTGAAGACCAGGGAAGAGCTAAAAGTAGACAAAATATTGGACTTACATTCATCAGGTGAACACAAAGACAACTTCAAATGAATGATAATGTAGCTCCGTATCTGCTGGATGTGTTAATATGCAACCGTTTGCTAACATGTTCACCATGTCAACTTTATAATGTGATATGTTTCATGGTAACAGGTTGTTGACTGCAGCTTTAAATTCAACACAGTAAGCCTCAACCCATGTCATTGTCAACGTAAGAGGGCTTTACCCTTATTACCATATCTGTACTAACATATTTTTGAACCTGCAGTAGGTAGATTGGATGTACATGCCAAAGGCTGCCTGTGAAAATTCACCAGACATCCTCTCATTTATCATAATCATGTCAATATGAGAAAATGGGGGGATTTGGAGTGGGAGTGTTATGAAGCTACTGCTGATAACATCATAAAACAGGATCACCTATAAATTCACTACTGCATTTTTCAAATCCAGCTCCAGTTGTTGGTAGATTAGGAGAGCCTTATGTGCCACACTTCCTCCCCACTTGCATTGACGGTGCAAAGCCCACACGATTGCAGCTGTTTGCTGAGGAAATCGATGAACAAATGAACATCTCCATCTCATTACCCTCTCCTTCTGCTGCCACTATCTCAGCCTCCTCCAGTTTTTCTCAGAGGAGCAGTTTTGCTTTCAGTTCATTTACTTACTAAATGAACAGATTATAAGAGCCCTGGAATACCACCTACAAGATGAAAACAGGTGTTTTATCCATGGGCTTTATCATCCTAGATTTTCTATCGTAACAATAGACTGTAATCAAAAATTTATAATTTCTTAGCTTCACTGTTTATGCACAACCAGACAATAAAAATACAGTGTACAAAAACAATAGAATGGTAAAGAGAAGAAAAACTATATTCCATGGAGAAGGGCTCAGGATGAATTTGAGTTAGAGTTTAAGAGTCTGATAGCTTGGGGGGGAAAGCTGTTCTGCAGACTGGTGGTGCAGCAGCAGAAACTTCTATATCTAGTTCCAGACGGTAGCAGCATGAACGGGCTGTGGCAGGGTGGGTACTGTCTTTTCTCCTTTGGGCTCTGCATAAGCACCTCACCTCACCGATATCACTGATGCTCAGGAGATGGGTACCAATGATCTTCTGAGCAGTTTTAATCACCTCCTCCAGAGCCCTTCTGTCCTGGGCCGTTGATATCCCATGCCAAGTAGTGATGTTTCCAATCAGGATGCTGGTGCTGATGCTGATGTTGTGTTTGAGAGTTTCAACTGCTGTAGCTGAGAGCCAGATACATAATACTATGTGTAAATTAAGAATAAGACATCAAATTAGATTTTACTAAACTTACTAATATCCTGCAGCACCAAGTGTATTTCAGAGGGTTGACATGATTCACCAGAATTGGTAAAACTGGTGCTAACTGACTAAAATGTGTCACTGATTAAAACAAATGATGGTGTTGTGGTTCAGGTTACTGACAGATGAGCAGAATATAGATATATATATTTTTTTCTTTTTTTTTCACTGTTCCAGGTCATGATATGTCTAGAAATGCTAATTCAAAAAGCAACTGGTCTTGCTGGATTTTGATTGGTTGGTTTAAGGCAATTAGCCGGTGCCTATTAGATATTTCAGAAAGTAAAGAAAGTAAAGACATTGAGCACTCAGACAAAATAGAATTTTTCCAGTTACAAAAAATGTGAGTAGTTAAAATTTTCCACCCCTTTAACTTAAGGACACAAGGTCAGGACACCAAAAACATACAGTACATATGGAGTCCACCCCCCTGCATTCATGCACATGCAGTGCCCACTCTTCTGATGGATGTAACTCACTCACTTAATCTTGCTCAAATCTTGTCTTTGTGTCTGTACAGTCGGTGCTACTTTGCTGAGACCTATGGTGTGCCGAACAGATAAGGCTTCAGCTGAAATGTCCACAAATTCCCTCTTTGAGTTTTTTTGGCCTCATTGTTTTAGCACACACAGCTTAGCAGTGATAAATGTGTTTGTGTCGGGTGTAAAGCATGCATGGTTGTTTTTTTATACATAGCAGTTTCTTTCGAAAGGTGGCACACTCAATATTTTTGACATCATTTTTACATCTGGGCCCAGAATTGACTGAAAAGCGCTGGCAGGCAGCTGATGGGAAATGAATTTCTCTTTCACCAAGAAACTGCAGAATGAATGACTAACTTTTTACACATTTTAGGCTTCTAACCACTCGGTTTTGATCCTCAGTCTGTCTCCTATTTTCGCTTTTTATCTTTAATTTCTCCCCCGGGCTATTTTTATTCTCTGTCTTTTTTCTTTCGCTTTGCCATGTGTCTGTCTTCCTTTTCTTTAAATTATCATCTTTTAAATTGTGTTCTGTTCCTCCAAACAGACTGTCCTCTGTTGTTATCATAGGTTTCACTCCCTCTCCGTCACATTTTCATCTGTGAAAACTAATTAGCCAGCTCTATCTTCTTGCCAAATGTTGATAGGTGTGTTGAAACATTTTCTTTTCTTGGGCAACACTGCCAATTATCAGTAATGAGGCTACGATTGCGGTGGAATAGAAAGAATGACTGTAGCACACTAATTACTTTCTAAATGAATAAGATTTTAAAAGTGGAATTAACTTTAATTAGAACATGTTCTGGTTGTGTGGATTGCCAACTAATCATGTATTGATTTACATGTGTGAGTTGTGTGAGTGTGTACTTTATGGTAAGGTGGTTCCAATGTTACGCTTTGAAACTCAAGCGGAAATGTGTTGTACTTTGCCCCCAGAAGACATACGGTGCTTTCCAACTTCCTGCTGCATCGGGCCCATTAGGCGCTACGCCTGTCTGACATGTTATCAGACTGCTGAAATTACCAATCAAGTTGGCCATTCTCATGCAAATTATGAGCTCTCACTCCACGCCTGTATTAAACAGTCTGCATGTTATCTGTCTCTCTTCTTTTCCTTTCAGCTAACATTCTGTCCATAGCACTGCCTGTTCACTTTTCTACCTGTCTCTCACAACAGCTTGCCTTTTACTGTGACTATCCAGCCTTTTCATTCCGCTTGACTCTTCATTTTACTCATGTCTCTCTCTTTGTTTGTTCCTGTCTGTCTTCTGTACCTGTCAGGTGGAATATCAGTGCATTATTAATGATTCAGCAGTCCTTTCTTTACTTATCCATCCATCTGTTCCTTATAGTGAAGCCTCTGTCCAGAGCTGACTCACGTCAAGCTTGGTTTCCCTTCAACAGTAAAGCAGAAGGAGAGCTGTTCAGCCTACATTCACTGCCTGCACTGCTCTAATAACAAGAACGACATACAAATTGAGTTGGTTTCAGGTGTCAGGGTCCTTACAGATGAAGTGGATTACTGAAGTATCAGGGATTAAGAGAGTGGTAAAACCATCTCAAGTTAGATTGGATAGTTTAGTTAGTTTTTTCTTTTGTGAAATAGAATTAGCTCTTCTTCTTCTAAGATAAAGTGGAGCACACCCTAACATATATCATACTATATATAAATGATTTGACAATTGGGCATTTGATCCACAATTTCCTAATCATTTTTAAAATAATTTCCGTGACATTTCCTGGAAATAAATGTAATTTGGTATTAGCAAAGTTCTTATAGGCAAGTCATGCCACTCTGGCAGCCATTTTGGCAGCTATTTCGGATTGACAAGACCAGGCTCCTATCACAGTGAATGGGGAGAGAGCTTTTTTCTTGACCAGTTATACTACAACTGCGCATGCGTAGTAGTAGTGACGCAGTAGACCCCTTACATCAGTGGAACCACACGGTTGGCTGAAACATGTTCTTTTTTATTTCTTTTTGATTGGCTTTCTAGTGGGAGGGGCAGGACAACCACCATCTTTGGCGTTACGGGCTATCCCAATAGAGTTGTATTGAGGATTCTTAAAGTAGCATGTCTCCTCTATATAACGTCTCTGGTATTACTTATCAACACATTCTCACTTTTAACTCATTACATACAGTAGAGATGCTTGGTCAGGACCCCTTGGCTATGCTTTTAATGCCCTGGGTACCCCTTTAGCATAAATTTCAACATGTAGGCTGTCTAGTGACAAAAAATATGCAACCTCGGGTCAAATAAGCAAAAGTAAAGTGGTAGTTCACTTTCACAATAAAACCAGTAGTTAAGCGTTGTGAAATGGCATGTTGTTAACAGTGTGAAACATCACAATTTGGTTAGGTTCACGCAGCAAAACTACTTGGTTATGGTTAGGAAAAGGTCATGGTTTGGCTTTAAATAACGTCACTTACGTGACTTAACTTACTTGAGTAAAGTAATGGTACTTGTGTAACTTATGTAACTTAAATTACTTAAACAAAAACATTCAGTGGTAACCTTTTGTTTCATACGGGGGACAAACACCGGTCTCCTGACTGAAAGTCCGGTTTCTGGCCCACCATCCACCTCAATCACCTCCTTACTCAGACTTTTCCATTAAATATCCTACACTTACCTTTATTATTAAAAAATTACACTACAGGGCTTTCCCTTGGCGTGACACCAAGGGGTCTGGACCTTGCATCCATATGTGACAACTTGGGAGTGAGAAGGGAAAATAGAGAAATAGCTTGATTTCCTATTCCAATGAATTGCTTGTGTAAAGAGAGATCGTTTATCAGTGCACAGTAGGTCAGCTGAACATGCAATATCATAAAATTTGTCTGTAGGAAAACATATCGTCAACATGTATTGACAATAACAGCAGCAAATGATACTTGTCAAAACACTCCCACCCATTGTTTTCTGTTTAAGCCTGCAGACTGGTATCAACTTGTCCAGATACGTCACTGTCTGTCTCTCCTACGTCGACGTGCATCAGCTTTCAAGAAAAGCTTTATTTTACTCTTTTAATTGTCACTTGATGGATGTGTTGACCAGCTTACACTACACACCCGAAAGTAATCCTGTTTCCATACTTTCATTCACTGATACAGAGTGACGACTCAAAAAAAAAGGAGATTACTGAGCATTTATGTTGATTATGGCATTAACAATCTCCACTGGGGAGAGCGCAAGCAGTCCAAGCTGACTAATCATAGTTCTTGTGGTCTTCATGTGGCATTTCTGCAGCTACTGTTGGCTACAGCTTTCAGAGTTCAAGCTACAGGCAACAGGGAAGAGAACCCAGACACACAGGCAGAGTCGATTGAATTAAAGGGCTTGAATCAGTGGCCAGTAGGTTTGCGGTTGGCAACATGAAGACAGAATGAAAAGGCAAGCAAATTCTGACAGGCTGGAAGCCAGAAAGAAGGCTAGTCACAGAAGCTCTTTAAACACAGAAGAAGACATACACTCAGTATGATGGCAGTATGATGGCAGTAAAGCAACGGGGGTTAGAGGGTAGAGGGCAAGTTCCTATTTCTTTTTTTACACTTTGTTGTGAAATACAAAACATAATTTATAAATGATGAAGTCTACAAATTTGCAGGACAGATTAACAGGAAGAAATTAATTCAACAGGGAGGAAAAAATGGATGAGAAATACAGCATGGAACAGTTGTGTGGTTGTAAAAGTTGGCTCATAATGATTCAACAGTTGCTTGTGGGGTTTTTTTGTTTGCTAGTTTAGCCAACTACTTGGCATTAATCATACAGCACCACTCTGTCACATATAACACTATTGTTGTAATTGGTGTGGTAAAATCCAATTTAACTGAGCCTTTACACCACAGTAGCCTGTTTAACTAAATTTACAAAAAAAAAGCTACTTAAGTGTAGGCAAAGATAATGAGCTTTAAGTTGCCACTGGCAGAGAGTTTGGGTTCTAATTGGCTGGCAGAACACTGATGTCACACTCTTGACTGTCATTAACTATGAGTGCATTTCTCAGTGGACAGTTATAGTCGATTCCCTGACAGACACCAGGGGAGAAAGAAACCAGGAAAACCACTTAGATGTAAAATGACAGCCGTGACAGGAAATATTCAGACTGTCAGCTCACTACTGTTTCATTTATATCTGACAGGATGGACAAAGTAAATCTTTGTAACGCCCCTCTGTTTCTTAGTCGGTTCCATCACATCTTTTTCTTTCTTCCCAAGTCTGATTTTCATGATTAAAGCTCAGAGTATCTTTTTCTGTCAGTGGACACGTCTGTTAGTAAAGTGCTTATTAGCTTTGCCCTTCAGCCAGATCTGACTCCACCAGCCACAAGACCGACGCTGCTGAGCTTTTCTCCTCAACCTGCCACCATACATTGTTCAGAAGCATTTTTGACTTGTAAAGAAAATATGGAAATACTGAAACGGTTCATTTTCCTCATGGTGGGAAGCAACTTGTATAACTTCAAGACACAATTGAAAGGTTTAGATGGATTTAACCACAATCAAAATACCAAATTAAATATCAATCTCAAGAATAATTACTACAGGTGCATGTGCAACAAAGCTGACCTTCTGCTACCCCTAGATTCCATTACCCAAGTGGACGAAATATTTTACCCTGAAATGTATTTATTAAATGTTTTGTTTGCTTTCTGGCATATTGTTTTTACTGCAGTGAATAGAGAAGAGAGAAGAGAGCCTCAGGAAACATAGAGACATGAACAGTTATTGACATTGCAGTTATTTGCTATTTGTCTTGTGGGAATCTCTCAAGGGTGTGAGTCTGTGAGGGATTGTTGTGGAATGAAGACTGATACATGGTTGCCGCAACCAAGGCTGGACAGCGTACATCTGCCTCTTGAGCTCTTCTTATTAGGACGTCAGGACGTCACCATCTTTTTTAGGGCGTATGTGTTCAACATGTGTACGTATGCAGACCCCTGCTTGTAATAAGAAGCGGCTGCAAAGTATGAACAATGCTTGACACTTCTCAGTGTCCTGGGAAAGCTGGGCAGTGCTAGGGTACTGGAAAGGAGGCTCGAGTTGACTCACAAATGTCAGATTCAGGAGGACATATTCAAGTGCTGTCCTGGTCGTACTACAATGGAGCAACTCATGAAGATTGCAAAAGCACTGCAGAGTGCCCAGTTTGTCCAAAGGCTTGGAAAAAGCTTATGACCTTGTATCCTGGAGCATCTTCTGGCAGTTACTGTGAGAATACAGGGTTTTGTGCTTGTATAACCCTGCGATGGACTGGCGAACTGTCCAGGGTGTACCCTTTCGCCTGATGTCAGCTGGGATTGGCTCCGCTGTGCACGTTTATAGGTGATCGGAAATTCATAGTGTGTCATACAGCAAACATCAGACCAAGGACATCAACAGACCAACAACCAGACAGCTACTTTACAAACACAACCATCACCTGAGTGCTATCCAAGTTATACTAAATGCTCGTGCTCATCGGTGACAGGGCGTCACGCACTACACGAGCTGACAGAGGCTGTGTCACCCGACGCTGGTTTCCAAACCACGTTTTGAAAACAAATGTGAAATGTGAAACGGGAAATGAGCGATCCTGCACACGAAACAGCTGTTTGTAATTATAAAGCTAGCAATTATAAAGATAAAGAATATGGTTGAAAGGATGGATTAGCTGGGTAGCAGGGATTGTCTGAGCTACAGAGAGAGCTGCAGGTGAGTTAAAAGGTGCAGCTCCCCGACACCCAGTTAACTCATGACTGTGCGGTTACAAATCACGGCCCAAAAAGGAGAACAACAAACGCACGTGTGGACATTTTCAGCTGAGGACTGCAGCTTACTTTGGCTAGCCTTCAACTCAACAATCAATCATGATTTCAGTTAAATGCTAAAGTTGCTGTTACTGTTACCTTGTCTGTGGTCCGCTGCTTTCTGATCATGTGCCGTCGTGCTGTTGCCGAGGCGACATAAGTTTCGTTTTAACAACATTAGAAAGTTATTGTTTTCATTAGTTTGAAATAATCCCATCCTTTGGACACTTTCTTCTTTGTCCCTCGCTATTTTCTTTCTCTTCCTCCACTTTGCAAACAGCGCCATCATAATCACGCCGTGTTCACAGCGTAAGCGCAATGTGCGACAGTAATAAACGTCTGTGCGAAACAGTGTGCTGTATAGTTATATGGATTAAACGAAGCGTTGAAGCAAAGAATTTGTGTTGATTTATTTTATCAATGGATTTTATCGATTTAATCAATGAACCGTTTCAGCATCTCCAACTCTGAAAAATTTCAGGTTGGGAGTTAGTGGCAGTCCCGCATGTGGGAAGTCAAATACATTGGGGTCTAAGTGGTGTAAGATTCTGAGATTAACAGTTCATTATCAGAACTGATGGATACATCGGACTTGGGAATCACGGTGAAGAGGAAGCTGAGCTCAAAGGTGAGACTCTCAATTAACCAGTTGATCTATGTTCAGTGCATATACTTCCTGGTGATCCCAGTTTATTGGGCCCATATGTCATTGGCCATTTGGCCGACTGCAGGACCACACAAATAACAGAAATGTCTTACAGCTGATTCTTTTGTGATGGATTTGTGTAGCAAAAAGGGTTTATAGACCTATGGGCATAACATGGACTTCAATTCTAACTTCAGCTCCTATACAACAATTTAACAGCTCAGTGCTGTCCTCTGGAGGCTTAGCATAAATTATGTTTGTAGGTTAGTTTTAAAACGCTTCGTGCTGCTACCACAAAAAGCAGACAACAGCACAGTAATGTGAGGACATTACACAGTTTGTTGTCTGTTTGTTCTTTTAATGCTTCCCAAGAGCCCGTTGACTCCCAATATGTGTGTGTGTGTGTGTGTGTGGTCACCCCTTCCTCTCTCTCTACTTCTGTATTTATGCTGTTTGTCCTGTGCTTTTGTTATTTATTTGTGTATGTGTGCTCAGTGGGACACTGGTCAGCAGCCTCCTCCTTCAAAATCGTCCATCTGGTGTTTGAGCTCTGAGGCGTCACTTGGCCTGACAAAGCACTTTCCAACACACACCCCCACACAAGCACCGTGGCTCTTTTCTCTTGTAACAGTAGTCTCTGTATCTGAAAACACGGACAATGAGCTTGTATACGGCTAATCAATAACAGCACAGCCTTTACTGATGGTGAAATAAGACATATTGTTAATAGCATAATGTGTAATTAGGTAAGACTATACACAAAATGCATAGTATTGCTCCAAGCCAATAACAAACTGCACTTTTTAATTAATTATCAGCGTGTTTCATCAAACCCTCTTTTTATTTTTCCCAGCCTATTGACCTAGAATACAACCGATCAATATGTTACAACACTGCTCTTGGTTGGTGAGATGTAATACAGGAAAGAAAACAAACCTGCAGGGGTACTGTAATACTAATCAATTCCTGGCACCACAGCCTCCTATTGATGATGTTCTATATAGCAAAGGATCCAGACCTGTAAGCAAACTGTAAAACTAATCAATAGATCACGCCACAGCCTCTTAGCAATGCTATATTTGGAAGACGATGCAAATGGTCTGGCATTCTGTGCAACAAATCAATGCATGGCTCCGCAACCTCTCATTGATTATGTTTTGTTTTGGAACTGTAGTGAAGGGCTACACAATAATTTGTGGTGTAAAATTGTTTGTCATGAACTAAATCCAGTAAAACATTTCAGCAATGAGGTCAAAGAAGATGCAAGTGTCTCGCCGTGAGGATGTCAGGACATTTCAGAATAGAAAATCTTTAAACATCAAATCATCAAGAAACACCACATGCTTCTATCTGGTCTGTGGGTCCAAACTGAAATATTTCATCAACTACTGGGAATGCATTTTGTAAAGTGATTCACATGCCCTCCAGGATTAACAATAACTTTGGTTATCCTCTGAGTTTTCCTCTAGTGACCCCCTAACTTTGGTTTATGGCCAGATAGACAGACACACAGACAGACTGAATTATTGATTGATTATGGAAAATAATTTCCACAGTGTACACAATTTGTGTCTCCATAACACAGATACTACACATTTACATACAGATAGGTACTGAACTAATTCCCATTAACCGTTGTTGTACTTTGTTTCCTGTGCTAATTAGCAAATGTTAGCATGCTAAGTATACATATCACAAGGTATACATATCACCTACTAAACATTAGCATGTTAGCATTGTCTTATTCATATTATATACAGTCTTATTGAACAGGAAGTAATTGTTGTATTCATTTACCTAGTATTTTGTTATTATTCTCATTTATTATATTTATCTTATTAATACATTTTGTGTGTGTGTAGCAAGTAAAGAGCTACATTGATTTTTACTGCATTGTATGATGACTAATAGTATTCAGTAATTGTAATGGTTGATTTGTGAGAAAGTGACTAACAAAGTAAGAAAGTCTGTCATCCAGAAGCACTGCTACAAAGCATCACATTATCTCAAAGAAACAAAAATCTCAGTCCAAAGACAAATGTCAAACCACTTAATTAATGCATTGAAGTCAGTTTTAAACTGCTTTAAGTGTTTCACAACAATTAGCATGTGACTCAAAAGCCTATTGCATCTTTTACCTTGTAGACTGAAATAAAATAAATTAATATTTGATTTGATTTTCTCTCTCTCTGCAGGAGCTGGAGGTTGGTCTCCTCTCACCTCAGACAGGTATCAGTGGTTGGAGGTTGACCTGGGTGAGCGGACCATGATCACAGCTGTTGCCACCCAGGGCCGCTACGGCAGCTCTGATTGGCTGACATCATACTTGCTGATGTTCAGCGACACGGGACACAACTGGAAACAGTACCGGCAGGAGGACAGTATAGGGGTGAGTCCATACTGCAGAAAACTAAACTGTACCAAACCAGCTTATTGTAAAAAAAAAATATATATATTATCAAGATGAAGACAGTGTAACAGTTCAATGATGAGTGAATACTGAAGTAAATCACAAGTGATTATTACAGGTAGTGCCGTCAAGTGGTTGCTCAGACTCAAACAGCGCTTTCAAATTAACAAATGTACAGGAAACATGACTTTCTCTGGAGAATGCATACCCTATTTGAGTTACTTACAGCACTTAAGCTACAATTCTCACATTTTCTAATGTTTCAGGCCGGCAGCAAGTATCTATGGTATAAAGTATAAATAATGGATGTATGATCATTTTAATCTTATTACAGACCATGAATTTACTATCCTACTAACTTGAATCTAATGTCTTTTAACTTTTAACTAACACTAGCAGGAAGACCTTATAGGTATGACATAGCTGTGAAAAACATTTAATTTTTCATAGTTTAACAGTACAAATTAGATAGGGCCAAAAAGAAGAAAATTTAAAGTACATTAATATTTAACCATTAAAAATTTGTTGAACAGAGGCTCCTGGTGGTGTGAGACAGTACCACTTTACAGTTACACAAGAAACACAAACACTACTGTAGGTACAGTATCAGGTAATAGAGTTAAAAAGGAACACCACTCAGATTCATTCCAGCTCATTTTGCCGGAGTGCCTCAGTCATATTTACAGTGGATGTGGTGTTTAGCAGCACTGGTCTGCAGGGATCAGTCCATCCTGACGAGATAATCACAGTCATCAGGAGCCTTTGACTCTTCATTAATAATGAATGAACCAATGAAAGAGCTCTGCTGACTGTGCGGACCTGTTGCCAAAACACTTAAGTGCTGTTGATGGACACAGAGCAGCTGAGCCTCACTTCCCCTGATGAGACCATGTGGTGCAGCCTGGAGCACTAAAATCAATGAGGAAAAATCCCGGTGTGTCTGCTGAACCAAAATACAAAGCTGTGGTGCTTTTTATGCACATGTTCAAACTGCCTTTTTATGTTTCAGTTTTGTCAGAATACTGTTAATGATTTATCCCTATGGACTGAGGAGTGACAATAAAGACAGGAGAAGAAATGGGTGACTTGAAGTGGTGTTGTAGGTTTCATGGGAGAGAGATTTTTCCTGATGCTTTTTATTACATGTTATTAGACATTAAAGCAATAGCAACAGTCTTATCTCATTTGTATAATCTCTACAAAAGCCACAGTGTAAAGACGACAATTTGCAATTTTATACAATAAACATAAAATTTCACAAGAGCAATTTTTGAGGGGGACACAAATAATACAGCCAAAATTGTACTTGTAGGCCTATCGGATACATTTACACAGAGAGAAGTCTTACTACTATTTTTCTGGCCAACAACACAAAGCCATAGTTGTTTAAATATGACTTAAGTTCATAGGTTCACCACGCGGCCATATTATCCTAAATAACTTGCGTCCTCTATATGCTACATTGTAATTTAGGTTTCTTCTGGGATAGAGGACGTCTCTTACACACACACACACACACAGATCTTTCTAAGATCTATAACTGACAGCATACACAAACATTTTTGTAACTATTTATTGGAAAAATCAGTTTTTATTAGGATCCCCATCAGCACCAGTATAAATGTTAGCTATTCTCACTGGTCTCAATTGTATGGCCATAATTAAATACTGATTATAAAGTAATGTTTTCACTGGAAGGAGCCGAATTTTTGTGTCACAAACTACAGTAATCTGCTCAACTTTCTTTTCCCATCAGACTCACAAGCACACACCTACACCTGTCTGTCTGTCTGACTTTATTTGTCAGCAGTTTTATTTAAAGAGGTGGTATTATGCTCATTTTCAGGTTCAAAATCTTAATTAGGGGTTATACCGGAACAGGTTTACATGGTTTAATTTTCAAAAAACACCATATTTTTCTCATACTCATATTGCTGCAGCTCCTCTTTTCACCCTATGTGTTGTACGCTCCGCTCTTGAGCTACAGAGTGATGCATCTTGTACAAAATCTTTGTTTGGAGTTGCTCATGCGCAGTTCCCAGATAAGGATTACTAGCCAATCAGAAACAGAGAAGGGCCGGTCGTAAAAACAAGGTAGTGTGATCCAAATCAAAGCCGCTTCAGACTGCGACCGTAACCTAGCAGATGGTATAAGTTACTCAAGTCCACAACCACACAACATCATTGTTCCACATCTTACCATCAGGACTATCTATGCTGCCTTGCCGAAAAATGCTTCCATAGCGCAAATCGATAGACTCGACTCTACTCGGCCCTGCTCAGTTTTCTGTTGCAGACAGTACCCAGAGATAGTACGTAGCTGATCATCATAACGACGCCACACACAACTGCCGCGACGTAATGTTCAATGCGACACACACACCAGCGATCCACACAGCTTTCTCTTTTTTAAGTTAAAACATTTCAACATTCCTCAGAATGTAAAGACAGATAAGCGGTATGAAAACCTTCCAGCTGTGTTTTCCTCTGCCGTTGTTGCTGCAATGATGATGCAGTGAATAGTGAATATTCTCTCTGACCAATCAGCATACTGTCTGTTTTCACGTTACATTTTAGTATCCCTCAGCTCGCTTGAAACCTCGACGGAGGTGATACGAGAAAAAGTACCTGGAAGCAGGTACAGGTACAACATTTCTACAATGAAAACCCAAACAAAGGCGCGAGTCAAGCCAAAGGGCCTCCGCTCAGACTAGCTTGGTTTGAGGGCGTGCCTGACCCACTAGCTGCTTGGCAAGCTTTATGACGCGTTTTCATTGTGACGTCACAACTCAAGGAAGGTGCCAAAGTATTTCTTGGTTTTTGAACCCACTAAACATTTGAGATATGACATTTTAATTAGCTTTAGAAGTGCTGTCAGATTTTGGCGTCATTGGATGGAGCAAGGTTAACTGTTTGCCCCTTTTCCCAGTCTATATATTATGCTAAGTTAGCCGGCTGCTGGCAGTATCTTCATGCTTTGTGTGGAGAGTGTCTTTCCTTCTCTGGTTTAATTTGTATAGTATAGGATAAGATAACTGCTGCAGGCTTTGGGTTAAAAAGAAACATTTTCACAAGTCAATCACAAGTAAGTGTGGCTTTCAACTGTAATGTCACAAACTCAGCTTGTCCCTGTAGAACTGATTAATGAAATCAGTCAGAAGGACAGCAGAGGCGGTGAAGCGGTGAAGCGTCACCTCCCACCTCCTGGTAGACACAGAACTCCCCTTCAGTGTTTTCCCGTCACACAAGTGTCGTGTTGGACTTGTATTTGTCCCACTGTAGTGATGGAACATGGTTCAGTCTACAGCCACAGGAATACTAAGTAGTTTTGATCTTGTTTGTGTAGGAAGCAAACGCAGGGATTTTTTTATTTTTTGCGTGGACATTTATCCAGGATTACACTACATCTGTTACAGCAGTTCAGAGAGGAGCTTTTGATTAGAAGTCGAGGCGAGGCAATTTCCTCATGTGGAGGGGAATATAAGGTAAAAGGTACCAGGTAGTTAATGAAAGGTTGTATAATGAAAAGAAGGTTTGATGTTGATGGGTCAGGTATCTGTAAAGAGGTGGGCACAACAGTGGCCAGCCTCTCTCCCAGCTCTCTTTCCTCTTCTCTAAGCGATAACCTGCCATGGTGCCTGGTCCGGTTGATCTGGCAGTTGGATCATCTAAGGTCTGCTGCTCTTTAATCTAACCCGTCTTCCTTTTCCACTGACTGTATTTCTGTCATATGTAACACGAGTTTTGCCAATAAAGTCAGGAAAAACTCATGAAAAACAAAAGCGTAGCAAAGTTTGAAGGACCTACCGACTGATGCATCGACATGCGCTGACGGTTGCTAAGCAAATCCAGCTAATCTCAGCACTGAGGATCGTCTCTAAGAGAGCAGAGAATGACTTCCCACAGTTTAAAAACGTGTCGATCTGACTCCCTTCATAAACTGTTCTCAATCCCAGTCACATTTCAGAGTGTTACGGAACTTCTATGCATTAGTCAGTCGAGCTCACGGTCTCTTAGAGGAGAAAGCTGTTGGATCAACTTTCAGCTTAGAGGGCCAGCACAGGGGTTTTCTCTTCTTCTTCCTGTTGCTTTCTCTTTAACGTAGAGAGGAATAGACTGATGAGAGGAGTGATAAAAATACACATCCCTTTTGTAATGTTTTGTGTAGTTAAATGCTCGTAACTTGGACAAACTGTGAAATAAATGTGAACTGTGAAGGTTCTCAGTCATCCGGGTCATAGTTATTCAAAGAAAGTCAAGGGCAGCTGGACTTCCAGTTGCCCTTGACTTTAACCTTCTTTGGATGTGAAATAAATGAGCTGTTAGACATCTTGAGTGAAGGATGAGTTGCACATTAATATCAACATAAAAAAAAAAAAAAAAAACTTTTCACCTGACATTGTTAACAGATGTTTCTTCCCCTCTCTCTGTTTTTCAAACTGTTTAGGAGACTCAAGTCGTGTTTCTAAAAGTAAATAGTATGATAAAAGCTCGGTTTGGCTGCTTGGTTTAAAAACGCTGACACATGACCTATGAAACGAATTAAACACTCCCAGCCACTCAAATTATTCACATACAGCATATACCAACCTGATCTCACAGAAATGTAAGTTACACAGCATCTCTCTTCATCATATGATAAGATCGAATGCCACTCTCTCATGATTACAGAGGAATTATTAAGTTAATTATGCGTCAAAGCTTTTATTCAGTAGTGGGAGAGCCGGTTAACCTGAATGTCAACTTCAAGGGAGCGATGTAATTAGGATGGATAGCCAGATGGGAGAGGTGGAAAGAGATGAAAAGAGCCATCCATCAGGCATTCAGCCCAGAGTCAGAGAGGAGACAACACCGATCTGTTCGCTCTTTATGTACCAGATTTTGGAGAAAAAGTTCATTGTTAATTCAGAAGAATTACATGTAAAAAAGTGTACTTTGCACACTGTACACACCCGTACAACCATGGTAGTGTCAGATGCAAATATGCACCGGATTATATTGAAAATGACGCATGTCAAATTTGTAGGTATGTTATATTGATTATTCTGATATATTACAAAATCTCCAACCCTGTTTTCCTTGAGCCCAGGTTAATGACATCAGCTGTTTCAAAGAATCTTTGTTTGGTGCAACCAACAGTCCAAAATCCAACAAAATTGAATTTATGATTACAGAAAACTGAGGCAAATTCTCATAAAGGAGCTGCAGCAACCAGAGATTTTTTGTTTTGAAAAATGAGTCAGTAATCAAATAGTTTTCTGCACATTAGTCATTTCAGTGTCACTTTGCACATAAAAAACAGAATGGGAATGCTGAAAAAATGTTTTTACTCTTGGCTGAGGTGGACAAGTTGGTGCATCGACCAATTGCAATGGAAACAGGCTTAGCGAAGCACACTGCACCTCCCTCTAATTAACAAACATAAATCCCATATTTTCATCGATTTTCCGCCATTTCAGGTTTGACTGGAGCTCTTTTATTTTGATTTTGTGCCCTCTTCTTCTGAAATGGTTTAATGGCACCGACTGGAGAATAACGCCACCAACAGTTTACCTTGATGCACCCAACTTCTAATATTGACATAACAGTAATGGATGGAAACACCGAGTAATTAAAATTTTGTTTTCCAGATTTTCTGGAAACTCTGTTACAATTTGTGCTATATTTAAATGTAACCTGACTTCAGTGCTCAGTGTTATTATCCAAATCACAAATCACAAACAAATATATCAACTTCAAGTACTGTGTAAAAGTAAAATGTAGTCAGTGAGAATATTTTCATTGTGTTTGTGTGTTTTCAGTCTTTTCCAGGTAACAGTAATGCAGACAGTGTGGTTCAGTACAAGCTGCAGCAGCCGGCGATCGCTCGCTTCCTCCGCCTCATTCCTCTGGACTGGAACCCCAACGGGAGGATCGGACTCCGACTGGAGACCTATGGATGTCCTTACAGTAAGTCTTTTCTTTTTCACCTGCCTGACTAGACTCTCCAGGCTTTTGTAAGAATGGACAGATGCTGACTAACGTTAGGGTGGTCTGTATCACCATGGCAGCACAGACATGCACACCTGACCTAACCTTACTAGATCCAAATATACCTTACAGTAATAAAGTAATGAGTGAAGCATTATCAGAAGAATGGTGGTGGTAGGGGTAGTATTCAGATCCTTTAATTAAGAAAAAGTATCAATACCACAGTGCATTAACAATTAGTAAGCAGCATTTTAACATTAGCTGATCAGGGTGGATCAGGATTTAATATGATATTGTGCTTCTTTGTCAAAATAAGTAGAAGAAATCTGCCAGTCTAGCTAGATTATTTCACGATTTCAACGATTTCCAAAATAATAAGGTACACTGCTTAAGAAGATAAATGTCACTTAACTACGGAAAATTCATAAAACTATTTGACTTCTATTACAGGTTGAAATTACCCAATCGCACTGATTTCTTTACTTGTTTAAAGAAATTAATACATTTACTTTAAAATTATTTGTTAAAATTAAGATTTTTGTTTGAACTATGCAAAATGTTAATCCCCAAAGTAATTCCTCTAAATGTAGTGCAGTAAAATTTACAAATTTTCTCTTTAAATGTAACGGAGTAGAAGTATAAAGTAGCAGAAAATGGAAATACTCAAGTAGAAGAACAATTCATTTCACGTTGTTAAATAAAGTAGTAACAGTAAATGTACATAGAAGTAGTTTGTTTCCACTCTTTGCAATTTACCCCCAGTAGAACAATAATCTCATCATAACAGCAGAGGCATGTAGTTACTGTAAATCTACAGACTTAATCCAAAATACCATATAATGTTGAAGTTTTAAGGCAGGCATCCGGGAAATTGATTGTGTGTGCGTGTGTGTGTAGTAGGACTTTCTGTTTTAACTAAGGTTTTCACACCCGCTCTAAGTATAAAAATGATGTACTGTATCCTCTAAATACTTTCTAATAATTTAAAGTGCCGTACATACAATTTTCACAATGAATGACCTTATTATTTTAAGTATGTCCAACTGTTGTGTTATCTGTTTACATCACTTTCCTCACCAAAAAATGGTGTGTGTTTTCTTATTTAATTTCAAGAAACACAACGATGTACTGCCAACTGTTAAGTCCACCTATATGTTTTATTTCTCACCTCTGTTATTATCACTGGTAACCATCATGTTTCATGCTTTTCTCCCCTAAGCCGGAAAACACATTTTGTTTAATTGCTTCAGTTTTGATTCATGTATTTCACAACAGTTTTGAGATATTAAACCCACATCACACTGTGTTTATACCTACATACACATATATATAACTTATTTCTCTTCTGTTTTTTCATGTTTCACAAAATATTTTTACTACTCAAACAGTTTCTTAATCGGATCCATTCACTCTTTGCTTAATCATAACTCTACCCAAAGAAGGTTAAAGTCAAGGGCAACTGGACTTGGTTGAAGATACTAGAAGACGTTTCATCCCTCGTCCAAGAGACTTCTTCAGTTCTGAAATGACTAGCAGGGAAACTCAGCTATTTAACCTCTGTGCGATTGTTTGCCAGGATCGTCAATACCGCTGGTTCGTTAGTGCTCCTGGCTGTGGTAACGACAGTCGTTATGGTCGTTAGAAACACCCATGGCCAAGTCTGAACGACCATCGTTGGCATCCTCACCTGAGACCAAGAGGTAATGCTTGTTTAGTTTCCTGAGAAGTGATGAAAGGACAGCATTGGGTGATAAGTGGTGGCGTAGACCCCTCCTCTGTTCAACGACGGCTTCTCAGTCCAGGTGTAAATGATTTCCTTGACACCTCTTTCAAACCATCCATCTTCTCTGTCTAAAATGTGCACCTGGTGGTCCTCAAACGAGTGTCCTTTATCCTGCAGATGTAAATAAACTGCTGAGTCTTGACCTGAGGAGTTAAGTGCAATTTATACTTCTGCGTCAAATCGACGGCATAGGCTACAGGGCTACTACACGTCGAGTCGACGTGGACCGTAAGCTCTGTGATTGGTCGGCTGGGTAGCCTCGCAATGCCTCCGAGCCAACCGGAAGTACCCTGCGCTTTGAAGTGACATTTACTAGTGAACCAAAACGGCGGCTGTAACACAGTGAATCAATATATTTGACCATCCCAACACGAGTGAAATGACTCGTTTCGCTATCAGCATGTGATCCATTCTGTCGGTAACATTTGAAAAGGCTACACCAGCAGCACGTATACAATTTTACCCCTATTTACGTTAGCGGAGGGCTAAACTGGAAGTTAGCCTGCTCGGCCGGCAAAAGTCAACACAGTGGACGCTGTAGCGCTACTGCCGACTAACGTTTGGGGGTGTAATCGCAGAATGACGGAGACACCTACGCGCAAGTATAAATTCATGTCTATACAAGGTTTCCACCTGGAGTATAAATGGGCCTTTAGCCCTTCTGTGTTGAGCTATGCATTTGTGTAGTGGCTGTTTAATTACACAAACTCATGGCTCAACTAGTCATTTCAGAACTGAAGAAGTCCTTTGGATGAGGGACGAAACGTCTTCTAGTATCTTCAACCAAGTCCAGTTGCCCTTGACATTAACCTTCTTTGCATAACTATGACCTGGATGACTGAGAACCTTCACAGACAACTTAATCAAACCTCATACTATCAAGACGTTAAACTCACAGTTTCAGTGAGTTTAAAGTCTTGATAATACATTAAAGATCGTTTTATGTAGTGTGTGTCACAAATAAATTGCACACATTTTTAAATGGCAAAATACAAAAAACGTCTGCAGCCATGCCTATTGTTGCAAGTAGATATGGACAGGGGAGAGACCAGCCCAGAACCACTGGCCTGCTTACAGTTGATCATTCGGGTATAGCATTATTAATTCATTATTATTATTATTATTATTATTATTATTATTATTATTATTAACAAACACAAAGACAGAGCCTGTGTTTTAAAGTTAATATATTACTAAATGGTTTTCATTTATTTTGGCTGACTTGTGGGCAGGGGGTCAGGGTGGATGGGTGGCATACAAAGATGAGGACTTTGACACCAGAGACTGGGGTTTGCATCCGGAGTCCTAGGGTTAGACAAATAAACAATCCTGAAAAAAATGCTTGCTATCAAAGGCTGTAGGCCAAATGCACAGCAGCACATGTGCACTTTCAAGGTCTTGTAAGCAAGAATATGTGTGCTCATTTTATTGCTAACTTGGTCCAAGTGCTAAGCACCCAATCATGTAAATGACAAGGTGCCATGTAGCTGTTGCCATGTGTGACAAAACAAGTTATAATAAGCTTTCTCATCACTCATGAAAACAGGATAAAATCCAATTTTGGAGCAAATGAAATGAATTAATTTCAGCAGAGTGACATTTTGAAATGGGTGTGCGTGTTATTAAATTCAGAATATATTTATATATTTTCAAACAAAATGTAAAAATTGCTCTCTATGTGAAAGGACAAGGAAAAATGTGCACATCTCACACATGTTAAACCCTCAGTGATTTCCTTTTCTTCATGCCCTTGCTCAACACCAAATTCTGTACAGAATTATTTCTACATACCTAATGTAAGTGTATTAAAACTCTTCAATCACCTATCTTAGTCCAAATCCCTAACTAGAGCAAAATTTTATTTATTAACTGTATGTAATGTTTAATATGTTAAACAGAATACAGTTCCAGTTCTTCCTGAGAGATTTCTTGTCGCCACCCGCCGTGCACTGCTAATAAAACACTGTGTGACACTATTAATCCAGATATGTATGTGTGTTTGTTGGAGTTTTTTTTGTGGTGGGGTGGTATGGTTTAAAAACCTTTAAGATATTGATTTGAATGCTTCATGGATTTTCTATAGTATCTGGCTGATAGGACCATAAAGTCCAGACTACAGTATCTCTGTTTTGTCTTTCAGCCTCTGATGTGGTGAGCTTGGACGGCGGCAGCAGCAGTCTGGTGTACAGGTTGAGTCCTGGGCCGAGGCGGACGTCCAGAGATGTCATCTCACTGAAGTTTAAAACCCTGAGGAATTCTGGGACACTGCTGCACGCAGAGGGAGAGGGAGGACGCAGCCTCAGTCTGGAGTTAGAGAGAGGAAAGCTACAGCTGCTGCTCAGACAAGGTACAACACACCAGATACTGATGGCTTCTGACAGATAATGACATTTGTTCATAGATATTTTACAATGAAGTGTAACACACTGTGTAATCTGTATATATATAAGGTTTATTTGCAGAACCACATCTATCTTTATTAGGGAAAAATGGCAGGTTTAAGAAGCGTATACTGTTGACATCTCCAGAAAAAATGAAAATGTAGCATGTAGAAACATTACTTCTGACAAAGACCATGACGTTTTCATCCGTGCCATCTAACAGCAACTGAAAAGAATCTTCAGTTGAAATTATTTTCTCAGCAAGAATACATTTTGTTTCTTCTAAATTTGACTGAATTTGTGTGTCACCTTATAGATATATTGGTACAGAACATCTGTATAAAGTGGAGGACAAATTAAACTCTGAGATAACTTTAGATTGGTTGTGGTTGGGTGAGATGGACGACACGCAAGCTGCCGTCTGATTGGTTTAAATCTTGGCTCACACTCTCTGCTGCTGCATCTCTGTCTAGTTACCGCCATGATGGATGTTACCCATTCACTGTAGCATGTGTTAGGGCCGGACTTTGCAAGGCTTGATGCATGGCTTACAGAGCTCTGTGTGTGTGTGTGTGTGTGTGTGTGTGTGTGTGTGTGTGTGTGTAAATTGGGTTAAATCAGAGGTTGTCAGGCTGCCATGCTGAATCATCACCATATGGCTCTTCTCTCATCAGGAACCCCATCTGGCTGCGGAAATACTTTCTTCATCTAACCACTATACATTCCACAGTATACACAGTACATTTACTGTACTGCACTTAAGTACGATTTGAAGTATTTCACATGAATCTTTCCATTTTATGCTAATTTATAATTCAACTCCACTACATTCAGGAAGTCAATGTTTTACTGCACTACATTTATAAGGCCTGGACAATCAAAACTGGTGAGAAAAACACTGTCTCTTTCCACTCATCCAGACTGTAATCAAAAACTCATTGCAATAAATGTGTTGAAAGGACAGACTTGTTTTATAAGGTCCACATCTCAACTTTCTCTTTCTTTGGATGAAGTTGTTTTTCCTCATTCAGGCCGCAGTCAAATATACACTCTCGCAAAATGAGCTGAAATATCAAAGATACATTTGTCCATCATCTTCCAAACTGTCTCTGTTTCTCTCTTTGAAGTTGGAATTGTCTCTCCCTGAAGAAAATCTAATACATTTTTAATGGTTGACTGTATTCAGCTCTTTGTACAGTTCCTTCTCTCAGCAGAAACACAAAGTTTCTCTTCCAGTACTTTGGGGGGATGGATCTACTTATTTGGACCGGCTGGTGCTCATCTATCATTAATGATGTCTCACCATGTTTCCTCTGCAGTAGGGATTATCACATATTTGGCTTCAGTTGTCAAAGTCTACTGTGCAAATATTCTATAGTCAATAATGAGATGAGAGAAGGTGACCTAGATGTGATACTTTCAGTGGGATACTGGGAAAATTTAAATATTCATCACAATAAAGAAGCTTTTATTGGCCAGGGTGTTCATTTCCCTCAGCACCAGGTCAGATAATGCAATCTCCATAGTGAGATAGGAAAATAAAATTTTTATACTCCGTCTTGTTACCTCCTTCTTTCTAACCACTCTCCACCTTTTCTCTTCCAGGCAGGACTTCATCCCCCGAACCCCGACGTCTTGCTTCCCTCGGCAGCCTGTTAGATGATCAGCACTGGCACCATTTAGCAGTGGAGCGGCGCAGCTCTCACCTCAACCTCACTGTGGACAAACACACAGAGAGGGTTCAAATCCCTGCAGAGTTCAGCCACTGGGACGTTGAGCAGGTGTGACAAAATACAGGAAAACCCATTACACACACACACTTTAAACATGATTGTGTTATCCCATTACACCACACACTTTTCAGGAAATCACAGGTACAATTATTGAATTCCCAAAATTACATAAAGGGAGTTTACATAATGTAATTCTATTATTTAATGTGCATGCAACCCTCTGTAGATGTCTGTGTGTTTTTTGTCTCCATACAGCTCAGTGTAGGGGCATTCCAGAGCCTTGGGCCTCAGAAACCGGCCGTTTCCAAGAGGAACTTCCATGGCTGCCTTGAAAACCTGCTGTACAACGGCCTCAACCTGATAAAATTAATTAAACACAAAGACCACCAAGTTACTCTAATGGTAAGTTAATTTAGTTAAACACAACCACCTACATGTGCAGTGGGGGCCACTGTGATCATGAAATGGTGCTGTCAAGTGTAGCGAGTCAAATATTTTCATCATTTTATTAAGTGCTTTAGCATAGTGTGTAAGTGTAAATTAATGGAAATTAAAATGCGTTAAAAGCCCTGAAGCTATAACCACATTACTACCAACTTGCACTGATGGTAATATAACGAAGGCCTAGCTAAACACCACAACCACCAATACACTGTATTAACAATTAATAAGGCATAACAATCATAAACAGAAAGACCTGTATTTTGATGTGCTATGCTATTTTTCTGGTAACTACTGACCTCAATTAATTGAAGGCTACAGTGTGTACAGACGTGAAAAAACACAACATGTTTGCTTACTGGTAGCTGACTACAACATTAAGCTAGTGTTGACCTGAAATAAATGGTTCAGCCATAGGTTCAAATTACAGGTTAGTGCAAGACAGGTTGCATTTTTTTTATAATGATAGACACAACTTACAATGTACCGTATAAGTAATTAATACAGTATCTGTCAATTCTTAACAGAAAGACCAATGTTAATGTGTGATGCTAGTTTTTTGGTAACAGATCCCAGTTAAAAGACAAAACATGCAGTCACAGTAAGTTAGCTTATTGGTAGCTAGCTTACAACTGGGGTAACCCGAAAGATCTTGTTCAACCAACAAGTTAGTCTAATGTAAGCAATACTTCTATATTGGAAAACCAGGTGGAAACCTTGTATAGAACCTAGACTCAGGGTGGGCCGCCAGCTGCCTCCGGTTGGGGAGAGAGAGAGATAATGGGCTAGTCAAGTCTCTGTTTTCTGCAGATGACCTGGTGCTGCTGTCACCCACAAAATAGGGACTACAGCTGCAGCTAGACCTCCTGGAACTATACTGCCAGAATTGGGCCCTGGCAGTAAACCCCCAAAAAACTCATATCATGATCTCTTAGAAAAAAATAAATACCACGAAAACAGATTCATCATTTCACTCTAGGTAACACCACCCTAGATCACACAATGAACTACACCTGGGCCTTCAAATTACAGCGTCAGGGAACTTCTGTAAAAAAAGCTTGTAGAGCTCTCTATGCAATTTAACAGAAATTATAAAATATAAGTATCCTAATTAAAATCTGATGTATAATATTTGACAGTGTTATTAAGCTCTCCATGGCGGTGAAGTCTGGGGTCCACTCAGTCATCAGTGCTACAACAGATGGGAAAAGCATCCCATTGAGACCCTACATGCAGGATTCTGCAGAAACATCCTACACATTCAAAGAAAGTCTCCTACAAATGTGTGTAGGGAAGAATTAGGGCAGTTTCCACTAATAATTGATACCCAAAAAAGAGCACTAAACTTTCTGATGCACCTTATATCAAGTCCAAACCAATTCAAGTCTCTGAAAACCCAAGAGCTGAACCTGGAAAAGAGCAAGTCCTGAGACTAACAAATCCTGCATCATGTCACACACACCTTTTTCAAGCCAGCACTGATTTATAAACACCAATTAGAGTAAACCAAATTATCACTCAAAGCAAAGTGTCTGACTTTGTTGACTAACCATTGTTTCTTCAGCTGTCAAAACAAGGAACCAGTAGTCACTAGTAGTAGTGATAATGATAAAAGTAATGACTTTGAAAACTGTAATGAAAGTAAGGAAAATTGCGAATGGACTGTACAAAATATAATAGGAAATTATTGAAATGTGAGCAGAAGTTTGTGATGTATCACGCTCATACTCAATGTGTAGACAATGGTACAGCACAGTAGGCTATACTGAGGTCTTTAAAGTGATGCGATGTCTGTGTGTCTATGTAATGTAGAAAACAGCGGCTTTGTGTTGTTAAAGCTCAGTTTCTTCTAACTCTTAGGGCTCTCAGGCTTTTATCTGAGGGGTACAGCATCAATGACTGGACATGGGCCACTGAAACCAAAATCTGCCAGACTGCCACAGAATGTGGACCCCCAGAAAATTGCTTTTGATCATTGCTTAAATATTCTGCTTGGGTATTTTGTGACTTTTTTGTTTGTTGAATTCTAACCATTATTCAACAAAGTGCAAACGTAACCACAGACCAGCATGTCCATCTTTTAGCTCTAGTTTCTTGTGGGTAATGTTTTATTTTGTTTTAAGTCTTAGGGTTATTTGTTTAGTTTTTCTTCAACTGGTTTTTATTTGTCTCTCTCTTGTGAATGTGTGAGTATCAGATTCCCCAGTGGGGTTCAATCTTACGTAACATTTATTCATCATATTACAACAGGGTTGTAAAATGAGATGCGGTTTGTAGTTCCCTTTATGCTACAAAAAGCAAAAGAAACAAAGAGTAACACTCTGCACTGTAGTTACTGGTTGTTTTAGATGCTGATGCTAAATGAAGCAAGGACAAAGGAGTGTAGACAGTGGTTAGACTTTCACTAATGCCTCCTCATCTTGGCCATTAGGACCTTCAGTTTCTACATTGAAGATGAGTGGAGCAAGCCCACCAGAGAGAGGCTGTGAAGGTTCTCTGCAGGGAGTAATAAATGCTCTCTCATTACGGCCCAGGCAGAAGAAAAAAATGTGATTTCTTGGTAAAGAGGTTCAGAGATTTCACATGCATGGCTGAAGATCTAATAGAGGCAATTTGATGTCGGTACTGTGGCTCTTAAGGTACTATCCACAAAGTTATGGTCCAATTTAATGCAGAAAATAAATAGTGCTTGAGATGGGTCTGTGAGGGTGCTAAATGAAGAAAATAAGAGTATGGGTGAAGGAGGACTAGTGTAGTAGACGTTTGAGTTTTTTCAAGGTAACTTTTTACTTTGTGTTGTGCAGTAGCCACTCCAACATTAATTATTGTATAAAACTTTAACTGCACCACAAAGACCCTTTAAATGTCATCTGTGTTTCCAAAGCATTCTAAAGAAAGCAGAATGATATTCCCAGCAGAGTCTGGGATGTGATATATTACTAATGCAGCCTTAGCAATGGACCTGGTGTTATTACCACTACTCCAAACAATGCACTGTAACAGAGATGTCAAGATACTGTGGTACTAGGCTTACTGTATTTAGTCTCTTTCTTTCATTTTCTTTCTTTATCTTCTACCTCCAAGCTAGGTGACTTTGGTATTTTCAGCTTTCTTTCTTAATCTTAGTCTAAGCCTTGCTGTTGTCATTATGGTAATACCAGTGTCCTCTTTGAGGAGACTTGCTGATGAGATCATTGTGACATGAGGTCACATCGACACGCCCTCTGCAACTGATTAATATTCATGTTTTATGTTGTTTATCTCTCTAGTAATCATTTTTTTCTGTCCCACCTCCTCCTCCTCCATTCTGCATGTTTAGGGCAATGTGACCTTTTCTTGTGCTGAGCCAGTTTCCGTTGCCGTGACGTTCCCCGGCCCCCAGAGCTTCCTCCAGTTACCGGGAACGACGGCGTCCTCCTCGGCGGGCATATCCGTGGAGTTCCAGTTCAGGACGTGGAACAAGGCAGGGCTTCTGCTCACCTTCATGCTGCCTCAGGAAGGGGGCGTGGTCTGGCTGCACCTGAGTGAAGCCAGACTCCGACTACAGATCCATAAAGCTGGCAGGGCGCTGCTGGAGCTCAGCGCAGGTCAGTCTTGACCCAAACCCCCACACCTACACTTCATGCAGTGTACAAAGATAACAGTAGCAGACTTATCACTCTGGACTCTTAGTAAAAACAACAATTCCTTCACAGACAGCAGTAGACAAAAGCAGGTATCTCATTTCTAGCCAGCGACCGATAATTTTATCATCTGAAATGACAACCATTACTGGGGCGCTCCCTTAGTGGCACACAAATTACAAAGCTAACTGATTACAAACAATGGTGACCTTTGAGAGAATGGACACCCACAGTCCAATTTGAAGGAAGTTCTGATATTAGCTGTCCTGCACACTCCAATTTAATAGAGCGCCACTCTGCTAACTTATACATTAAAAAGTAGTAACAATATCACAAAGCTTCAAGCAGGGTGTTTTTGATGAAGGTGCATGAATTCCTGGTCAGACTGGGAAACAACATTTATCTTTTTTGGAGACACTTTATTAACATTATCCAACCTGCAATTCAAATCCACCTACCAGGAGTAAGATTTGAACCAACAAGGTCTCATGTCCATTGCATCTTGAGTGCAACACCTTAAGCACTCTGCCATCCTGGTGATGCTTGTTTGTGCCTTGTAACAGAAAAAAAGTCAATAATGTGAAGATAAAATGCCTGCTGTTGTCTGTTTAAGTCAGTAATCGAGAGCATACACCAGAAATGGGGTCTGAACCCACAAGGATCTACAGTATGTCCATTGCATCTTCAGTGCATCGCCTGAACCACTCGTCCTTCCTGGTGAAATGAGCAAGTGCTACTAAAGGCAAAAAACATGCAGAAATGTTGAGTTCAGTTACTATTTTCTCCATCAAGAGCTGCATAAAATATGCATATTTTTAGGGATACAAGGATCAGTATTTTAATTAATAAATTCCTAAATAAATATTTCATTTCAATGACAAAAGATCACTGCAAGCAAAGCAAGTTCAACATACCCAGGAAGTCGTTTGGTTATCTGGCTTCACTAAGCCTAATGATTGCAATCACGCAAAACGGTCACCCGATGCCATTAAATGAATGTGTTGCTTAGATATATTCTTATGCCGTGTTTGACAATTTTAGCCTTATTTTTTCAGCTGCAATGGCTGTGTGTTGGCTACATGATCAGTCTCTATAAAATAAGCAACAAATGCAACCTAAATATATTATTATAGTAATATTAAATATAATTTGAAGACCAAAATAAATGCTCAATGTATCCCAGTAAATTTTATAGTCATAGAACTGAAAATCCAAGATTAAACCTGGGGTGGCGATGGTGGAGTGGACACATTCTTTTGCTGTGGGAGACCGGGGATCGAATTCCACTGTGACACTCAAAGTGTGAAACAATGAAATACTCGTTTTCAGGAGAAGTAGTAACAATATCACAAAGCTTCAAGCAGGGCGTTTTGGATGAGGATGCGTGAATTCCTGGTGAGACCGGGAAACAATAATCCATCCATCCGTCGTCACCCGCTTATACTGCTTACAGGGTCGCGGGGGGAAAAATAATGTTTGTCTTTTTTTGAGAGACTTTATTAATATTATCCTACCTGTAATCAAAAACCTCCTACCAGGAGTGGGATTTGAACCCACGAGGACTCACGTCCATTGCATCTTGAGTGCAACGCCTTAACCACTCGGCCATCCTGGTGAGATAAGAAAACAGCAGGCTTTTTTCATTGCAGAAATCTTGGTTACCAGGAGTGGGGTTCGAACCCACGAGGGCTTTTGCCCATTGGATCTTAAGTCCAACGCCTTAACCACTCGGCCATCCTGGTGACTTTTACTTAGCTACGATAAAAGGATGGACATGGTCAGCTACAATACTCAGGCTGTTATGTTTAAGTGATGCCCAGAGTGTGCCAAGAAAATATCCCCACACCATTACACCACCACCAGCCTGAACCGCTGATACAAAGCAGGATGGATCCATACTTTCATGTTGTTTACATCAAATTCTGACCCTACCATCTGAATGTCGCAGCTGAAATTGAGACTCATCAGACCAGACAATGTTTTTCCAATCTTCCATTGTCCAATTTTGGTGAGCCTGTGTGAATTGTAGCCTCAGTTTCCTGTTAGCTGACAGGAGTGGCTTCAAGTGGCTTCAAGGATCGACGTGTTGTGCATTCAGAGATGATATTCTGCGTACCTTGGTTGTAACAAGTGGTTATTTGAGATACTGTTGCATCTCTGTCATCTCAAACCAGTCTGTCCATTCACCTATGACTTCTGACATCAACAAGCCGTTTTTTTCCGTACAACTGCCACTCACTGGATATTTTCTCTTTTTCAGACCATAGTCTGTAAACCCTGGAGAGGTTAATCAGTAGATCAGCAGTTTCAGAAAGAGCGCCACAATCCACGCCACTATCAAAGTCACTTAAATCTCCTTTCTTTCCCATTCTGATGCTCAGTTTGAACTTTAGCAAGTTGTCTTGATCACATCTACATGCCTAAATGCATTGATTTGCTGCCATGTGATTGGCTGATTAGCAATTTGTGTTATCAAGCAATTGAACAGATGTAGGGGAGAGCAAGGGCAAAAGTACCATTTTTCAGAAAAACCTGATTTTAAAAGATTAAGTTGTAGACAGTGATATATTTTTGCTGTGCTCACTAACTCACAGGTGTGGTCTATCAATATCAGGTGGTATTTTGTACAAATGTAGAACGAATTCTGTATAATTTCACTTTAAACACAAGCGGCACATTGTTACTTTCGACCCCATCAGTTGGGTCAAAAGTAACACACAGGCGGGTCAAAAGTAAGGAGGGTTAAAAGTAACACACAGGAGGGTCAAAAGTAAGGAGGGTCAAAAGTAACACACAGGAGGGTCAAAAGTAACACACAGGAGGGTCAAAAGTAACAAACAGGAGGGTCAAAAGTAAGGAGGGTCAAAAGTAACACACAGGAGGGTCAAAAGTAACACACAGGAGGGTCAAAAGTAAGGAGGGTCAAAAGTAACACACAGGAGGGTCAAAAGTAACACACAGGAGGGTCAAAAGTAAGGAGGGTCAAAAGTAACACACAGGAGGGTCAAAAGTAAGGAGGGTCAAAAGTAACACACAGGAGGGTCAAAAGTAACACACAGGAGGGTCAAAAGTAAGGAGGGTCAAAAGTAACACACAGGAGGTTCAAAAGTAACACACAGGAGGGTCAAAAGTAACACACAGGAGGGTCAAAAGTAAGGAGGGTCGAAAGTAACACACAGGAGGGTCGAAAGTAACACGCAGGCGGGTCGAAAGTAACACACAGGAGGGTCAAAAGTAACACAAAGGAGGGTCAAAAGTAAGGAGGGTCGAAAGTAACACACAGGAGGGTCGAAAGTAACACACTAGAGGGTCAAAAGTAACACACAGGAGGGTCAAAAGTAAGGAGGGTCGAAAGTAACACACAGGAGGGTCAAAAGTAACACACAGGAGGGTCAAAAGTAACACACAGGAGGGTCAAAAGTAACACACAGGAGGGTCAAAAGTAACACACAGAGGGTCAAAAGTAACACACAGGAGGGTCAAAAGTAACACACAGGCGGGTGAAAAGTAACACAAGGAGGGTGAAAGTAACACACAGGCGGGTGAAAAGTAACACACAGGAGGGTCAAAAGTAACACACAGGAGGGTCAAAAGTAACACACTGGAGGGTCAAAAGTAACACACAGGAGGGTCAAAAGTAACACACAGGAGGGTCAAAAGTAACACACAGGAGGGTCGAAAGTAACACACAGGCGGGTCAAAAGTAACACACAGGAGGGTCAAAAGTAACACACAGGAGGGTCAAAAGTAAGGAGGGTCGAAAGTAACACACAGGAGGGTCAAAAGTAACACACAGGAGGGTCAAAAGTAACACACAGGAGGGTCGAAGGTAACACACAGGAGGGTCAAAAGTAACACACAGGAGGGTCGAAAGTAACACACAGGAGGGTCAAAAGTAAGGAGGGTCGAAAGTAACACACAGGAGGGTCAAAAGTAACACACAGGAGGGTCAAAAGTAAGGAGGGTCGAAAGTAACACACAGGAGGGTCAAAAGTAACACAAAGGAGGGTCAAAAGTAAGGAGGGTCGAAAGTAACACACAGGAGGGTCAAAAGTAACACACAAGAGGGTCAAAAGTAACACACAGGAGGTTCAAAAGTAACACACAGGCGGGTGAAAAGTAACACACAGGAGGTTCAAAAGTAACACACAGGCGGGTCAAAAGTAACACAAAGGAGGGTCAAAAGTAAGGAGGGTCGAAAGTAACACACAGGAGGGTCAAAAGTAACACACAAGAGGGTCAAAAGTAACACACAGGAGGGTCAAAAGTAACACACAGGAGGGTCAAAAGTAACACACAGGAGGGTCAAAAGTAACACACAGGAGGGTCAAAAGTAACACACAGGAGGGTCAAAAGTAACACACAGGAGGGTCAAAAGTAACACACTGGAGGGTCAAAAGTAACACAAAGGAGGGTCAAAAGTAACACACAGGAGGGTCAAAAGTAAAACACAGGAGGGTCAAAAGTAACACACTAGAGGGTCAAAAGTAAGGAGGGTCAAAAGTAACACACAGGAGGGTCAAAAGTAACACACAGGAGGGTCAAAAGTAAGGAGGGTCGAAAGTAACACACAGGAGGGTCAAAAGTAACACACAGGAGGGTCAAAAGTAAGGAGGGTCAAAAGTAAAACACAGGAGGGTCAAAAGTAAGGAGGGTCAAAAGTAACACACAAGAGGGTCAAAAGTAAGGAGGGTCGAAAGTAACACACAGGAGGGATGAAAGTAACACACAGGAGGGTTGGAAGTAACACACAGGAGGGTTGAAAGTAACACACAGGAGAATCAAAAGTAAGGAGTGTTGAAAGTAACACACAGGAGAATCAAAAGTAAGGAGGGTTGAAAGTAACATACAGGAGGGTCATAAAGGAGAGACATAAAGGAGATACGCGTTACTTTCGTCACGACAGGAACTCTTGATGTATCAACACGATTTATTTTTACTCTGAAAAACTCTGACAGGGCAAACTTCAAGGTGTGTTAAAGCACTAAATAACCTGTAGATTGATCATTACTGTGACACATGAAACGAGAGACACAACTTGTAATTTGAAAAACAGTACCGCTTTAGAAATTTACTTGCCATGCTCGATAACAATTTTCCAAAGATGGCCGCGGGAAACGATGATGCAATATTTGGCAGCTCCATCAAGGGTTGCGTGCTGAAGGTTTTTGTCACAGCTTGGACTGCAAATGCAGTCAGGGCTCTGAGAAAATCGCCTTGTTAGTTTCGTTCTAATTAATAAAGTGACCATTGCAGAAATCTTAGTGATCCTCCCCAATAAACACATCTCATTACCAGGAGTGGGGTTTGAACCCACGAGGACTTTTGCCCATTGGATCTTAAGTCCAACGCCTTAACCACTCGGCCATCCTGGTGTCTTACTTTAGGTAGGATATTGTTAGGTACATGAGTTTGTTGAATACTGCGTTTCCAGCTGACTTCTTTTCTTGCTATTAAGAATCTAGTAAAACGGGTCTTAGAAATACATATGATGGTTACATACATGATATCATGCTAACACCGAGGCTAAATCCAATAAAGAGCAGGACATAGCTGCTAATGTTAACTTAAACTCTGATAGCACCTAAGACCAGCTTCCTCAGAATGGGGAAAAATATACAGTGGATGTGTTTGACGTGAATGGGGCTTTTTTTTTTTTTACATAACCTGTAACTCCACAAACTAATGTAACATAACAGTTAGTTGGTTAATGGTTAACCTCCCTGGCTTTAGTGCTATGTTACTACTGTAGATATTAAGGTGGTTAGCAAGACATGCTTAAAATGTTGATAAAAACAGATAAAATGGTGATCAAAACTTTTTAAATGCCAAGTGTAACTCTCACTAGCACACCCATTTAGCATGTAGAGAAACGCTTGACAGGCTTGCTGTTGCTAGTTACAGTCACAGTTCAAGGAGGGGTTTAGCAGTCAATTCTAACCGTTTCTCTAATAAATTGGTATTAAGGTTTGAACCAACAAGGACACAAAAGCGCTTCTCTAACAAAGTGTCTGACAACTGGCACTTAGTACAATGTTTACCTTATGCTCTGCTGTGTTATCCTTCTTGCCAAATCTCTGGTCACACATCCATATCACTCTGGCAGAACGCTTTGCAGTCAATGACACTGCAAGATGACTGGGGTGTGTTTTTGAGCCAAGTATTGTAGGCAAGAAAAATAGAGGAGATAATGAGATATTGATCTATTCCCTCAACTCAACAGCTTACAGATTCACAAGACAGCCACAGCTCTGCTGGTACTTACTGCAGGTCAGTCACAAAGATGTGTACAAATATTTTGTGCGTTATTGGGTATTTTTGGTTCCCAGGTTCTGCTCTGAATGACGGTCAGTGGCATTCGGTGGAGCTGAACACCAGACGAGGTACTCTGAGCATCACTGTGGATAAAGAGGACGGAGGCAGCGCTCAAGCCAGCCCTTCATTTCCTATCACTATAGAAAGTAACCTCTTCTTTGGAGGTAAGAGTGGAACAGGTCAACTGTATCTTTCTTTAAAATTAAACCCTGTCACCTGTCAAACTGCCATGTGGAATTAGATGTAAGATGTACACAATGTAATCTCCATAAAAACAGTTAATCTCTACCCATAATGCAGTATTATGTTTTGACAACTAATGTATGTAATTAAAATTTTGGAGTCACATTGTCTTTCAGTGTTTTGAATTTAATCACGCATTCAGTTTGCATAATATTTCTTAGACAAGAGTAATGTTCAAATGTGTCAGCTCATCTCTAAAAAATGGTTTTGTGTGATATGATTACATGTGAAGTTTACTTTGATTGAGTAATGCATAACTTCTCTTTTCAGGTTGTCCCGATGAAGACGACAGGCAAGAATGCAGAAACCCCTTTAATGTCTTCCAGGGCTGCATGCGTCTCTTAACTCTGGACAATCAAAACGTGGACCTGATCATGGTGCAGAAAAAGCAGCTGGGAATCTACAGCAACCTGCAAATCGACATGTGTGGAATCATCGACAGGTCAGTTTCCAAAATATTTTGACTTTTGATTTTTGTTGTAACCCTCCGCTCATATTCTGCTTGCGGATGTAAAGTAAATCAGCACAGAGCTTTGGCTTCCTTTGACACAAATTGCGACGCTAACTGATTAAAAACAGTGCTGACCTTTGAGGGAATGGAGCTTGACGCAGGGGCTTTTTTTTGAGGATGCACTTCCTGCTCAGACCGGGCACTGATAACATTTGTCTTTTTTTGAGACACGTTATCGTCATCCACTACCTGTAATCAAAAACCTCCTACCAGGAATGGGATTTGAACCCACGAGGACTCATGTCCATTGCATCTTGAGTGCAACGCCTTAACCACTCGGCCATCCTGGTGAGATGAGAAAAATGAAGACATGCATTAAATAACCATGTTTTATGGCATATAAGAATTAGTTTTTATAATTAACAACTCCCTAAGATCTACACTCACTAGCCACTTTATTAGGTACACATTGCTAGGACCGGTTGGACCCCCTTTTGCCTTCAGAACTGCTTTAATTCTTTACGGCATACTTTCAACAAGGTGTTGGAAACATTTCTCAGAAAATCTAGTTTATATTGACAGGACAGCATCTCACAGTTGCAGATTTGTCAGCTGCACATCCATGATGCAAATCTCCCAGGCCACCACATCCCAAAGGTGCTCTATTAGATTGAAATCTGGTGACTGTGGAGGCCACTGGATTACAGTGAACTAATTGTTATGTTCAAGAAAGCAGTTTGAGATGATTTGAGCTTTGTGACGTGGTGCATTATCCTGCTGGAAGCAGCCATCAGAAGATGCCAATGTGATAAGCTGTTTGTGTTAACAAGCAATTGAACACCTAATAGTGACTGCTGAATGCATTTCATTGCAGAAATCTTAGTGATCCTCCCCAATAAACACATCTCTTTACCAGGAGTGGGGTTCGAACCCACGAGGGCTTTTGCCCATTGGATCTTAAGTCCAACGCCTTAACCACTCGGCCATCCTGGTGATGTTTACTTAATTATGATAAAGGGATGGGACACGTTATCGTCATCCACTACCTGTAATCAAAAACCACTTACCAGGATTTGAACCCACAAGGACTCACGTCCATTCGCAGCTTGAGTGCGACGCCTTAACCACTCGGCCATCCCGGTGACTTTTACTTAACTACGATAAAGGGATGGACATGGTCAGCAACAATACTCAGGCTGTTATGTTTAAGTGATGCTCAGTTGGTACTAAGGAAAATATCCCCCACACCATTACCAGCCTGAACCGCTGATACAAAGCAGGATGGATCCATACTTTCATGTTGTTTACAGCAAATTCTGACCATACCATCGCATCTGAAATCGAGACTCATCAGACCAGACAATGTTTTTCCAGTCTTCCCTTGTCCAATTTTGGTGAGCCTGTGTGAACTGTAGCCTTTGTTACCTCTTCTCAGCTGAGTTCTGCTGCTATAGCCCATCTGCTTCAAGGATTGATTTGTTGCACAATAAACACATCATATTACCAGGAGTGGGGTTCGAACCCACGAGGGCTTTTGCCCATTGGATCTTAAGTCCAACGCCTTAACCGCTCGGCCATCCTGGTAACTTTTCCTTTATGCCAGTAATCAAGAGCATTGAATTACAATTGTTGCAAGTTCAACATACCCACGATGTTGTTTGGTTATCTGGCTTCACTAAGCCTAATGATTGCAATCACGCTAGACGGTCACCCGATGCCATTAAATGAATGTGTTGCTTCTGTGTGTGTCTGACAATTTTAGCCTTATTCTTTCAGCTGCAATGGCTGTGTGTTGGCGTTTTGACACAAGAACTTCTCAGCTCTTCAAAGAATCAGATTTATTTATTTAATGTTCTCAAAAAAGTTCCAGACATTGTTCTTAATTAACTTCATAAAGCAATGAAGTGAAAAATCTATTCATGCTATAAAAATGCTCAGTGGTGGAAAGACTCATGATCAGTCTCTATAAACCTAAAGATATTATTATAGTAAGTACTACTAGTACTAGTACTAGTTGTACTAGAATTTAGGGCCAGACATCATGGTCAAAACGCCAGTTGGGAATGAGTCATAATTAGTCCTTGTCATCATGAGTGGTGGTTAAAAGAAAGATATGATTTGCTGAAGGACAGAATCATAACCCTACAAAATGAGTTAATTTTGTGTTTTGTATTAATGTATTAATTAGTGTCACTGTTTTGAAAGCGTCATGTTATTTTCTGCAGTCAATAATTATAAATAAAAGTTTTATTTGTCTTTTACCTGTTTGGATGTCTCATTTAGACAGTAAGAGATGAAAATTCTTGCTCCTGGAGCTTCTAGGCAGAATTTAATAGTATTTAATAATTTAATAATTTACAGTGCTTGCCAAGCTTGTTGTGGTCAAAACAAAACTCAAAAAGGTGATTTAAAAGAGAGCACCGGCAGCATTGTTGTTCTATCAAACCATAGCGTGTTTTGTTGGTTCTTAAGCAGAAATGTTTCTTCTGTCCTCGATTGCTTTCTTATACAACATTTTTTTAAAAAGTAACTGGTTGTTTTCAAACATCATTTTTCTTTCCTTTCCTTTTGCTGGCAGAGTAATATATTTGTGAGGTGAAGCGGCGCCTCATTGTACAGAGAGAGACTGCACCATCCAGGACACACAAACAATCATAAGCCTGCACACACACTCACAGTATCCACAATGATTGTTGAGCAGAGACTGGTGGTGTGACAGGTGTATTCTTGCTGATATCTGCCAGTCAGGTGTTCTGCGTGGACTTTTCTCAGTTTCTACTTGAACCCAGTGCACAAGTCATGCTCAACATACAGTATAGCCAACAACCACTGTCCAAATCTAATTTTGAAAAAAGTACATAGCAGCAAACTAATGACCGTGAGTTTAAAAAGAGATGTTTAACCATTACATTAAGTGTAATGTTCAGATGTCCACATGTGCTTATGTCCTATAGCCCTGCTGTTGCCCCCTTTTTTAGTTTTAGTTATTGTATGCATTTGATTGGGACCTAGAGCTATGCATCAGTAACAAATGCAGAGCTATGGGTGGGTGAAGAATGTCAAGTTACATTATATAAATTTCATTTCCAATGGAGTCATCTCCAAAGAGAGAGAGATAAAGATGTTAAAAGGTGGGCAGGGGGAGGGTTCGGTTTGTGCAACCATCACCAAGCAAATAGCATTCAGTGGCTAGTAAAAAGAAGATACAATACACAGGCATACAAGATTGTCTGGCATGGGGAAAAAAACATTATTTCCATTGTTTGGAGGACAAAAAGGGTCAAGACTAATTTTGGATGATTATATAAAAGCTCCGATTGAAGCAACAGAATACTTGCTACCTAATAATCTGTTGATATAATAATATTGATTTTAGCCCTTGAATAGCTTGTAGATACAAACTAATGCAAATTTAACTTTGGCACTTACGTTCGAACAACACGTCAGTTAACCAATTTGAGTCAAATGGAAATTAACTGAACCAAGACCAATTTTGGATCTCATGGTAAATATTTAAGTCATTGATAGTAAGATGATTAACTAAATAATAAAAATGTATATCATCAATGACAATGCAGGACCAGAGCGATAACTTCAACCTCAGAAGGTATATGAGAGAGAGAGAAAGAGAGAGGGAGAGACGTTTGCTGTTGTTGTCACGCCAAATAGCCGCACAATTAATGAGACAATTACACCAATTACAAACCCTCCACAAGCGCATGCACACAAACAAACACACATACCACTTATACAGTAAACTGGATGGAAACACCGATGTACACACAAATATTGAGCCAACCGTATATCTTTGCCAGATAAGGAGAATCTGCTCGAGTGGTTTTAATTAAATGTCTCCCTGTTTCTGCATTCATCAGCTTATTATTCAGCAGAATCCAGTTCCTGCACAGATCGGACTGCTCACTGAAACAAGCCTACAAAAATAATCCAGTTTTTTTTTTTCCAGTGAAGAGAGAGAAAAAAAAGTCTACCTTACGCTCTCTCGCTGTTATCCTGCTGATTGAATTTTGGGCCCATGGGACATGTTGTACTGTAAAGCCAGGTGGAAAATGGACTCACCAAATCAGATTCAATGTGGTGGCCATACTTCAGAGCAGGTTATTATATCTGTAGTTGTGTGTATGTGTGTGTATGTTTTATGATTGTTGCCCGCAGCAAAGAGTATTATTAGCCAAAGCAAACACTCCATTAATAGCACAAATGGAGCTTAAACCTGCACGGAGCCTTTCCATTACAACATCAGTTCACATCTTGTTACCAAACCTGCCTGCTTGTTTAAGCTTAACAGACACATAAGAAAATCAGTGTTAGGATGTATGTCATTTTCACTGATTGATATAATAGCAAACTAATTCCAACTCTTTTCCTTCTTATCCTTCTTTTCCTGTTTGTCCTCTTACCTGCTTTCTCTATCTTTTTTTTCTTCCTCTGGTCTCCGGCCTTGGGAACATTGAAAGGGAATGTTCCTCTGTTTTTTTTGTCCAATCACGATCTGTATGTGGGGAAGGGCTGCGTATTTTGTACCACACCTGAATCTGTGCACCTGGATTTTACAGTTGTGGAATATACATTTACTCAAGGACTGTACTTAAGTATGAATTTGAAATACTTAACTTAAGTATTACCATTTATGCAACTTTATGCAGTACTTCTATCCCACTGCATCTCTACTTTCATACCATTCCTTTCCAGTCAAAACCATTTTTTCCCAAATTTGGTGATTTTGAATTTGAATATTTCTGACAAACTGAAGGATTAAGAGGAAGAGAAAAATAAACTATTTCAAAAAAGCCTTGGATTAGCTGGAAAATGTTACAAAGCTGAAAACAGGGAGGTTTTTCTGAGCTCTCATCAAATATAGAAGTGCAAAAAACTTACATAATTTTGGGAATATAATGATCATTCAAAACTGGGTGTGTTTTTCATTTCAGATATTGCAATGTAAGGTTTAACAAAGATCAGATTACCAGGAGTGGGGTTTGAACCCACGAGGGCTTCTGCCCATTGGAACTTAAGTCCAACGCCTTAACCACTCGGCCATCCTGGTGCATGCAATGATAAAGAATTTAAAGGGCTGGTGTCTGGCTAAGTATGAATACTGTGTTTCTGTGAATGACATTTTAATAGATGTGTAGTTTAGAAGAGGCTGAACTGGTTATCCACTTGTGACACTGCATTGATTTCTCTCTGTGGGAGAAACTGGTTGTCAGAAGCTATCAATGTTATGTTTTCATGATATATGTGAGAGTTAGGCATGTGTATATATGTCTGGTGTGTGTGTGTGTGTGTGTGTGTGCGCACACACATATGCATTCATGCATTCATGTTTGTCATCATCATCATGTCAAATAAGTAAAGTGTCCGCACAAACTGTGAATGCTAACCAGCTCCCTTTAAATCAAAGCAGTGTAAAGATAAATTGGGGTAAAAAAACACGCTGTAGTAGGCTGACAGGCCGCTGAGTCAGGGCTTTGATCTAAATAAAGGCTGCATCATCTGTTTTCTGTTCAACATTCCTGCCTGGGTTTGTGCAAACATATACTCGAACACTGTCACATGCATTTACATTTAGTGCTCAAAATGTGCATTTCTCAATATTACAAAATAAACAGAAGCATGCAGACTTCCACCCCCCCCAGCACACAGTAATAACCACTTCAATCCAATCCCACCTGATCATTTATCAGTTCTGCCTTTGTGAGTGTGTACTATGTATTTATGTGTGAATGTGTGTGTGAATTAAACCCTGCTGAAGGCATTGGCCATGGAAGCAATCCATGTGGATAAAGATACACAAGAAAAAGGAGTTTCAAAAGACGCCAGGACAGTTTGGAGCACATTGCTTGTAGGATATAAGAATATGTATCAGTGCTTGCAAAGATTTAAAGCGTTTTCTCTTCATGATATCAACTGAAAGAAAGTTGTGAGGAAATGAAATGATTTGAAATGATGAGCTGTGATTCAGCAGAATTTACAGTCAACATTGGAAACTAAATGTTTTAGATGTATTTTTTTTCACTTCAACAACCTCCCACAACGTGTTGGAAAATATGACCTCCTCCAAATATTAAAAATGAAATATTGTATCTTTCCACTAGTTACATTAGTCCTGACCCTCCTACACACATTTGGCCATTTAACAAATAACATGCCTGAGTAAACATGATTTGCTTTCTGCCCATTTAATGAAAAAGCTTTATGTAACAGACTCATTTTGAAATATAGTTCAAGTTACACTATGTGTTTGTGAGGATAGTAAGCATCTGAAAGCATTTTTTCATCCCATCTAGTGTCATCTATAAAGTAACCCCAAAAGGTCAAAGGTTGGAGCCTGACAGCCAGTCTCAGCCTCACTTACTGAAAGATAAATGACTCAGCTAAAACATAAAAGATGCCTCAGCTGCTTTTTCAAACAAACAAACGAAACCCCTCTTGGCAATAACGGATGAAAGGTGTTTATTGGCATCGACTGCTTTGGTCCTCTTGGAAAGTTTTTTTGCAGTAAGACCTGGAGAATCGTTTCCAAATGTTCAAGCAGCCAAAACAAGCAAATGGATTTTTCACATCTGCTGCCTCAGTGTATATGAGAATATGTATGATTGTTCGCCTGTTTTTTTGTCTCAACAGCAAAAATCTATCCACGTTCCACATGTCTGTCTGAATTTTGTAGGGGACTGAAAAAAGAATCCTTGAGAAACTTTGCAACAAACTTTGGCGACTTCTTGACTCTCTCTCTCTCTCTGTCTCTGTCTCTCTCTCTCTCTCTCTCTCTCTCTCTCTCTCTCTCTCATAGGTGCTCTCCCAGTCGTTGTGAACATGGCGGCCACTGCAGTCAGTCCTGGACCGTCTTCCACTGTAACTGCTCTGACAGCGGCTACAGCGGAGCGACCTGCCACAGCTGTAAGTCACCTGTCGACCAAACATCAGCACATGTAATGACCCATGTGTTCCTCCCACGCTCTTTGCTTTGTGTATGTGTCCTGTTACCTTTGATGTCAGTACCCATAAGGGACAGAACACTCATTACACTTGGCAGCTCCATTAGATAGATCAGGTTACATAGTCTCTGAAACCAGCCGGTACTCCTCTCCTGATAAAATGTTTCGGCCTCAGGTTTGCTGTGTTAATTACTGTAGAATTATGCACCAAATAAGCAACAACATTTGATAACAACACAGAAGTTTTTGATCACGCACAAGTGAGTCATAGGAAGGTGGTCAGTTTGGATGGAAAAATGCAGGACTTTGACTCCAGGTTTCGCATCCCCCGTGTGGTTGGGTTCAGTTGATTTAAAAAAAAATTAATATTTAACAATCTTTCCCTAACCTTTACCAGGCGCTAAAGATAACCATAAAAAACATTAATCATGCTTTAGTTGCTATATGTGGATACTGTAAGACAAGAGTAGATAAATGAAATACCTTGTTGGGTAGTATTATGTGTCCTTCAATATGTATTTGTTGTTGCAAATTTGTATTGTAATTTGTGGGAGACATGGTTGGAGACAGACTCAGACAGGGAGAAGGCAAGAATTAGAGAGCTATGACAGATAATCAATTTCCTTTTACAAGCAGTTGTTTTTACATATACTACTTTCAGCAAGGCGGCAAATTGAAAATAAAAAAAAGTGATGAATAAATATGACTTGTGATGAAGTAAGAGCAATAGAGCATATAAGAAAACTATAAAAGGATGAAAAATGAATAAAGCAGCCTGGAGAGAGACTGCTAGTAATGTTCTGTGTTGCTCCTTTTATGTACCTGAGTCAGATCCGGTTCTAGGCAACGAGGAGCTTTGGGGACCCTCCTTACTGTGCCTGGAGCCCAGAACTATGGAATAAAACTGTAAAGTAAATTATGGATGGATAGATAGATTATGGAGATAGAGAGGAAGAGGCAAGGCTGACAAAGGTCTAAAGTTTTATGTATTGAGACTTTGTACTCCCATCAGTCATACTATCCTCTCCAGCTGGAGTAATCTGTACTTTATGGGGCTCGGTGGTGATACATACGTATGAAGCAGCACCCATAATCCTCCACAGTGTGTATCTTCTTCCCCTCACAACTCCTCTGTGTGTGTCTAAAGTGCTGATGTTGATGTGATTCATGCTGGAGCTGATCTCATTCATTTCCTCCCAGCTGTGTACGAACAGTCGTGCGAGGCGTACAAACACAACGGCAACACGTCGGGACATTTTTATATCGACGTGGACGGCAGCGGACCAATCAAACCGCAGCTGGTCTACTGCAACATGACAGGTGAGACACACACACACACACACACCAACTCCCCTCATCCTCGTATCACTAAACTTTTTACATAATTCTAACTGATGATGCTCCTCTCATCAGGGAGTTACAAACTCAATTTCACTCTACAATCTGTTGTTTTGAGACAAATAAATCAGCCTTGTACCTTGTATAACACTCACTCTGACCCACGTTATCAGCCATCCCCATTTTTCTACAAGGTTCTCTCTCTTTCTGTTACTCTCTCTACTTCAGTCTCTCTCTCCCACATTCATCTCCCTGTCTGTATATGTCTTGGTGCTTTATATCATTTGTATCATGAAGACGTGGAACTTTCATCTCCTTTCTCCATTAATATCTTTCCCGACGCCTGTGTCTTTGACAGTATGATGTTTTTAAAAAATGGCTTCTTTAGCTAATTACCTGAAGGGCAGTTTGTGTGTTTGCTTAAAACAAACAATCGTGGTCCTCTGATTGGATAATTTACCCAGAATCTACACTTACCACATAGTGTATTTTGCATCATAGTAATGTTTTGTGTTTTGTGGTGTCTTTCTATTTATCCACAGAGGAGAACACATGGATGGTGATCCAGCACAACAACACAGAGCTGACCAGAGTCCGACCGTCTCCAGGTGTGAACCAGCATTCAGTCCACTTTAACTACTCGACTGAAGAGGAACAGCTATTGGCCGCCATCAGCCAGTCAGAGCACTGCGAACAAGAACTGTCCTACCAGTGCAGGAAGTCCCGCCTCCTCAACACTCCAGGTAAAGCTAGTTTGTTTTTCTTCTTTGTTACCGTCCTGGCTCAGATTTTCATTACAGGGTTGTAAACCAAAGAAATCTGACTTGAAGCTTGTTGATGTTGTCGGCTGGGGGGGGGCAACTGCTTGAGGATGCAGGCTGGCTTTGCATTTTATGTGAAAGATCCACCCTGCTTCATTTACCTCCAGGCGGAAAAAACTTTAACTCAGGGCAGAACAAATAATCATCTTTAAGGTTGCAAAACAGCCAGTTAATGTGTTTTTTCTACCAAGAACTTGATATACTGAAGTTGTAACCACCGAATCGTTCACATATTTGTTTTTACATTTTGTGCTGTCTTTAAATTCAAATTTAATCATAGTGGGCTATGAGTCACATACATGTACAAAAACAAAAAGCTCTGGAGAAAACAATGTAACTCCCTGCGGCTCCACACGTATTTTTTCGCTCTACCAGACAAAACACAATAATTGTTACGCTCATTGCTTCAATTGCTTAATCAGACTCCAAGGATTTTGGATCTTCCCAGTGAACCAGACAAATGGATTGTATACGATTTGTTCAAATGTCTCATTCTGTTAGAATCAGCTTTGAGTCCAGTTAATTTGTCGGTGTTTTCCAAATCACGGTGTGTCTTTATCAAGTTTACAATCAATAATTGACCATGATGCTGCGAGTTAGGATCAGTTACACAACAAAGAACTTACTTGTGGCAAACATAAAGTAGACAGGAATTAGATAATATTTGTCTTATGCAATATAACCCTCTCTCCATCTTCAAGTCTGGTTGCAGCAAAGATAGTTCGCAGGAAAGCAAGACAACAACAGTTCCGGGCAAACAGTAGTTGGAGAAGGGGCAAATGGATGGATGGAGGGAGTGTTTTACTTCCTTGCCGTTTAGTGGATACTCTCAGAGTGGCTTACAATGAAGTGTAATTGTTCAAAAAGCCTCAGTCTGTACATCAACATCAAAAGAAAAGAGCAGCTACAATATCCAGGGGGTATTTATGGACATACTGTGTTGTTCTTTGGTTGTGAGAGTTCCACTTCCAGTAAAATACATGAAATAAAAGCCCTGTAGAGGGATGCCATTGATTTTTTTTATTTTTTTGTGGCCATTTTCCTGACCCTAACTCACAGTGTTCTCATATTAATGATGCTCCTAACTCACAACAGTAGACACATTTATATTATGGCCTCAATGTCCAGAAAGTGTTTTCAGTTTTATTGTAAGAACCAAGATATAATAGGCAGCTTTTCTTGGGTGAAGAAGAGAGAAAGCAACACTCAGCAACACACAAAAAATTTGATGTTGATTACGTTTTTGTGTATCTTTGAATGCCTGATTTGTATGTGCACATTTCACCAAGTCTAACATAGTTAAACAGTTATTTGCTATATCACATAAGTTTCCATTTTGATCCACTATGGAATAATAGAAGGAGTAAGTACTTGTATATACTTGGATTTATACATTGTTCTTCTCAAATAGCATTTAGCTATTTTCTCTCAGCATAAATTTCTTCGCTTGTTTCCAAAAAAGTAAAACTGTGTGAGCATAACAGAGTGAAAACCCACTGTTCACATGGTAACCAGTAGTTATACTCTGTGACACTTGCAAAAGGCTGAACCTAACAGAACCAAATGTTCCCCTTCGAGGGAACTCGAACTGCGTCAACTGGTGTTACTACCGTTCTAGTAACACCAATAGGATTGGAGTAGTTTCATTCATAGTTCAGCCCTGCCACGCCCAGGGGCGTTCCCATAGTGTCGTCACCGACGCAGTGTCTCGTTCCCCTTCTCGGGGAACAAGGGTTACATACGTAACCCAAGACGTTTTCTCACATGTTTCAGTTGTCATTGTTGCTTGTGTGTGTGTTTTTCAGATGGCTCCCCATTGAGCTGGTGGCTTGGTGGTCCCGGTCCTGGTCGTGTCCAGACTTACTGGGGCGGTGCTCAGCCAGGCAGCCAGCAGTGTGCCTGCGGCCTGCAGGGTGACTGTGTGGATCCACAACACTACTGCAACTGTGACGCCGACCGCATGGAGTGGTACACACATATTTCTAAGTTTACACATTTTAGTTGATGCATCTACCGCTATGTTTCATGAAAAGAAAACAGAAGACTGCAAAAGTAAATAATACACAGCAATGTATTCAGTAATACAGTCAGCCTTTTCTGACAATTACAAAAAAGCAATCTTGTGAGATTTGAGGGAGACTCAAGTTAAACAAAAAACATATATGTCAGTTTAGTGTGGTAAGAGACCTAAATATGGATTTTATATTCATGTGTAAATGAACATAGGATGGTATCTTAAATCAGAAGAAAATAACTCAAAGAAAAGTGAGGCAATTACTTGTTTTTTACTGAAATGATTTTATCTATTGAAAAACATTTTTGGCAATTAGACCACAATGCCAAACCCCATGAAAGTTGAAAGAAAGTTGATGATTGAGAGATTGTGTGAGTCTCTCAGGCTGAACGTTTCCTAATCTTCATTTATTTTGTACACCAGCAGACACTTTAGCAAACTGTCTCTGTTTGACTTGTAACTTTGGCAGTGAAGCAAACATTAGTTCAACTGGGTAAATTGAGCAGAGGAAAAAAAACAAATATACGTTTTAACCTTTCCTCATGTTGTAACCAATCCTGCCTTTGCCTTCCTCATTTTCCAGTCCAAACTGTTTGTGCAGCGCTGACTCTATTTTTGCAGAGCAGAGCTGCCACTGCTGCTCTTAAATATTTCATCAGACTCACAAGTGCTGTATACACTCCTCGCTTCCAGTCCTTGCAGTCCTGCATGTATTTTTACACACAACTTTCCTCAGCAATAAGGCTAACAGGCGGGTCATCTCAGTGCATAAAGCTGCATGTGGGTGTAAACAGGGGGGTGTCTTTGTTTTGGTAGTAGCTGGCCAGTGACTGGTTGATGGTTATAATTATAAACATATAATAGGTCACCAAGAAATTGCACCGACATGTTTACATCTAATATTGTCACAACAGTCATGTAACATTAAAAACAAACACCAGTAAATCCGTTGGGGATTGTTGAGTGTAGCTGATTATTCTTCACATCCATGCTTTTTCTTCTTCAACATATTAGTATTGTTCTGATTCCCCTCGTACTTCTTCATCTTCTTCAACTTTGTCTCCCTCTTCCTCCTGTTCTCCTCTAGTTTTTTCCTTCCCTCGCCTCCTGCTTCTTTTTGTTGAACTTCTCCATCATCTCCTGCTCATTCAACTAATTATGCTCCCTCTTTTTTTCTTGTTCTTTCTCTTTTCCTGCAGGGCTGAAGACTCTGGCCTGCTCACCCATAAGGAGAGCCTCCCTGTCAAGTCTCTGGTGCTGGGTGACATCCAGAGGCCGGGGTCAGAGGCCGCCTACAGGGTGGGACTGCTGCGTTGTCATGGAGACAGTAAGTCCAGCCCAGTTCTCCAGTTGCCTAGTTACACATGACAACAGCAATCTTCCTGTTATAGAAAAGTTGTCAGGCATAAGCGCTTAGGTCAAACAAATGCAGGTTCTGTTTGAAAAGCAGAAGTTTAAATCCTCATGCATTTACATTTAGCTGACGCTTTTATCCAAAGCAACTTACACTTGCTATACATGTCTGAGCTTGCACACTTCTGGAGTAAATAAGGGTTAAGTGTCTTTCTCAAGGACACAATGGTAGATGGGCTAAAGTGGGGAATTGAACCCAGGTCTCTCACACCAAAGGCGTGTGTCTTATCTATTGCACCATCACCACCCCAGCAAAGACAACAAATCAGTCTTCATTTTTTATCACAGACTAACCTTCTAGTTCAGTTATTTCTGGCCAAAATATGCTTTTAAATCAATAGTTTGACATTTGCTGCTGCTTAGCTTAGCATAACATAAAGACTGGAAACCAGAGGAAACAACCGCAGCAGCCTGCCTCTGTCTGAAGGTAATCAGCCTTATTTAACAACCATTATTTAAATATCAAGTTATATCTTGTGTGTTTAGTTCATCAAAAATGTCAAATTAATACTTAATAAAAAAACCACTTAAACCCGAAAATATAAAACTGTAGGAGTTGATAAGGTTGTTATTACAGCTGCCACTGAGCACCATTTCAACAACAACATACTTTGGATAACTTGACTAAAAATGATTCCTTTTATGTTTTATTTAAAACAAATCAAAGTGACTATTCTTTCTGTCCTCTATCCAATTATTTTGTAATTGCAGTTTTAACCATCTGTTGAAATTAACAAAAATGACACAAATTGTTTAAGCATAGTCAAAATGACAAAGTGTGACAGGCTGGCTCATTTGTTTCTGATGTGATTTCCATTTAAAGATCTTGACAGTGACATTTCATTTTGTTTCTTAGAAAACTTCTGGAACGCTGCGTTTTTCGACAAGGAGACGTCGTACCTTCACTTTCCCACCTTCCACGGAGAGCTGAGTGCTGATATCTCCTTCCTGTTTAAAACCACGGCCTCGTCTGGTGTGTTCCTGGAAAACCTGGGCATCAAAGACTTCATACGGATCGAACTGAGTTGTGAGTAGGAGCTGAAGGATGAAGACTGAGTCCAAATCAAACACAGTTGCATAAGGGGATATGTGTGTGTCATTCAAACTCTTCATGGTGTGTGTGTTATTCTTAGTATAGTAGCACAACTAATAGACTGTTCTTTTATGGGTCTAATAGTGATGCAAATATACTCTACTTGTATCCTTCCAATTAGTTTTTTGTTGCTGGGGTTACAATGTCTGAAACTGTTTGGAGGCCTCACAATAGAGAGTGGTAGGATTTTCCCGTCCATTTATCCCTTAACCTTTGAGGTTGAAACCTGCTGTCAATTTGTGTTTTTTTTCTGGAGCTGCTTGCGTGTTTCCAACATTTTTTTATTTATTTATTTTTTGCTTTAGGTTACATTGTTCGTTGTTTTCCTATCAATTTTCTTCCTGCAGACCACAGTTGAATGCGTTGCACAGTCAGACGCTGCCGTGCATGATGTATGCTGCTCCACAACACAACAAATAAAATGTAACCAAGATAGAAATCCATGAAAGGGAACTCACAATAATTGTAGTTTAATAATAGTTTTTTTGCACCCTATAATTTAATTTGTGTTTTTTTATGATCTGTCAGCCGCACTGTAGCTGTGACACTGCATTCATTTCTATCTCCTGTGTAATGTGTGCACTCATATATGGGTGCCATAGTATGTCATTTAGATTATGACAATGATAACCAACAGGGTGTTATTTAGTTTCTGGGTGGCTTGGAAATGTGGCTGGGTGTGAGATATGTTTATAGCCTACCGTATATTGTATCATTTAAAATATAGCTGTTTTACCCAACAAATGTCCTTGTGCTTATATGGTTATGACAGTCCTGCGGATGGTATGAGGTACATTTTTATGGGCCGCAGTTTTGTGTGTCATTTGGAACAGCTTGTATAGATGCCTTGCATCAGTTATTCAAGTCATCCATAGTTGCCTTTTGATGCTCTTGCACCTCACCTACCTTTTTAGTTTGCCGTGTTGTGGTCCTTTTTGTCGCATTTTGAAGGAAGCTGTTTTAGAAATGGAATTTAAAGGGACACACACAGATTCTAATACAGGGACACTGCTGCACCAACAGCCTCTATCCTCAGGGAAATCATTGTCAGTGCAGTTGTTCCAGCTCTGAATACTGCTACTCTGTTGCCGGCTGCCTCAGATCGCTTTGTAACACTGTGGCTGAGCCCGAGAACAATTTCTAAATGAAGTTACTATAGGATGCTGGGAATTTTTCATCTTGTTCTGTACTCCCATAGTAATACATCTTCACCTTCCACCAGCACAACATGAAGGATGGTTTGCTTCGCCTGCACTCTCCTAAATATTTTTGCTGTTAGAGAGAATAGAGACAAAGCTGAGCAGACAGCGTGAAAGCAGTAAATACAGGCATTCAACACTGAGGTGCTGTCCATGGTGCTGAAGCAGCGCCGCACCAATAGGGCCCAGGAGCTGGCCATTGTCTGACTCATGATGCTGGGGATCAGAGGGACACTTTGCTAAGGGCAGCGGTGGAAGAATTATTCATATCCTTTACTTGTAGAAATGCTACAAATAAATAGCCCATTGTAAGTGAAAGTGCTACATAAATAAATTCACAAAATTAAGTGTAGAAGTTTTAAGAGATTTGAAAAAGCAAAATAAGGTATTTTTGAAAAAATAAATTCCTCATTGTGCAGAGTATCAATTCATGGTTTCATGAATTCAAGGTTTAAGTAGCATTTTAATGTTGTAGTGGTTACGTGTTGTAGTTGTATGCTATATGCTATATCTACTTTATGTTCTCTGCAGGTAGGTAGTTTAACATATATTACGTGTCAGAATAAATTGGCTTATTACATGTAAAGTGTAATAACAGATTTGAGGTCAAAACTAACAGCATTTCATGTGTCTAAATATCCATCTGTATGATATTTCCCTGTGAAAAGTAATACATCATAACTGTACTTTAGTAGAGTACTTGAGTAAATGCAAGTTGTTAGTTTCTTTTGTTTGATTATTTTTCAACACCATGTCAAGGCAGACAATCAGACAGGTGGGAACACACACAAAGGCAGGAAGTAAAGTTACACACAAACACATGGCTTAACACAAGTCTACATCTGAAGGACAAGGGACACTCTTTCAATGACAACAATGTACATATTTTGGACAGGGAGCACAGATGGTTCAAAAGAACAGTGAAAGAGGCCATTTACACCAGAAAAAAGAAACAGTCTAGAAATATGGAAGGAGGGCTAAGACAAATCTTATTCCCCACTTATAAAACTGTCCTTTCATCGATTCCCAGGAAAGTAAACCAACGCTCATATTTTGCCTCCTTTGACAATGCTAATGATGGTTATTCAGACTTGGCCTCACGTGACTCCAACGAGTATAATGACTGTTTTGCAACAGCCAGAGCACTTACAAACCAAGCGGCATCCATCACCTTGATAATGACCCCATATAGGTTTTATTGGCTGGGATTCCCTACCAGTCAGAACTGAAGAAGCCCCTCGGATGAGAAGCAAAACGTCTTCAAGTATCTTCAACCAAGTCCACTTGCCCTTGATTTTTACCTTCCTTTGTATGAGGAAGGAATGAAAGTAAATGTACTGGCTGAGCCTGAGAGGCATAGAAGAGAAGAGTCTACCTTCCTGGTAGAGACAGGGGGGATCTAAAATAAAGAACGGAAAGAAACACAGCATTGTCTAGTTCCATCACATAATCAGCACATAACTTCTTGGCAGACTGTTTAGTCTTTTGTTTGTTGTTATCCTGTGGGAAATGCAGCCAGTCAGCTTCGTTAGAAGCTTTGTTGGTTTTTGTGTTTTTTCTTTTGTTGTGAAAGAGTAATTAAAGTATATTCCAGGGAGCCCTACATTCCCCTTGTCTGTTAGTTAGATCTCCATAAACTTGAGTCCAACCTACTTGCTTGTTAAAGCTCCTGTCTCTATTCCCATTGGCAGGCCTTAGACTGACTAGGAGTTGTGTGAAAATATGCAGCTATAAAGTGAAAAATTCACACCAGCTTTTTATGTAAAAATACACCTGCCTCCTTCAGCCTAAATCACAAAGTGACATTCAGCAGTATCCCATTCTCATTCATTTCAGCACTACGGACGTGTCCTGTTTGCACATATGAAATGCTGCTGTGGGCTCTGAGACTGGTGAAAACTAAACTGCCTCTTTAACAGCAGCAGTGAATGAGTTTTCTGTCCAAATATAAGCAGTAATCATGTATATCAGATCTTCATTTGGTTGCCACTTGGAGCCATTACATTTTGTTTTTGTAAAGTTTAAACTTTCAACAAGATACAGCCGTTGTAGACATGCCATTGTTTAATTCAAGAAATGTTCTATAGAAAATAATAATGGTTGATTGACAGACCAGAATTCATCTCGATTCAATTTGGTTCTGTGTGTGTGTGTGTTGTGACAGTTTAATGAAGTGCTGTATTATCCTAATCTTCAGTTTGATTTGCAGAAGAAAAAATTCAAAATATCTTTCACAGTAAAATATATCGGCTTCACCAGGCAACAGAGTAATTACATAGTGTTTTGTTTGGCAAACAAATGGTGAGCTGTCTGATGAAATTGGTTGGTATGACAATAGTATCATCTTCCCACACAGCAGATTAAATCTATTTTTTTTTCTCTTTTGATACTTCCTCTTCCTTTCCCATCTCCCTCTCTCCATTATCTACATCATTCGCCCTCCTTGCTGCCCCCCTTTCTTCCCTGCCACCTGCATCTCTTCCCCTCTATCAGCCTCCACTCAGGTGCTTTTCTCCTTTGACGTGGGTAACGGGCCGCTGGAGGTTCGTGTGGAGTCGAACGCGCCGCTGAACGACAACCGGTGGCATCGAGTCCGAGCCGAGCGGAACGTCAAGGAGGCGTCGCTCCGATTGGATGAACTTCCTGCCGCCACACAGGAGGCTCCTGCTGACGGATACTTCCACCTGCAGCTCAACAGCCAGCTGTTCATAGGTGATGAGTGTGATGTGTGATAATTAAGGGTGATTTGTGATTATAAAACTGCCTCTTGTGATAGTACGAATGTGTGTTTGTGAGTTTCTGTGTGATTTTGGCCTTCTTCAAGTCTTCTGGGAACAAGTCTCTTTCTGTCTCTCTCTCTCGAGCACTAACTAATACACACGTTTGCCTTTTTTCTCATATCATCTCTGCTCTCCAGAGAACCAGTAGTTCATTATTTCTGCCTCTGCAGCTCCACTAGCACTCAGCAGCTTGATCACAGAAATTTTAGTCAAATATTTTTCTCTCCCGGCAAATAAACCTCAAGTTCAATCTTTAAATGCTCTGTATAGCACATTCCTAGTGTTTTTGACCACTCAAAGCGCTTTTACACTACCTCACATTTACCATTCACACACAGGTGGAACAGCCACCAGGGGCAATTTGAGGTTCAGTATCCCAAGGACACTTCAACATGCAGGGATTGAACTACCAACCTTCTGATTAACAAGCAACCTGCTCTACCTCCTGAGCCACCAGGAGAAATTTGATCTGCAAAAGGGTTAAAACAAACATACATGAGGCATAAACAAAGATAAGAACAGCCGTTATATACAACCTCTTTTGTTTGTCTAAAAGTACTCAATAAGTTGAAATGGTAGCCTCAACAATCTATTGTTCTGAGCAGCTACTCAAGCTCAGCGCAAATTTAGGGCATTAATTGTCGTGGGTGCAAAGGAAAATTTGTATCTGTTAGTTTTTATTTTGGGCAATCTGTATCTTCGCCCAGAGGGGAGAAGAAGCTACCTTAACAATGTTAGACAGTTTATTTTTACTTTGCACCGTAAGATTCCCATAACAAGCTATGCAACAAAAAGTTAAAATTGATTCAATAAAAGATTTATAAAATAGAGTCATCAAAGTTTTGTCCACATTAAAAGTATCCAGTCTGCACAGAAAATGAAGCCTCTGAAGACCCTTCTTGTAGACAGCAGGAGTGTTAAGGTCAAAGTATTTGTCAATAACTGTTCCTAGATACTTCACTGTCTCAATAGGTGAGCCCTTGGTTATTGAGAGTTTGAGTGGGGAGTTGGAGAAGTGGTGGTCACGCCAATCAACAAAGTCGTTCAAAACATGCCCGTGGTCGACCTCTCCATCCTGGAGCAGACTGACTAGAACTGTGTCGTCTGCGAACTTCAGAAGAAACCTGTTTTTGTGGTGACTCCTACAGTCATTTGTATATAGGAGATACAATAATGGGGACAAGACACACCACTGGGGTGAGCCTGTGGATGACATTCGCTTCTGAGATAGAACCCCATTAACGCTGACTGACTGGGGCCTAAATGTTCAAAAATCCAGTACCCATTTTACCATACCTGGACCAAGGTTAAATGTGGACACAAGTATCCTTACTAAGAGGTGTGTTTGGATTATATTAAACGCTGATGAAAAATCAACAAATAAAAGCCTTGCATGGGTTTTTTTCCCCTCAAGATGCTTATATAGAAGATTAAGTAAGGTTTAGTAGCATCGTCTACTCCTCTATTAACCTTATCAGACAGGCTTTGCTTGATCAATCACTCAAAGGTCTTCATCACTATTGATGTTAGGGCTACAGGCCTAATGTCATTAAGCTCTTTTGGGTATCTGTTCTTGGCCACAGGTACCACCACAGATTCCTTCCACAGTGTTGGGACCTTATGCTGGGAAAGTGACATATTAAAAAGATTGGAAAAAATGTCACATAATTGATCTGCACAGACTTTTAGAAATTTACCAGTTATCCTGTCAGGGCCAGGGGTCTTTCTAATATTACATACAACATAGATCTAACAGAATGGGCACTGATTGTAGGTTGAGAGGGGGTTGCACAATCACTGAAAACATCAAACAGATCACTCTGTGCATTTGCAAAATCATGTTTGTCATTAAAATGTAAATAAAAATCATTCAGGGCATTTGCAAACTCTATATTTGAATTAAAGCCATCAATAGCTGAACTCAACAATCAACTCACAAGAGTGCTGTCTGATGTAAACTTAAGAAAGAAACAATGAAACATAGACAGTGCTTTGTCTTGGTAGTCAAGGCTTTTGTGCAGGACAGCTAATTACATAGGGTTAGCATATAAACAGTTTCACAACCAACTTTATTTACATCACAGGGAAGTCTCTTTACAGACTTTACAGAGAGTTGTTTACATTTCCCTGTCTCTTAACAAACACTCATTGTGAGTATCCTAATGCACCCTAAGGCCTAATACATGTGTACATGCATTTACGTCCTTATAAAACAATTTTAGAGCCTCGTAAGAATTTAAAACCTACATCTATGCTTGCTTGCTAGTAGCTTCTCCCTTCCCTGCCCTTTTTGGGGTATTGCTATGTTTTGTAGCAAGTTACCACCACCTGCCAGTAGCACTCAACCAGGACTGTGTGCACATACCTGTTTCCAAGAGACTAACAAAATGGGGGCTCACTCTTAAAAACATTGCTGCATAGCGCCTTTAGTGGTCACTTCACTGGGTACCGTTCATAAACAAAAGACACAAAAGATTGAGTACATCAACACGATGTGAATTGCAATTGTGATTTTTTTGTTTTAGTTAAAGGACATGACTTGGGTTTAGATTTAACATTGATAGTAATTCTAACTGTAAAGACTGCGACTGGATTTATAATCATATATCTGTATAGTATTAGGACTATAGGGTATAAGATGAACTAATAACAAAAACAATCTTTCTCAGTATAATTGTCTAATTCACACATGCTGAATTGTTAATTTCTGTTAAGTGGTGATAAATACGGAAGATGCCAGTTTGGCACATTATATATTAGGGATCCAATACTGCAACTTTCCCTCTAAAGGCAAACCTAATAGAAAAAGTTTAGAGATCAATGGAAGGTAGTACAGGATGTGATCGCCGTCAGACTGGGATTAAATCCTTCGAAAAGGTCTAAAAATATTCTCTTTGTTCACATATGTTAATCTATTATTGGCTGACTCTTGTTGTCTACACAGCTGTATTGGATATGAAAGGTGCTGAGTCTGCAATTCCTTTCTATAGGGCTTCTACTACTTCTTTGTTCACAGCCCTACAGTTTAAACTCTTGATAGACTGAGATCCAAGCCCCAAGATAGTAGCAAGTCTGAAATCCTCCAACAGAGCCCTACATACAGTAAAATTAAACTAAATATTCTGTTTCATAGTGATAAACTGCTAGTGGCTAAATGCTATCAGCTGCTCAGCACTACTGAATATGAATGCAAAGGCTGAGTTGATGGCTCACGACAACTTATCAATAATCACATTTCTTAAATAAGCATCCATCAGGGATCAGTGTTGTGCTTGATGTGATTTGTTGCAGTGAGGGTCTTTAAATAATCTGTAAATTAAGATGAATCTTTACGTTATCTCATAGGCTGTCATGTAATTAACCATCTTTAATGTCAACTTCATCCATACTGCAGCCCTGTTTGTCTCAACTTCATCAGATCAGTTCTATAATTCAGATTTTGTTTAACCTCTCACTCCATCTGTTGACCTGCAGCCGAGAAAAAAAGGAACTCCATCATGTATTATCAGGTTTTATCCTTCTGCAAACGTTATGTATGTCACTTCATATCAGTAAAAACACTAGAGAGAAAACAAACCAACAAACGTTTATGAGATTGGATGAAGGCAGCAGCAGCAGTAGGGAAATCGAGGTGAATATTGATTTGCTGAATGTGTTTAGCTGAGAATTTACTTTGAGGTCACCACCATCAGCCTAAACTCATACACATTTACTTCTGAATTATCAGTACAGTTCCTGGAATAAGTCTGATAGATGTGTGTATTTGAATGGAACCCGTTTGGTTTGGTATTTGTATTAAATTGATTTGATGGTTAATTTGATATGCAGGTATGAAGAACTTCCATCCTCCTTAGTAAGAATAGAACAGTAATAAGTATAATGCATTTTCTGTTAAAGTCTCCTTGAGGAAGCTACTTAGAGCATTGGATGTATAAATAAGAATCAATATCAGCTCAGCTTGAATGCAATCCTAAAACCACAACACTGCTGTGTGAGCTATGACATGTAGGAAGGTAGGTAGGTTCAAGTTATAGAGTGAAATTGTGTTTTGTAACACCCTTCTGTTACATAGCAGACAGTGGGTACCAATGATCTTCTGAGCAGTTTTAATCACCCGCTGCAGAGCCCTCCGGTCCTGGGCCGTGCACATCCCATGCCAGTTTGTGATGTTTCCAGTCAGGATGCTTTCTATTGCTCCTCTGTAAAAGAACTTGGCGTGGGAATTTGGCCTTCTTAAGCATCCTCAAAAAATACAGTTGTTTTTTTTAGCTTTCTTTACCAGCGTGGAGATGTGAGATGACATTGTGAGGTCCTCTGTGGTCCGCTGTTTCCCAGGAACCTGAAACTGTTCACCTGCTCCACCTCAGCACCTCTGATGTAGACAGGAGTGTGTGTCTTTACCTCCTTTACTGAAATCAACAATCCGTTCCTTACTTATACCTATACTGGTACTTCTTATTCATGAGCCATAATCCTGCCTTCACAAGCAAAAACATTTACTTTTGTTTGGATTTCTAATTTTTGTATGCAGTAAGTAGATCAACTATGTTATCACATGCAGTGCTTGTTGGAGAACTCCCCGGATTTATCAGTCTACTCAACTGTATGAGTCAATGAGGTACAGTGTTGTCTTATGAATTCATAAGACATAATTCCATAAACTGTGTATTTATGAGACTTAATTACTTCTTGTACAGATTTATTAGGCAGTGAATGCCATTGTTTCAATTAATAACCCGTTGTATTGCCTTGCATGGATTTATAGTTTTTTTATTGCCTGATATTTGTAGGTGTAAAATATCCACACGCAGCAGTTTCAATTGAAAGAGTTTTGCATTCGTTGCGAACAGCATTTCACATTACTTGTTGTATTGCCTGGTTTGGATAGATAAGCAGTGGTTTATTGGTGCTGCACTGGCAACTCTGTTGGCTGGTGTGCTGAGATATTTGTTTTCTCGCATCCTTCGCGTGGGTCAGTAAGACACCGTATTTCCATTTTGTTTAAAAGCAGACCTTCTGTAATTAGACTGCTTTTGAGATATTGTTTGACTTAAACTTCACAAATCCTCATTGTTGCTACATCAGCAAAATCAAATCTGCATTTTGGGCTCTATATTCATTGTGGCACACAAAGCGCAAACAGCGCTTTTTTCCTGAACTTGAAATTTGCTTTGCCCGTCTGCACAGTTGGAAGAAAAGGCACCGTGCAGACATAGAGAAGGCTCAATCGAATGAGGCAATGCAAAGAGAGGTGAAAATAGACATTTGAGAACCACATCTGTTTCTGGTGCTGGTCAATCAGCCACCACTTTGGTGATTTTATCAACAAGAGGAAATGCACAAAACTAACAGAATAATACTTAAAATGTAAATAAACTATTTAAATTAACCACCCTTCAACTAGTGGATGCATTTAAATCAGCATCAAAAAGAACTTTTAATGTGATTTAAGCAGGAACTTCTAACTCCCCAGTTTTAAGTGCATTCTCTCTTTCTACACTTTTCTGGGCCTGCATGTCAAGGTTCTTTGTATTTTGAGTCACGCACTTTGCCTTTGATGGTTGCTTTGATCTCCATTTCACTAATTGTTTTTCTATTCAGTATCATGTGGTCTCATACTATATGCTTCTGTAGAGAGTGTGCTCTCTCACAGTACGAACTCATGTAGAGAGACGTGTAATTGTCTTGTTAGAACTGAGGTTGTGTATGAGGTTGAAATTGTCACTGATCTTGAAGGACTCACTGGTAGCTTTACTCAGAATTGGTCAGATGTGGAGTTTATCTGCATTTGGATTCTTTGATATTTGCTTTAATCTTTACTCCACAAATCCCTCATTATGTTTTTATTTTTATAAATGATCTTAATGGCTGTCGGCAGATTCAGTGTCTATACACTCCTGAATGAAAAATAAACAACAGTTTTCAGTAATCAATCTAGAAACCAACTTCTTACAACAAAACCAGACACACTTTTTCATTTGCATTGTTTTTTGCTTGGGTAATGTGAAAGGCACTTAAAATCCAGTGTTTTATTATTAGGTTAATTATTATTAAAACCAAAGCAGCAACAAAACAAACAACTTCTTAGACCAGAAAGAATGATGGCTATTTTCATTCAGATTTTTGAAAGCAATACTTTAATTTGAAATCATGAACAAACCTGTGCGAAAATACTGTAGAAACATTTCAACCTGCCCTAGAAAAGTTTATAGTCCAGTTCAGTTTTACATACAATTGGTCTTTTTTTCCACATGGAAACACTTCACTACTACACAGTATGTCACAGCAGCAATTTGTCATTGTTTGTTTTCACTGTTGGTCAAAAAACTACTTCCTAGCTAACATAGGAGACTTTCAACAGATTAAATGACCCCTATGTGTAGCTGAGAGTCAAGGGTCTGACAAGTAATAGCCAGACAAATAATTGCTTACACACAATTAAATTATAATCTATGATGATTGCCCCATCCCCCAAATGTATTATTGGCAACTGCTGTCAGTTGTTGTGAAGTTTTGTGTCGTAGTTTATGAAATGTTCTTTGCATAAAACAAATAACCTACACCAGACAACAGCAGATGTTAATGTTTTCTGATGCAAAATTTTCAGGTAGGCTTCCAGCCTTTGGGAACAGACTGACCTGGTACGGGGGATGTAATCGATTTTCGCGGTTCTAAAAAAAGCTTTTTTTTACCAGGCGTGGATGAAAATATCACATTTTTTCTGTATTTCATATCCATGTAGTCTGTAATGGTAAAATAAATATGTTAATCTACAATGGATTTATATTCCTTAGCTTCTGACCTTCCAAAGGAGACCAGAATTCTGCATCTAGGCCTAATGGTTGAGGAGATATTACTGATTTTTTTTGGGTATGTTATTTTAGGCATTTTTCCTAGAAATAGGTGCCAGGTACCATGTATACGCCACTTTCATAATACATGCATTTATATTTCTAAATTAAAATTAATCTAACTAAAGTTTTATTATACAATATTTTACATCTGTTATGTTTAGTGAAGCTCACATAATTCAAGAATTTACAGTCAGAACTGTATCAGAGCAGAGAGAGGGACCTAACAGAGCTCAGTGATTTATTGGTGTGAAAAGCTGCTGCTGCTGAACAGTAGGAAGTTGTCAGCTTTGACGGCTGAGAGCAAAGTGCTGGCATGTCTGAACTCTAAGAACAATAACAATTTCAATCCGTGATCTTTGCAGAAATGGCAGGTTGTCAGATTTGAACTCTTGCTGTGCCATGAAGGCTCAGGATGTGTGTGCGCAATGGTGGACATGTATTATTTATAATGTTTCACTGTTCTCAGGTTTGTAGCTAAATTAAACTGCAAGTGAGGTGCTGGAGATGGTGCAAGGAATATATAGACATTACCAAACAGTAATTCAGAAAGGCAGCCAACTACCTAGTTGGCCTGTCAACAGCGAGAATTATGCTATGTTACAGACCTAAAGACAGCTGATGAAAGTTATGTCCCGATTCAGCTTTCTACCTACAGCTTGATGCCTCATTGCTGTTTAATCATTGTGTCACTGCATAAAGGTGTTGACAGTTTGGAGCTTCTGGGGGAGTAGAGACGACATGTGGATCAGCTTTACATGAGACACGAGGAGGAGAAATGAAAAACTAGAGGGAAAGAAAACATACAGACTAGTCAGCACACAAAGAAATAAAATAAAGGCTGGGACAAAGATGATAGACAGGAATATTGTGTGGCGTCAATTCCTACATGCTTTGATGCTGATTGCTTGTGATATTACTGACATAGTAATTTCAGCCTCAAAGGAAGTTTAAAATGAAACATTTTATAACTCCACACAGAAACATGTATATATGTACAACAAATGTAATGTAAAAAACAACAACAATGTTTTTATGTTGTCAGGAGGCACAGCGTCCAGGCAGAAGGGCTTTCGGGGCTGTATTCGCTCCCTGCAACTGAACGGCGTCACCCTAGACCTGGAGGAGAGGGCGAGGATCACACCCGGGGTTCGACCCGGCTGTCCAGGTCACTGCAGCAGCTACGGTTCATTCTGCCAGAACCAGGGCCGCTGTGTGGAGAGGGCCAACGGCTTCCACTGTGACTGCAGCCTGTCAGCATACACTGGAGTCTTCTGCCATACAGGTACACACTGTAGAGATCAAGTTATACTGACCTACTATCCAATGTTGCTATAGGTGTCCTTTGGCTTAAGAATCTTCTCAATTCTTTGAAGGTCATTTTTGGTTATTTTTAACCAATTCGCAAGACTAATTTAAGAACAATATCACTTCCTCACAGCAGCTTGTCACATTAAAGAGACCATACAAGCTGAATGATTTATGAATTAAGCTTAATGGTGTCTGGAGTTTTTTTTTTTATAAACAAACAAAAGTTACATCCAGTGTTACTCTTTCCACAGCCAATGGTGTGGATTAACTGTTTCAGCAACTGTTTCTCATGTTGCCCTCAAACTCGCATACGCTTGTGTCGCTTTGCACATTCTTGATATGAACAAAACTTATATATAATCTTATATTTCTCCTTAGCTCAAACAACATTGATGGTGCCACCTACCTTGGCCTCTCTTTATGAGGCCGGTCTAACCACTTTACAACATGCTACAGTGTCACATCATGTCTCCATTCCCTCCTCTTTGCTTTACATTTAATGTAGTTGACTCATATCTGGCAACCTCCAAGGTTAAAGCTGTTTTGATTTTATGTACTGGCTTGTGAGTCCTTCACTGTACAGATGAACCCTGAATGTCTTGGTCTCCATAAAGATGACGTCTGATCAGTCATTTGGTGTGTATATAGGCTGTTATTTATATATTTATATATATATATATATATATTAACCTTTTGCTGCACTTAACACTCATCTCAAAGTCCTTAGTTATTATATGACATCAAAGGTTTCACTCAAAAAGTGTCTTTTCTATGTATTGCAGTCCTGTGTTTGATCTGGGTTCAGTAACTGAGAGGATTCTCTTTGCCCTCTTCCTAACAACTAATGGTTTCTATTGAACCTATCAGCATATACATTAGCAGGCAGAGGCACAGAAAGTAAAATTTAATTGCTTTGATGCATTTGTGAAATGATGATATAGTTTGTGTATATTTTTTTCCTGCTTTTATGCTGGTATTTTGAGAACAGCCCTGTGTGGCAACGTCAGTGTTGTTTTGATGCTGTAAAAATTTTAACCCAGGGCCATTTTAAAAAATGATTCTCTTCCTGGTAATATTGAATAATTATTCTACTGGTTGGTTAAAAAGTCATTGCATTTCACTTCCAGGAAAGCTATCAATAAAACAAAACTAAAGTAATAAAAGGCAGAAAAAGAATTGGCTACTATTAGGGTTATGAACCGCTTCAATTATTCCTGAAATTTAGAGCAACGAGGGTCAAACACAATATTATGAAAGCAATCTGAAATGCAGTATTTTTTGCTAACCAGTTATACTGGATTGCAGGAAATTTAACAGTGTATGATATTCTGTCTGCATGGGGACAGCAACTGGAGGATTGCCAGTTCAAGTCCAGCTTGGACCAGACACTATGGAGTGTGGACTGGTAGCTGGAGAGGTGTCCGTTGAATTTCCCCAAGGGCGTTAATAAAGTAGTTCTTCTTATTCTTTATAGGTCCAAAAAGATTTTTAAGCCTCTGCATTTTTGGGCCAGTAAAGCATGTGTATAAGAGTCTTTCTCTGGCTGAGCCAATCAACTGCTTACACACATGAATGGTACAAAAATGATACACAGATCTAGCTCTTTAAGACTTTTGTTTAATTTGTATTAATTCTAATTGCAACTTTTTGATGCTCAGTAAATTTTCTTGATTGTTTGATGTAATTTCTTTTCACTGGATTCCCTTCACATTTTTGGAAATGTTGTCATTCATTTTCTTGCAGAGAGCAAACTGAAAAGATTGATAGCACTCTTTTATTGGCTCCCTCATTAATACATTATATTTTGTTTAAAATATTTTGTGTAAAAACAACAATTTGCTGTTTTATAGCGGGGGTCGTGTCAGCCTCAAGAATGCAAATAAACACATTTCTCAGAATGATGGGATGGGAAAGTCTCTCTGGGCCCGTTTCAAAGTGGCTCTGGTGTTTGCCTCATTAGTTGGGTTACTTTGGGCTGATCTCAACTCTGACAGTCGAGAACACCTAAAAGGCTCATGGTCCAGTTCTATGTTAACTGTGGTGTTGTTTGTTTGTGATGGGAAAGTATCATTGTGAATAATCCATCCATTCATCCATCCGTCACCACTCATCCAGGGTCAGGTCGCAGGGGCAGCAGCTCCAGCAGAGGACCCCAAACCTCCCTTTCCCGAGCCACATTAACCAGCTGTGGTTGTTCCACGACCAGGACGGAATCCACATGGTTCCTCTTCATTCCAAGGTTCGACTATCGGCCAAACCCTCCTCTGCAGCATTTTAGAGTAGACTTGACTAGGGAGGCTGAGAAGTGTGATACGCCTGTAATTGGCACACACTCTCTGGTCCCCCTTTTTGAACAGGGGAACCACCACTCCGGTTTGGACTCCTGTCCCTGACTTCCACTCAGTGTTGAGGCATGTCATCCAAAACATCCCCTCACATCCAAAGCTTTTAGCATTCCTAGACGGATCTCATCATTCCCCGGGGCTTTGTCACTGTGGGGTTGTTTGACGACCTCAGTGACTGCCATCAGGGAAATTGATGCTCTGCCTCTACCATAGAAGGCATGTTAGTGGGATTGAGGAGTTCCTCAAAGTGTTCCTTCTGTCGCCCAATTACCTCCTCAGTAGAGGTCCAGTGTCCCACCCTTGCTGTACACAGCTTGGATGGTTCCCCATTCCTCCCAATCACAACTCTCCAGGTGTCTCCCATACAGGACTCCATTCAGGGTCTCCAAGAAGGCAGAATACTGCTGTCAGAGTCAGAGTCAGAGTTTCCCCCCCTATGGCCCGCACATAGGGAGGCGATCCACTCATCCACCTGGGTAAACTCCAACTTAGCAACTTAGGGGATTTGTGACTATGGGCTTTGTGGCAAACGTGGCACCAGAAACTCGCTGATGAGCCCTTCCTCTGGGCGAAGCTCCAGACGGGGGCTCGAGATTCCCCCGAGCAAGGTAGTTCCTCCTCTTCCTCGTTTTGACATGAGGAGTTTTTTAACCATACTTGGTCTGGCCCCTCCCCCAAGACCACTTTTCCATGGGAGACCCTACCAGGAGCACCAGGCTCCAGACAACACAGCCTTTAGGTTCATAGGGAAACACAAACCTCTCTACCATGATAAGGTTGCCGGAGAGGCATTGCCAGTAAGAGGGAGTAAAATCCCTAAAATGAAAATACAAAGCAAACAAGAAAGAAAAAGCACTCAAGTCAAGATGAAAAACCAATAGCCATACTCTTGTTCTGGTAACATCAAAAAGCATCCATTCATCTTTCATGGTTCAAGAGGTTTGAATATGTTTGTAGTGATGTATGTTTTGCCAGTGTGGCCCCACTGTTTTCAAAGAACACCTTTGACTACCTTGACATATCTTACAAAATCAACGTTAATTTTTCCTTTCCATTTCTGATATTGCCAAATAAAAGTATTTACTGTAATCTCTCTGTGACTGTCTCTCTTCCCCCAGAGGTGTCAGCCAGCTTCAAGTCGGGGACGTCTGTCAGCTACACCTTCAAGGAGCCGTACGAGTTGAGCAGGAACAGCAGCGCTCTGCCGTCCTCCATCTACTCTGACATGACGCTGAGAGGAGAGAACGTCTCCCTGAGCTTCAGGACGAACCAAAGTCCGGCCGTGCTGTTCTACGTCAGCTCCTACTACAGAGAGTACCTGGCCCTGCTCATCAACAAGCACGGTGAGCAGGCTTTTATTTTGAAGGAGTTTGTTTATGTGGCAGAAGTTGAGTTGAGGTGGAGTGTCTTATTTTGACTCAATCCTTCTTCCTTTTTTGAAATGGCCTCCTCCCCTCTTTTTTGTTCCCTTTGTGGGTTTCTTTTATTTGAATACTTTTGGAATCTCTTCATCTTGTGGGTTTTCCCTACTTCAAATACACTCTTCCTAATATTGTGTATTTTCTCATTCTTCCCTCTAATTACCCCTCCCTTTGCCTTGCTGCCTTTGCCTTGCTCTCTTTTTTCTCCTTTCTTGTTCTCTCCTCCTGTTTTTCAGAGAGTACGTCTATTCAAGACTTTCCCTTTTCGCCTCTCGTCGTCTTCCTCCCTCAACCCTTTTCAATTACTTTCTCCCTCTTCCTCGGCTCCTCCCAGCTTCCCATCTTACCTCTCTTCCCCTCTTCCTCTCATCGTCTCCCTTTTCCCTGTCTTCTCCTGATATCGACCTCTCCTCATTTCCTTCTTCCTTCCTCCTTCTCCTCTGCAGCTTTACCAGATCTATCAGGATCTGTCAGACCTTTCCTCTTTCTGGATTCCCCTGTCAGCATCTACTGCCTTTTAATCTGTCCAGCTGGGCCGGCTATTATGTTTTGTGTCCGGCTAAAAAAAGAGTCCACTGGTTTTATCACTGAGAACTGATGAGTGATGTTGAGGGAGTAAAGGTCTGGTGGGCTGCTAATGGGTGGAAGGTCAGTGTGCTGCTGAATAAAACAGCAGAAAACTTGCTGATGTGTTTAAGAAACTTTTGTGTGAAATAATCATGTTTTGAATTTGGCTTTTAAGAGTAGTAGGAGGCACTTTGAATTTAAAATTACATTTTCAGCATCCAGGACACTAATAAAATCAGCACTTTGCTGCTAGATTAGCTGTAGATGGATTTTTTCTGGTGTTAATGGTTTAGAGGAAGCTGATGGACAGCAGGGCATTAAGGTTTCATGCTGTCGCCAGGTAGGTGCACTTAAACTAAAGTGTCCAATTAAATCCCAGAGAGCTTTCTCTTGTTTGACTCATTAGTTTTTTCTTTTCCCCTCTGCTGCAGTTAAACCCCCTCAGCCCAAACACAGATATTCCTTGTCAGTCACTTAACTTAACTTTTTATTATCAGAAACAACAGCTAACTGGATGAGCACTAACACCAAATTATTATTTATTCTTGGTAATTACACCTTTGTATTAACAAAAGAACATAATGAATCATAATCATTAAATGTTCTTTATGCAATTAATTATAATGAATGTCAATATTTGTGCATTTGAAGGACGATATATCATTTCTTATCCATCTTAAAATCGTTTTTAAGAAGCCAGAAGACATCACAGGGCTTTTATTAAATCTGCTCTTAATCCTCTGAATATTAGTGAAATGAATTAGATTTGGAGTTGTGTTATTGATAGGTAATTACCCCATAATCCTCTTAATATGGAAAGCTTTATTGACTCAGATCCTTATCATTCCGATTCATCATTGAAGTGAAAAATACACCCATAAAGAATGATAAGTAAAGACTAGAGAAGGAGACCTAGATGTTTTCTTGAGAAAAAGTTTAAATTGGAAAGTGTGTGTGTGTGTGTGTGTGTGTGTGTGTGAAGATAAGTTGGAGGTGAGATACAAGCTGGACAGCAACAGAGATGCTGAAGTGTTGAGAAGTAGAGTGAGGAGCCTGGCCGACGGACAGCTTCACAATGTTACCATCAGGAGGCTAACAAACTCTGTTTCTGTGCAGGTAACATTACACACAATCACACACACAATATAGTTATTATTTACACCATGATGGTATAGACAGTTGAACAATACCATTTTTTGGGAGATTAGTCCGATGTATGAAAGCATATAAATGATAAATAAAACTAATTCTGGGTGCCATCAAATCTGCAAATTAATTCACTTTGAGAGAGCACATGCACAGATTTGTCAGAGAAGATTTCAATTTTTGAGTGAGGACAAAGTCGTGAACGTTACAATTTGAGGCTGCAAGAGGACAGAACATTGTAGTGATCAATAAGGCTTCTCCTAATTATCAAAGCTGCTCACTCTCACTTTTGGCAGTCTCAGATTTGGTCCATTTGAAGGGTCGTCCTGTTTGCTAATGACTACTGATGCTAAGCTGCCTTAACTATTTACATTTTCAGAAAACAGATGCCAGAATCAAAGTGTCCTCAGTAGATTTTCTCCATGTGAACACCTGACTTTAACCCAATTCAAGTTTTGTTCTAAAATGTTGTTGTAGCCAGTTTCAATGAAATCACATAGCTGGACATGGCTTCCATTCAGTCCCTTCTACTCCTGTGGAAACTGGGGATGTACCTGAACCCGAATGTTATTCCGAAAATCACAAAAATTATGCAACGGAAACAGATATTTCTTCTACCGAAGTTGCTCGTTATTATTGAGGGTGAAAAAAGTCCACTCAGGAAAGTGATAAACCGCGTGAAAATGGAACTGAAGAAAGGTGTTAAATTAAAGTAGCAGCTGCTTCTTTTCTGCTGGTCTGTCTGAAGCTGCTGATGTGTCTGCGGCTGCAGGAGGGGAGAGCTTCAGAGATCTTTACTGGCCGAGTGTCATGGGGATGTGTGTAGTTTCACCCGGGAATGGCCAGGCGGTTTGTGAACAGTATCTGCTGTGCATCTGCCTACGTTATTGTTCTGCTGATATGGTAGTGTCCACTTTAGACCATCTGACAGACACGAGCCGTTTGGGACTGTACTGGGGTGCGTTTTCAACAGAAGGTAACAACCATGGTATGATGCATCGTTAAACTAACCAACATCTGAAGTACGACTGTAAGTTTGAACCAACTTACTTAGTTCGAACTACAATGTTTCCAGATGTGTTCGGTCTGACTTTCTCACCTGGAAACTTGCAAAACGCACTTTGTCATTATGCCTAAATATGACAGTTGTGACCGATTTTAAGTTATATTATTATGTTAAATTATTATTTAGGCTTTTCATATTGTAGTCGTATACAAGCAATAACAAGAGCATCAACAATAATATTAATAAAATCAACAATTTAAATAAAATATAGTCTAATTATTTTATTTAGCCTAAATATATATATATATAGCAATGGTAACATTTTAGAAGAGAAAAATGATGAACTGCATTTACAAAACATTTAGTAAAATAGGTTTAATCTGCAAATGTCTTTTTTTCAACACTTTAACACTGTTATGAATACTAGCCCGACATTGTCCATCAAGGCGTGAGAATAGCTCACTGCGATTGATGAATGTGCTTATAGATCTACTGAATCTATAAGATCTACTGAATACACAGAAATGGGTTTGAAACCTGTGAGTTATATTTGTCATAATGGCAACGAAAGCTTTCAGGGACTGATTCATTACAGTACTTTAATGAATTTTAAACTGTTTCTTTTAAATGTTTTATCTTTATAATAAAGACTACAGAACACCCATCTACTTTATAGACCTAGAAATGTACACACATACACATGAAGGGAATACTAAAAGTCTTGTCTTTTTCATGCTCTGTTTTGTCCCTTTACCTTCAGGTGACTCATAAAGTAAATTAAAGAGGTGGCATTCTGCTTTTTGGCTTTTTCCCTCTCCTTTTTTGTGCACTTTGCAAACCTATTAGTTTGCAAAGTGAAAAAGTCCAGCCCACAGGGAGTTCCCATCTCCCACAGAAAACTCTGCTCTGAATTGCCTGAAAACAGCTCGTTTGTAGTCCAGTCGCTTCCCTTTGAAAAGGCTGGAATAAAAGCTAAATGTGCGTCATATAATGCTCACCAAGCGGCTACTCCAACACGCCCTCAAAAACACCAGAGGAAAAACATCTCTCCTCTCCTTTCCAAACACTAGCTACCCTCCAGGCAGTCTGTGGACATAAAGTTGTTACTGTGATGTAGAGACAGAGCTCAGTTAAAACATTTAAAACTCAGTTAAAAAATGTAAAAGATACATTTGTTACAGATTAATAACTCACCACTCTGAAACTCCATGTTGCCAAGCTGGTCGGCAACATGTACAGCTGAACCAAAGCCATGTTTGCTTCTCATTGACCCGCCCTTCTCTGCTTCTGATTGGCTAGTAGTCCTTAACTAGGAACTGCGCATGTGCAACTCCCAACAAAGATCATTTAGAGACAAGATGTATTATTTAATATTTAAATGTTTTTATCAAAGTTGTTGCTAGGGACAATTCAGTAGTTACTGCCAAGCCATGAAGGTGTAACCACTTCATTCTCTCTTTCTCTCTCTCTCTCTCTCTCTCTCTCTCTCTCTCTCTGCAGCTGCATGTCGCTCCCTCAGTTGCTCAGCCACTCACTCACGCCGCTAGATTACCGTTAGATGCTAGATTACCCCCCTCAGGATGGCGCCCTAGATGGCTACCTATGTTGCCCACAGGAAGCGCCGGCTCTGGCTACAACAATGCCAAAGATGAAGGATGGTGTCATAATGAGTATTTTTTAGAAATTATTCTACATTGGCATGGCGAAAAAACAGTTTTATCTACTTGAATTAATCAGTGGTTTAATGCACCACTAGGCGAGCACAAAAAAGTGACAAAGTGACAAATCAATCGCACCCCAGTTGTTGTGTGACCAACAGGTGCGCCCTGGTAAATAAAAAAGACTCAAATATGTGTTTTTGGATTGGCATTCATTGCAACTGTAGCGCTTTGGAATTAAGGATTATTCTACGGAGTCCCAAAGGGGACATAGGCAAAAAAATGTTTTTTGTGCTTATAAAAAAGTACCTGCTGTGCACCTGAAAGTATCAGTATGAAAAGTACAGTATTTATTAAATCAAGTTTGTGCTTTGAAGGCACAACAACTGCATTGCTAATGAATATAATGTTAGAAAATGTGCCCGATTTAATGTGACTTCCACTTCATGTCTTCTATTTTAATACAGATATAGAGACCGATCATTATGTTGGTGAACAGATGCAGATAATGACGTCTTTGCACACCTCTAGTGAAAACAGGGACAGTAGCACCTAATAGATGGAAACAGTGTATTATTTGTGTCAAACTGTATCAATTTTCCACAACAAAATAAGTTTTTGGTAAATGGTCATATAATGCTCATTTTCAGGTTCGAAGTCTTAATTAGGGGTTGTACCAGAACAGGTTTACATGGTTTAATTTTCAAAAAACACCATATTTTTCTCATACTGCACATTGCTGCAGCTCCTCTTTTCACCCTATGTGTTGTACGCTCCGCTCTTGAGCTACAGAGTGATGCATCTTACTTGTACAAAATCTTTGTTGGGAGTTGCACATGCGCAGTTCCCAGGTAAGGACTACTAGCCAATCAGAAGCAGAGAAGGGCGGGTCGTAAGAAACAAGGTAGTGTGATCCAAATCAAAGTCGCTTCAGACTGCGACCGTAACCTAGCAGATGGTATAAGTTATTCACCAGTCCACAACCACACAACATCATTGTTCCACATCTTACCATAAACCACTACAAAAATCACCATATTTCAACTCAATTTTACATAAAAATTGGCCAAACAATTTGAACGTTTGATCAGTAGCTTTCACATCGGGTGTAACATTAGCATTATAGTTATAACTTTAGCTGTGTTAGCCAACGTTTAAAACAGCTCCGCACTTGAATAGTCTGTAAATAAATAAAGCATACTTACAGGTTGTGATTGTAAATTTTCAGGCCCAAACAGAGTCGGGCCGTTGTTGCTGCAGCGGTCTGTGTGACGGTGGGAGCAGAGGGCTCTGTGAGCAGACGGCTGGCTGGCTGGCCGGCCTCCCGCTCCTCCCGCTCCTCCCGCGGGTTGGCAAAGGCTTCCCCCGCAGCCACTTGCGGAGCTCCTCAATTCCGAAAATATTCAAGCACATCTTTCAATTCTCGTAAAACTGTCAATATTTGAAATCTACACGGCTGATTTCTCACCTCAAAACTTCTCAGAAGTGGATTTAGTGATGAAATTCCAAACGAAAACTGGAAAATATAAAACTTTATGTTGCTGGCCTCTGTCAGGCGCTCGCAATGATGATGCAGTGAATAGTGACGATTCTCTCTGACCAATTAGCAGTCTGTCGTGTTTTCACGTTACATTTTAGTATCCCTCAGCTCGCTTGGAACCTCGACGGAGGTGGTACGAGAAAAAGTACCTGGAAGCAGGTACAGGTACAACATTTCTGCAATGAAAAGCAAAAAGTATAATACCACCTCTTTAAAATTATTTGTCTTTCCACTAAAACTAATGACACACAAGGTAGATCACACGTGTGTGTTTTTGTTTATTTTAATTACCAAAAAGTAGGGAAACAAAGAGTGTCCCTTCTCTTCAGTACTGTGTTGTTTCTCTCACCGATAAGGCACAGTGATGACAGCAGAGCTATGGCAGGGCAGCAGGGACAAATTACACATTAGAGGAGCATCAGATGAAATATGAAGCATCTTAATCGTACTTGGATCTACTGAATGTCTTATCTTGTGAACAACAGCCTCGGATGATATATGAGGTTAACTTAATCAAACCAGGAGGCTTGAATGTCTGTATAATTATCAACACCCCAATATGAAACACAAGGTGACCTCGTCTTGCATGGGCTGCAGCCTCCTGATTCACAGTGTTGTGCCAGTGAAATATGAGGTGCATCTCATCTTGCCAGTTTCCATCACCTTGAATCATTACATTGTTAGCGACATACTCAAGGGACATCAGCTGAACCTCAGCAACAGTTTCAGTCTGCTGTTTCCTGATGGCTAGCAGCCCACAGTCACCACACTAGTCTCACAAGTGGACAGTATCATATCCTCTCCCCTGAGCAGATGTCCTATTGAGAAATGACTCACTGAAGGCTAAATCACCCTGGGCTACCAATACCTTGTTTCATACTGCTATCAGAGAGGCCAGTGCCATGTGAGGGTTTCCTGTTGATCTCACAGCATGCTCCAGTTAGCCTACTCTGTTCAGACTCCAGGTTATAATATGCAGAAACTAAAATAAACCAAATTGAATCATAACAATTTAAAGCAAAGGAAACTTCAGCTGGAGCTTTTCTTTCAATATCAGCAGAACAGCACTGTCACCACTTTCCACACCCATTTGCATTACTTTATTTCTTGAGCACAGCACTATTATATATCTGCAGCATGTATAATTTCTTGCAACATACCTGTCAGGGCCCGTATTTATCAAGCTTCTCAGAATTACTCATAAGAACACTGCTAAGAACAGACTTAAGAGTTAGTAAAAATTCTTGGCTCAAAGCTGTACTTAAAAGTTAGTTATCAAGCATCGTAGTCCTAATTTGAGTGAAGTGTAGTACTAAATCTTAAGTGTCAGTCTTAGACACTTTGCTGTGCCGCAAATCAGCACTAAGACTGAGACAGGATTTTGGATGACGATGTTCGCTAATGACCAATCACTGAATAGATTTCCTTATTTAAGAATATTCTCAGATAAATTCACATTGAATGGTGAAATTCCTAAGAGGAGTTTATGTTCAACACACATTTAACAATAAAGATTTTTCAAGAGAATACATTATGATATAGGCCTACACATTAATAAATGAAAGATAAAAACAAAGTTTATCTTTATATGAGCGCCATCAAATGCGTCTACTGCTCCTGTGAAGCCGGCTATTTGCATGAACGGATTACGGGGGGTGTTGTTGGGAAGTCGATTAAGCACATGACAATGTGTGGAGCTCTGAAGCTGAAGTGCTATAATTGTTTCCATGACTATTCGGCTTATTGATGGTTGTGACGGGCCAAAATCAAAAGCATTGCTGCGTTTGTCCTGTGGCAAATAAACAAAAGCATCATCATCACCTTCAATTTAACTGAAAACGCATTACTGTGTAAAGTCAGTGGTGAGATGATGTCCCTCACCAACTCGCTGACAGAGTTTATGCCTGACAGCTCCTAACCACTTGAGATACCTCTGGAGCTGTCTTAAATAACTGGGAGAGTAAGAGTGATTCTTAGCTTTAAGAAATTTGATAACTTGCTTTTATTCTTAAGTTTAAAAGTAGGAGTAAATTTCATGAAATCTCAGCACTTAAGACTAAAATGGCACTTTGAGAAGCTTAAAAAATACCGGCCCAGATCTTTACTATTTCAAGAAAAAATCTATGTTTAAATCACTGCTAAAACCATATAATTAAATAATATAAAATATATACCCATACATTTAAATGCTCTTTTTGACTCTTTATCACATTTAGTTCAGTTCGACAACAGATGATGGGGAATAAAGGGCCAGAATTAATGGTTCACATCACTAAACATCACATTTGTAATTAAATTTAAATGTTTTTTTTCCGAAGTTTATGACCCCATCTGAGTGTTATTTTAACCAGAGTGCCAAGTGAAGTGATACCTCAATGCAGTAATCGTAATTAAAACTTCTACTTATAAAGTCAAATGGGGCTAAAAGTAAAATATTAGACCAAAATTGAGTCTCTCTTTAAGCTGCGGTGTTTTAGTTTGAAACTTTCCTCGCCACAGCCACATGGTGAGAATCTCTGTTAAGAAGCCCTCATTAAAATAATCTCCAGTGGAGAATTTCACCCCAGATGACTGTTTCAGTTTTTCACTGAAAGTATGGTCGCTCATTTCTCCCACTGAGCTGGTGAGATGAAACATAAAAGGAAAGCTGGACACTGTTCCAAATTCAGATATCACAACAGTTTCTGACTTCTACACTGAGAACATAATGACACAAAAGTCAAACTTAGTGAGTCATTTTAAAGTTTTAGTCTATCACTCTAGTGAGGCAGTAAAAACATTTGACCCACAATGAATAAGAGAAATATGTTGGTTGTTTCAGATCGACCAAAATACCAGAGAAGACTTCAACTTGACATCTGACGGAGAATTCAACGCCATCAAGTCACTGGTGTTGGGCAAAGTGCACGGTAAGTGAGGAGGTAGTAAAAGCAGAGACGAGGCCTTTTCAGTTAGAGAGCACTCATAGCTTTGAGATGACTGGCCTCATCCGACACTCAGCATGTGCTTTCTTTCTCTGAAAATCTACAGAAATAAATGCAGCCAAACCTGTTAGCACTCAGTATGATAAAGTGATTCATATTTTTTTTATCTCAGTAGTAAGTAGTGCTGAGTCAAGATAAGTAAACAGAAAACTACTTCAGCAGATAATGAAGTTGGATTTAGCAATATGATGTATAAGTTTTTGTGTTACACTTTAAAATGAGGTTCACATCTAGAACATGTTGTGAGCAGTTGATGCTTACTTATTATTACTGCAGGAAACACATCTTGGGCCTTTCAGTTATGTTTTGTTGTTATGTTATGTTCTCTCTAGCATCCAGATCACGCTGATACCCAGTAATTAGAAAAAGGTTAAGGTCATACAGATTGATGAAAGACCAACTGTCATTTACTTCGTACTTAAATAATCCTTTTTTTTCTTGTGACTGACTGATAAATAGATGACTTCAGAGTCTAGTCTTAACTTAAAAAAATAAAAAAATTTCAACATTGGTAAATTATGGTCGTTAGAAATGCACAATGTAGTAAAATGCTCAGTAAAAAGCTCAGCTGTAATCCAGGGAGTCAGACTTTTTGGTCAACACTCTACCTGCCCGTTACAGGAGTGAACAGGAGTCCATTTAATAGATACCTTATTGCAAAGTGTCACCAACCCGCGTTGTTTTACTACCATGCTTTATCCACTTAGCTGTGTAGTCCTGGACTGGGACCTGTAGGACAGACCAGGGATGAGACAGTAATTCGCTCTGTCATGGCTTCATCACAGACGGACTGAGATATTAAGCTCTTAATAACATGAGGGGCTGAGAGGCCGCAGGCTGCAGTCAGTCTGTGCTCTGATAAGACAAAGACACAGCAACCGCACTGTCAGTTTAAAAGGAAACACACTGGCTATTAGAAATAAAACATGAGTCGGCTATTTAAAAAGGCTTTCATCAGTACAACAAAGTCTTTTTCAATTTCTTGCATTTAGAAGTTTCTTACTGAAGTGGCCCTTTACTGGAGTCTTGCAACAGAGTGCAGTTTAAGAAAACGTGCAGCCGTTTGTTTTAGTTATGTGGTAATGCAAACTATGTATTTTCAGACAGATACATACATCAGTTCATTGTACTAAGTTTGAACCTTTTTAAAAATGACACATCAGCAGGTCATTATTTTCCGTTTTCAAGGATATGATGTAGCTTGTTTAGTTACATATTTCTTGTGGTCAGCATTGCAGTGGTTGTGAAGCCAACCTCAGAAAAGGTTCATTGGATCCCACATGAGCAAGCACTACTTTTCTTTTGATTAAATTCAACATAGGCTTTCACTAGCTGTAATTGGTTTCAGAAGCTTATTATAATTATGCTTGAAATTTATGATTAGAGCACTGCCATATTTCAGCATGAAATTGATCAAAATTAAAAAAAATCAGTTGGTTAAAAAAAAATCAGTTGGTTAATATAAAAAATACTGGTTTAAGCCTTCAAATATCCATATCTGTTCAAATATAATTTAACACAGTTAAAAGTGATTAAATGTCATAATAAAACTAAATAAATAGACACTTTATGTGAGGCTACTTCACCACATATCTTATGGACCACCCAATACAAAGTCTCCAAGATCATTTGTCTTTTTGGCAGTAAAGCTCCAGTACCACGTTGCAACTCAGCTCGGTGTGTTTTAACCCCGTCATGTCAGCATGTGACCTCCTCACCCCTGTCAAACCAGAGAGTGAGATCAAAGATCAGAAAAGCAGCAGCGAAGTGGAGTTTCTGTCGTTTACTGCCGACCCTGTCATCCATCAGCCTTACTAATGGACCCGGAAGGAATACAGAGCGACAGAGAGAGGGAGAGAGGTGATGGAGTGAATCAGCTGAGAGGAGCTTACAGGCTGCAGTAATGTTTCCTGCTGCTCTCATCAACATGCAGATGTGTGCTGGTAAAACCACAGTCACCTCTCAGTCATCTGAACAGACACTGATGCAGCGGTTTACAGCGGTAATGTGGCGTTCACAGCTGCTGTTTACACTGCTGGGGAATGATGAAGGGATTTAAATCAATAAAAATGCACACAATGAGGCAAGAGTGCAAATCTGTCTTGAGGAGTGATAAATGCAGAATGGAAGCTGAGGGTGTCATTTGTCATTCTTTCTGATCAGATAGTGGATCCTGACTTGATGTCAGTTTGTATCCTGCTGCTGCACTGGTGTAAACAAATATATATATATATATATATATATATATATATATATGAACATAATTAAATTAGAAGTAAAGTTATATATAACCAACTGGTTTAATATTTGTGCCATGCTGAGAAACTGAAGGAAAGTGAAGAGCAGAAAATGTTTTTACATTCTTTCGTTTGTGGCTCATTTATACAGTTCTCAAATCATTCCATTTCTTTCTACAGGGTCTGATGATTTAGACGCAGATCTGGCCAGGGTGGCAGCTCTCGGTTTTACCGGTTGCATCTCAGTAGTCCACTTTAACTCCATCAGCCCTTTGAAAGCTGCTCTGCTCCACCCAGACACCAGCCCTGTCATCATCACCGGACCTTTAGTCCAGTCCAACTGTGGCTCCTCGGGTTCAGCCAATCCCTATGCAGCAGAGAACACACACCACCTGTCAGGTAAGAGAAGGAAGGGGTTGGTTAGGTCTTAGAAATTTAATATCATACTTGGTATGATGGTGAGGAAACTAATTAGGGCTAAGTTTCTCTTTGTTGTTTTGTCAAACAAGAGCAAAGAGCAAATGTCAAAACATCATATATCAAAAATGGTGTCCATTATGTGTTTTGACTGTTTATTTGTAGCATTGAAACTTCTAATAGCTGTGGTCCTGCAAATTTAGTCAATCCTAGAAGTTGCAATTATAAAGGCACATTGCAATAAGGAGGTCATATTATGCTTTTTGGCTTCTTTCCCTTTCCTTTATTGTGTTATATATCTTGTTTGTGCATGTTTGCAAAGTAAAAAAAAAGTCCACCTGAAAGGGAGTCTCCCACAGAAAACACTGTCCATAGCTTGATTTTAGTCCAGACTTTACTTCCATAACCTATCTGCGTCACTATGTAACACGCGTCATGATGCTCGCCTAGCGGCTAGTCAGGCACTCCCTCAAAAACACTGGTGGAGAAACACACTGAGCTGCAGCACACAAAGTGACAAGACACCCACCTGCTGCCTCCCCTCACCCCCACACTCCATTCCTTAGATACCCTCCAGCCAGTCAATAGACATAAAGTTGTTACTGTGATGTAGAGACAGTGCAGGGTTAAAACTTTACGTATGAAAGATCATTATTGTTACAGATTAATAACTCACCACTCTGAAACTCTTGCTCCAGTCTAGGTTGCGAAACTGGTTTGGGAACATGTACAGCTGATCAGGACCACCCTACTCTGACTCCGATTGGCTAGTATTCCTTAACTAGGTACTGCACATGTGCAACTCCCAAAAAAGATCAGGTAGAAGTTAGATATTTTGTAGCTAAAAGGGAGTGGCCAACTCCCAGGGTGAAAAGAGGTGCTGCAGTATTAGAAAATATATGTAGTTTTTTGAAAATTAAACCATTTTCTGGTTCAACCCCTAAATAAAATGATTAACCTGAAAATAAGCATAATATGACCACTTTAAAAAGACATACATAACTGAATGTAGAAGCTCGATCTGGATCACTGGCTTCATAAAACACAATTAAAAGGATGTGGCTGGTGATATTTTCTAATTTTTTTTATCAAAAAGACAAAAACAAATAAACCAATGTATCCTGCTAACAAGTATTGCTTATTTAGCCAAAGCCTGATACAGCTTTTCATCTGTGCTGCAGAGCTCCATTGTTAACTGATTAAAAACACACTGTTGCACTAGGTGACACGTTCCGTCATTAACATAACACTGTAGAGTAAATATGAGTCACACAGTCCTGCTGCCAAATAATACTCATGAGAGCACCAAAGGTTTAATAATCAGCTGCTGAAAGTAGTCCCAACAAATACAACGTAACATTTCTTTAAAAACAACAGTCCCCAGCTGTTTTAGAACAATGAATGAATGGGCTTGGGGGAGTGACTCACACAGAGAAGGGACCCAGAAGTATTTAGAGATGGATTAATGCCTTGTTTGTTTTGGTCTTTTCATGTGATATGTTGACAATATGCAAATGCAGAATATCGACAGCTTTAAAGAAGAAGCCCACAGTCAATACAGCCACAATGACAACAATTGGAATGTTGTGCAGCCAGACTGGAAGTCATTAAAGCATCTTTGGCTAACTTGTCAAGCCTGAAGCTCTTATTATGTAGTATGACAAGCTTCACTTCTCCGCTAGTTCAGACGTGCGAAGGTATTTGCTTCTAACACTTTAACTACAGAACAGCCATTAGTTTGCAAATGGAGCAACACCGCAGCGTCTGATGGCGCAATTGGTCCGGAGCCAACAATACAGCTTTTATATTTATAAAACTTTATATTTCTTAGGACAGATGTTGAAATCCACTGTAGTTAATGGTTCTACAAAACTGTCTAAAGAGTAGAGTTGCATGCATCTCTTGTTGTCTTTCCATTTCGGTGTGCCAAAATTGCATGAAAGCTGCTTTTCCAGCTCATGAGAGGCTCATTAATCACATACAGTATCCTCCTTGTTTTGTGGAGACTAATGACAGTGTGATCAATGCTTTAATTAATTTGGACCACAGAGGGGAAAGTTTCCTTTGGGATTTCCTTCCTTGGGGCTCGTTCTCTTGCAGTTTGTCATGCTTTATTAGAGTCATTTGAAGAGCTGTTGTGTTATACCCTGTCTACTCTGAATGATGATGTTCTGATCTTGTCTCTGGCCCTCTTTCTGATCTGATCTGTTTTTGTCATTTATCCTTTCATTTCCTATTCTTCTTCTTCTCTTTACTGGTTCTTTTTGGTTCCTTTCCTCTGTCTTCCTCCTCTCCTCCAACACTATTCATTATCTTTCTCTGCTGTAGACCAGTCTGGTTCAGGTCAACCTTTAGTCAATGCCATCAGGACTGACTCAGCTCTTATTGGAGGTACTGGACCGTTTTAACCGTATTTCACTGTAATGCAGCCGGCCTCACCTTCATTCACTGGTACAACACCTGGATTTATTTTTGGTACACAGCAACAATCACCATCAAGTCAATCATGCTGATTTTCATCTATCAAATGTTAATATTTAATGTATTTGGTGTATTTTCTTTTTTTAAGTGACAAGGTTTACAGGTTACACATCACCTTTGCTGTGGTGAACAAAGTTGTCCAAGAAAGAGTAAAGTGGTGTGCCAGGCAAGAGTCCATTTAAAACTAATTTAAAACTTTGTTGCTCTGCCAGCACAGATTGATTCAAAGTGAAGACTGAAATGGTTCAATCTATAATCGTGTAGATAGAAAAGGTGAGACACAGAGAAAAGTCATTTAAAACTGTCCATTAAACTGGCCTGGCTCTGTCTCAGTGCACAAAGGGCAGCTCACCTAATTAAACCTATGCACGAATGACTTGCTGATAGGAAAACTTTTTTGCTGTTATCTTAAAAGCACGGCCTTTTTATTATGTAATGTAGTACAAAAAATTTCAGATGTATTTTGGGAATATGAGGGCAGGTTTCATTTAAATGGAATTCCAAATGTGATTAACGGGAAATAATAGCCCAATAAATTCAAAAGATTTAAAATGGTGTTTATAGGTACAGTGTGCAAGATACGTCCAGAATTAGAGTATGATGAATTAGTGATGAATCAGTCAGCTAATCGGACAGCTAACTACAGCAGTTAGTAGCAATTATGACCTTGTATGTGATATGCTGACCCCAATTATATATTGTCTCAGTTCTTACTCATTGTACCTTTAATGTACTTGAAAGATCAGCAAGATAATTAAAACATTAGGAAATTAAATGGTGTCTGAAGCACTCATACATATTAAAATTTGAAAATCATCTGATATCTCAGCCTTTTACATTTTGAAATCCCTCTACCTTGCAGGTGTCATAGCAGTGGTGATCTTTGTGATTGTGACTGGCCTAGCAATAACTGCCAGATTCCTCTACCGGAAGAAAGAGACTTATCGAAACCAGGAGGTGAAAAGGGTCAAACAGGAGGACAGCCCAGATTTCCCATTCAACAACCAGACTGACTCCCAGAATGTCTCTGGTGAAAACCCAAAGGAGTATTTCATTTAACTGGAGGCCTGATGAACTGGTGGTTTGGTTTTTGGAACAGAAGTTGCTCCAAACATCTAGTCATGCCTCAGGACTTTACACTGCATTCAGAACCACTCAGACACTTGTCTGAAGTGGCTCCATAGCATGTTGAGGCAAGAAAGAACAATTGTTGTCTTTCTGCTGCTTTACTGTAAATTGTGAATACATTGATACAAACAGGCAACAGTGTTATGTCTTATGAGGTGTTGATATCCTTGATTCACCTGTAAATATTAAAAACTGTAAATGTTTAATGAATGTCTTTGTAACAATCTCTGGCTAACACCACTTTGTCATATTGAAATGTTGGAAATAATGGCGTATCGGTATTTTTATGGTGTATGGGTAGGGAAAATGTGAAGCTACACCTTATTGTGGTTGGGTTTCTCTAAGAGAGAGAGATGCGTACTTGTATTGAGAGAACTTGCAGGATGTTGTTAATTTATAGCCTTGAAGTTCTGTAGGGTTTTGATCCTATGGTTTTAACCACCTTTTACTAGGCCACCCTCCAGGGATATTTTACAATGTCCTCAACTTTGAACAGTTTTTTCTCCCACCATCCCTCCCACTTGCTTTTAACCCCTATCACATTCTAAGATGTTTGGTGGGAAAATAACCCCCCCCCCCCCCCCCTTCCACCACATTACAACTATTATTCCAAATTTATAAAGTTATTCATGGGTTTACTTAGCTTTAAAGTTTTAATCCCTCAATTAGCTATAATCAGAATGTTTTATAAAAATGTATCAAATGACAATGTGAAATGAGTCACTTGTAGCCATAAACACAATTATCATCCAAATCTGCAGCTTCTCTCAACTTTATGGAGTTTTATAGTGAGTTTCTGCTCATTCTTTAGCTGTCCAACAGCAACTGTCCTGTTTTGGTTTACTCTCACAACATCATTTTTAGCCGTAGCAGGCAGCTGTTTTTTGGAAAAAAGCTCTAATAAGCGACAGTACACTACTAACTCAGCACCCAACAGCAGACCGTTAGAGACTATCTGGTGAAAATCTGTCATTTAGTCATTCAAAAAAACTGAGTTAAAACAGAGTGAATATTGGACTCACCAGGTGGCCAGAAACATAACTCCAAATGAATGATGTTGTTCTGGAACTGCTAGATGTGTAAGTTAGAAACTGTTTGCTAATAGGTTTTGCTGTATGATTCTAAAAAGAGGAAGCTATGTCAATGTTGTTTACAACTACAACACTGATGTTTGGGATGTTAGCAAACACTCCAGGCAGCAACTTTGTCAGAAATACAAGAGCAACTGGTGTAGCTCTTTACAGTACAGCCAAACAGACTCATGTTTTAGGTAGGCATAAGGGGGCAATTTGAATCCAAGTTGGGAACAGCACACCCCACCACTAACAATTACAATAGCTAAAAGGTATATAAAAACGTAAATACATTGAAAGGCCATTGCTTGAAAAAATTACAACCATTAAATAGTATTAAATATGTGTTTTGATTAAGATAAGTTTTTTTTGTAGGTTTTTTGGATGTACACAGCAAGTAGAACAGTAACTAGGTTTCTAGTCTATATTCTGAATTCATTTGTAAGAACTTTCTTATGTGAATGATTGTTTGAAAGTTTGAGGGTTTTGAGGGTTTCATAATTAGGGTAGTGGCAGACAGACAATAGGCATTTAGTTTGTTACCCTTCTTTCTTTTCTAAACATGATGGCATTGGCAGAAAACCCAGTCCTGAACCTTGATAATTTCTAGACTTATCACATGGGTGGTTCCCTTAAGTCTTTACATCTAGTTCATTTTCCTATTTTCGACCCTGACTTAAAAGTTTTTTCTCCCTGCTGCATGCTGCCTGCTGAGTGCTTCCTCTCCCAGCTCTCTGAATGTCTCTAACAGTAAAGCTTTTAACACTGACAGCAGCATATACTCTATAACACTGTGGCAGTCTGTCACCTCGTTCACCGCATGCAGAGACAGTTAATATGTTTTTGAAATGCTAATCTGCTTCGGTCTGACAGGTGGATTGTAACTCAGTGAAAAGCAGAGAAATGATCAGGATGAGACAGAAAGATAATCCGAGAGAAAGTGTCAAGCAGAAATGGATGTAATGAAAACAGAAATTCTGATATTAACACTGAAAATGAAGCAAATCCCTCCCCGTGTGTTAATGCAGCTCATGTGTAAAGACTGCTGCTGATAGAGGGAGGATGAGAAGCAGAATGAGGATCCACAGCAGCTGTTTGTTAAACACACACTGCCGTCTCTCTCCGAGAACCCCAAAGCACAGATGGCATTTTAATGACAAAAGTTGCTAAAACTTAATCTTATTGTGCATGTCTATTTTATCACCCCGCAACCAGGAGTGAAGGCATTGTTTTCTGATGTGTTTCTGTCTGTGGCGTTAACAAGTAATTGCAGTTTGAGTCGACATCAGCAAATAAATAAGCAGATGGGTGGCAACACACTCAACTAATAACCAATTATCTTTACCTTTGTCATCTTCTGATAAAGGGTTACTTGAGGTGAAGAACAAAAAAAACAGTCATTTGTTACAAAATTGAGTCATGTTTCACTTTTGAAGAAATGCACACAGAAATGTTATTGCTTTACCTTTGGTCCGATTTTACAATGACACTAAAAACAAAGAAACATTTGGCAAACACACATTTAGCTATCAATTTTCAGGTTCAGTATTACTGTGAAACAGTGACAAAACTGTTCAGAATATTTAGACCTGCATATATGCATCGAAAAGCATTTTGACATTAAATTTTAGCAAACCGGTTTTCTGGCAAGGTTTGTAGTTAAGCTGAATGGTTCTCAGTATAACTATAATAATGTAATGGTACATAGTATTGGTGATTGGTGAATATTTACAGTGATGTCAGTGAGTTTGAGTGACATGCCATTAAATTAAACAACATCTGGGAAGGTTTTAACCATATTCTGGTTCTTTGGTTATGGACAAAATCCGTTTTGATGAAAATAAAATGTTTTTTTCAGCGACTGTGTATGCTTTTTATTTTAATTTGGATTATAACCCCAAACTATTCATAAGGATAAAAAAATATTATATTATATGCAGTCAAACAGCTAAAAAACCTCAAAAGTGCTCAATAAATGTTTTGTATCAAAAGTAGAGTATTTAGCTTAAATCAATAATCAGAAATTTGACACTATACAAATTGTTACTGAACTGATTTGTTTGAAAAAATTGAAAAGACTAATCACTGAGCTCTTTTGTTTCTCCATTGCATGAATTAGATACACACTGCAGGTATAATTAAAGCCCCTTTTCCACTGCACGGTACCAGCTCGCCTCGACTCTACTTGCCTTTTTTTGGTTTTCCATTGGGGAAAAGTTGTACCTGTACCTGTTACCAGGTACTTTCTTTCGTATCCCCTCCGAGGTTCTAAGTGAGCTGAGGGATACTAAAATGTGACGTGAAACACAGCAGACTACTGATTGGTCCAAAAGAATCCTCACCATTCACTGCCTCATCAGTGTGCGCCCCATACAGAGGCCAGCAACAGAAAGTTTTATATTTTACAGTTTTCGTATGTAATTTCATCACTAAATCCACTTCGGAGAAGTTTCGAGATGAGAAATCAGCTGTGTAGATTTCCAATATTGAAAGTTTTCAGAGTTGAGGTGCTCCGCAAATGGCTGCGGGGGAAGCCTGCGCCAACCCGCGGGAGGAGCGCGTGAGGCCGGCCAGCCGCTCACAGAGCCCTCTGTTCCCGCCGTCACACAGACCGCTCCAGCAACAACGGAAGGAGGAAAACTGTAAGGTTTTCATACCGCTTATCTGTCTTTAGTAATCTGTCTCAGTAATGTTGAAACTTTAACTTAAATCTAGAGACAGCTGTGTGTGTGTCGTATTGAACATTACTTCGAGGCAGTTGTGTGAGACGAGTCGAGGTGAGGTGAGTTGAGCTGGTAATGGAAAAACAGCATAACTTGCAGATATCTCCTTATTGTTGCTCCTTGTCAGTTTAGTGTGGGTGCATGACACTTTTAATGGTTAACATGAATTTCTGTAGACCAGAGATGAGGGAAATATGTAATGCTGTTAAGCATCCAGGAGTAGAGGATGTCAAAGTAATTTTCTGTGAAGAGCCTCTTAGCTTTAAACACTCAGATGCCTGATGTTAAAAGATGAACTGCCTCAGTTCAGTGATCCCTGTTCGATTAATTTAAATCTCTTATTGGTTGTGTTCAGACAGTGTAGCTGATACTGAGTTGCCTGTGCTCTGTGATATCACTGATGATGCTGAAGACAAACAAAGATCAACAGCTTTACTGGAAACTTGAATGTAATGTGATAAATATTATCTCTCATCTTTAGGCAGTGCAGTATACAGTTAAAACATTTGATTGGGATGATAAATACCTATGGAATCTCTGTTTTACTCTGCTGTCTACCAATCAAGATTGTTAAGTTGTAAGCTTGAATATGGCAGATCAACTCTACAAAGCAACAGCAGCAATGGATGCTGATTTCCACAACTTTGATTTTACAGCTAAACCTGAGCAGACCAGGCCATCACCCTGGAAGGATTGTGGAGGTTTGATTATCATGCAACCTAGCAACCTGTGTTTACATGTTGTAGTTCTGCTTCTCACATGTGAAAAAAGCCAACATGACCCATTATGCTAAATGTATTTAGCTGAAGCTTTTATCCAAAGCGACTTACAATTGCTGAGTATGAAGGCAGTATGTCAGAGGTCACACAGAGGTGTTAAGTGTCTTGCTCAGGGATGCATTGGTGGACGTGTCAGTGGGGAATTGAGCCCAGGTCTCACACCAAAGGCATGTGTCTTATCCACTATTCCATCACCACCCCTGCATTCATTGCAGTTCCACAACTACAAACACTTCTTACAGAGTTGCCTCAAAACTCCAATCGGCAAACTTTTTATATAACATTAAATTTCTTACTTTCTATAATTTGTGCACATGTCAACTGTTGTATGTTTAAGTTTAAAGAATTGCTGGTGGTTATATTTTATAAAAAGTCAAACATTAATTGTAGGTCTCCTACATGAAAGTCACACGACCTTGTCTTTCTAACCTGTAGTCTCTGCTTCACCACATAAAGGCTCATAAATTACTGTATTGGCATTTAATTAGGTATCGGATGTGAGTCGTAAGGTCCAGAATCATCCAAAATGGACGTAAATACTAGAGATAACGGGCTTAACTAATTTCTCCTATTCCTGCATTATTACAAGCTTTGATGCTTGCTCCTTGCTTTGCTTGTATTTTTTGCTAAAAGTTATGCACACTTGTTGATTAATAGGTTTTATACATTCGGAATGACATTGTGAAATGGTAATCAGAAGTACTCAAACAAGACTTTCTATTTATCAGTGGACCTCTACCGTCAGTGAGAAGAGGAGTCGAGAGATTCAGCAGATCGTTGCAACAAAGAGAGAGACAGGCAGAGAGAGAGACAGGCGGAGAGAGAGACAGGCGGAGAGAGAGAGAGACAGAGAGAGAGACAGGCAGAGAGAGAGACAGGCAGAGAGAGAGACAGGCGGAGAGAGAGACAGGCCTGACGCCTTTCGCCTGATGTCAGCTGGGATTGGCTCCGTGACCCTGTACGCAGGATAAGCAGTTGACGATGGATGGATTGGATGGAAGTTGAAATGATAAGAATTAGGAGTTAGAGATGATAATGCAGCCTGTATTTTATGAAAGTGTCTTTGGTTCCGGTTCAACATTGTGTGGGTCTGTTTTGAGCGGTCCTGAAGGTCTCCAGTTTGTCTCTGACTTTCTGGCAGTTTTGCTGTAGAATAGTGACCTCTGACTACAAACATTGTTGTGTGGTATGGGGCACCCATGAACTGGTGTAATGAATTTGATTTATCATCATCTTCAGACTGATGACATTAGTTAAACAAGCAAGGATATTTTAAGCTTTGTAAAATTTTAGTTTACTGAATCACACGCCTGCGCTGTACTGGGTTTTCTTTTTGACCTGTTTTTGGTCAGGACCCCCTCGAAAACGAGATGGTACATCTCAAGGGGTTTTTATCCTGGAAATAAATAAATTTTTCACAATATCCTCAGTATGTTGTAAACAGTCCAATTCAAACATATAGAGTAAATATGCTACATCTAGTTGAGCTTTGAAGCTTTGAAGAGGGCGATTAAAAACTGAGTTTATTTTGCTATTTTGATGAGTAGCTCTTCTTCTGGACTCCACATAATGCAGATGTTGTTGTCTATCAGACGAACCAAGTGGACTCCTGCTGACTGACACCTGCTCACTCATTGCTGTACATTCACAAGTTTCATTTATGAGGCTTACAGTGTAAAAATGAAGGTAATTTAAAGATTAAGATCTTCTGTTATTTTATTCATTGAGGTGGGAGAAAAAAACTCAATGAATTATATGAATATAGCAGACTAACTCAACACAGTGACACTGAAGTGATTTTAAATAGCCAACATTTATCGCTGGTGCTGTAATAATTCTAATGAATAATGTGCTGTATCACACATTTCCCCTTTTTAATGTAATTTAAAGATTAAGATCAGCTTTTTAAAATATATTTGAAGGGAAATGAACAGTGGCATACAGTCAGAGATATTGTATTTTACAATCGCTCCACAGAAGCTTCTCTTTATGTGGACAGCACAAACATAGTTCTTAGTGAAACTCACTATCCTTTTGTTTTGCTATTGTTTTGAGATGATTCCTGTATGCAGCATTTCCACATGACACATTGCCTCAGGTGAGAAATTTTCTGCTGCTTTTGACCCAAGCACAGTGCTGTCTTCCACGCTGGCAATAATAGTCTGGTCCACTCCTTCAGCACTTCTCTGCTGTAATGAATGAAGTGGCTCTCAGTAAAATGAGACTCGTTCCCTCCATTAATTCACTCCCCTGGTTAAATGACACCATTCCTTGTTTCTGGTGTAAATGTAGGAGGGTAGAGCGACTAAGGAAACCACCTAGAGTTTAACAACATAGTTAAGGTAAGTTAAGATAACATAAGATAAGTTGTTCCTTCATTGATCCACTGTAGCGGAAATTTAAGTTGGCACAGCAGCACAGGGTGATATAATGCAGTGTGGTGGACCAGTGAATAGCATTTTGGCCTTAGAGCAAGAATATCCTGTCTGCGTGTCTTTCAATTTTGGACTGTTTCACTCACATTTCCTGCAAGACTTATTGAGCTGGTAGGCAGTATGAAAACTTCTTCAATCCCTGTAGACCAGTGGTCGGCAATAGGCGGCCCGTGGGCCAGAACCGGTTCGCCAAGAATAATATCTTTTATAGCAGAAAAACAAAAATGATAGCGGCTGATGCTGAAATAGATATCATTCATGACAGATACAGTTACTCACACAATCACTTCCTCTTAAGTGATTGTGGCTGCAAAATAAAAGCGTGAGAACGTTTATTGCAGCAATGCTTTATGTTGGGTTTATTGAAAGCTTTTACTTTGAAAAGTTCTGAAGGACATTCAAAAGAGTCTCTGTCTTGCTTGACACATCTGGAAAGAATGTAGAAAGTTGCGTGGCGCTACGGACAGCCCCCTGTTGCAGTAGTGCATGGATCATGTGAAAGCCTATTCATTCAGCCAACGATCACGAACCGTTCACAGCCTGTCGGCACCGGAGAGTGAGTGGGGTGGACCAGGGACAGGAGATCGTGGAGCGACTGACTCACTGCGGTCCGTCAGTGATTGTTTCCTCTGGCAGGATGAAATCTGCAAGCATGCTGTCAATATTTTAGAGACCCCCCAAAATATCACAAATCCTGCTTTTAGGGGAGCTAAGCCCCCCCTGGCTCCCCCATAGTTCACACCCATGTTTCCACCCGATGCCAGACTTTAGATCTTTTGGCTACGTTCAGACTGCAGGCCTGCAAGTTTTTTCCCAGATCTGACTTTTTTGTTTGACAGTTCACATTATTGCCTAAATGTGGCCCATATCAGACTCCAGTGTGTACTGTCCGCAGGCCTGAAAGTGACCTGCATGAGCTGAAGAATAACACGACGTCACACACAGCACGCTGTCAAACAGAAGTAAGCAGAGCCACAGAGGTTAGCTCCGATTAGCTCATACTTGCTAACGCTCCCCATTTTCATGGGTGACTCCAGTTTTTCATTGTCCTCCTCACAGGTCACATTTCTCCCAAACTATGACAAGTGCTCACAACTTTCTGTTGTTTTCATTACGGTTTCTGGCGCTGGACTCATCTGCCTCACAACTCACTACCCCTCTCTTCACTCTCCAACAGCTGATGTAGAGTGACCAAAATCGCATCAAATGCAACCTGAGTGTCCAGACTCAGGTCGCATTGCAACCTGAGTGTCCAGACTCAGGTCGCATTTAAAAAGATCTGATCTGTATCGGATTTAGACCACATATGATCACAAGCGGCCCAAATCCAAACTGCAAAAGATCGGATTCCATGTGACTTGGCTTGTTCACACTATCATAAAAAGATAAGATCTGAGTCACATATGGGCAAAAAAAATTTGGGTCACATTGGCCTGCAGTCTGAACGTAGAAAAAGCATACTTGGGTCCTTGCCTGCTCTCAATCATAAATAGCTCCCTAAAATCGGGTTTTGTCCCAGCTTTTCAGCATGCAGTTGTGCATAAAGAAAGTTGTTTACAACATTTTAGATACATTCCAATATCTGGTTTTCATAAGAAGCGTTCCACTTAAACAGCCCTTCTCAGGGTCTCATATGATCTATTACGATGTTCTCTGATACAGGTGAATGCTCTATTCTGGTGCTGCTGGGTGCAGCTTTTGATACTGTAGATCACAGCATCCTGATTTAAAGGCTTAAGCAGTGGGTGGGTGTCTCTGGGAGTCCCCCGGGACTGTTTCCGCAGTATGCGGTAGCATGTAGTATACAACTTCAATCGATTTATTTCACAGTATGCCAGCCTAGGCTTTGGGTTTCCAGTTCCTGTGTTACTAGGCGGAAGGTTACGTTATAAATGTGGATTTTATTAATTTAATACGCCAGCAGAAGGCGAGAAAAAGTGGAGGCAGAAAGACACTATAGAATACAATTTAGTAAAATAAAACAAAAGTCATACCTGTCTGTGGTTAATGCCCATTCTGTGGCACAAAGAAGGCGTAGGAAGGATGCCAACAGGAAAATATTTTGGCCATTGTATGTGAATATGAATCCAATGTGTACATACCAAGTTTTCTTTAAGGGTTAAGGAAAGGAGTTAAAGATCTTAACCTAACATAACGACATACTGTCAGTCCTAAAACATGTACAGCTAAAAGCACATGGGCCTGCATATTTAGTACTATATAGCCAGAAACATATAACAATAACAAAAACAATAGTCATTTTGATGTGTTAAACAACTTCAGAAAAGAACACATTTTTATTTGTAACAGGAAGTTTTCCACTCAATTCAGTGGACATTTACAGGTATGGATGGGAGGAAGTATTTTAACAGGTTGATACAATACTTTATTAGATTTGGATATTATTTCTCATTTAAGTAAAATATTCCACTGTATTTATTTGGGATTTGTGGTTACTTTTTAGACATCCAGTGTGTCTGAGAAGTGTTTGTTTCAGGCAGTTGTAACAAAATCTGTTCAACATGCCAACTAAAATGAAACATTTAAAGGGGCATTAGGGAGTTTGCAGCGGCCACTAGCGGTGCGGTTTTAAGATTGCAACCAGATGTGTGCTCGTCCGCATGCTCTTTTGAAGTCATCAGCGAGCAGAATCCAAAACACAACCGCTTTCAAACAGAAATCATGCAATAAACGCAGAAACACCAGCATGCCAACTCAGACATGTTCAGACTCTGTTACTTCAACGTTACCGGCTTAGAGATAGATCAACACCGGCTCCATAACGTTACTTCATTCAGCGCAGCGAGCCGCATATTGGCACAATAACACTCCCGGAAAAAAGCAGGGTGACAGCCATAGACTATGGAAGAAGTGGACATAGTCATTGTGACGTCACCCGTTGGTTTGACTGCCGTCTTCCATGAAGCCTTGAGTTTGGCTGAAAGGCTGCCGCCATGTTGAGTTTTTGCAACCAGCAGCACCGGAAATGACCATGTTTGGACAGGATGGTGGAGCTAACGGACGTGTGTGGAGCTGGCTAGGTTGCTTAGCTAGGTGCATCTGTAATTTACGTTAACTGTCATTTTAACAGGGTTGACAATTTTGTCTAGCAAACACCAGTCTTAAAACTAAATGTACTCACCAGAGAAAGTGAACAGCCAACTCCTAATAAGCTTTTTCAATGGCGCTGGTTAAATTTACACAGTGGGTACTAGTCACTCTAACCTGATTGACAGGTCACCTGGTAACGACTTGTCAATCATAGATAATCCTGCCCTGAAGCATACTCTGCTTTATGGTCTATTTTCCTCTAAATGGGACCATAATTTACTAAATGATGTTCTATTGAAGAAGACTTGAAACTAGCGATTGAGACCATAAACTCGTTACAGTGTTCAGGGATGTGATTTTTCCAGATTTTCCGACCTGAAAATCTGACCCACGTGAATCATGTAGATCTGTGATTAAAAAAAAAAGGAGATGGAAATGGAAAGGATTTGAGGACATCTATAGGCTGACGTAAAGTTGTCTTCCTTTCCAAGTATCAACAAGGACCGTTATATTATTACAGTTACTAATCCAAGTAACACTGCGCTACTGAACGCAACATCCCTGAGGTGAATGCGCAACCGCGCAGCAGGTCACCGGCACCGGACCTTATGTTGTTCAAGTCAACTAGTCAGCTAAAGGAAGACTGGAGAACAGGGAGAGAGGTATTTTTCGACACCTGTAAGTAACGTTATTGCCATTATTGTGTCACAGTCTAAGATGCAAAGAACATTGTGGTCCGTTGTAAACTGCGACCAGCAAAAAGTTTTTGACAGCCAGTGATGCTTGGACTCATCGGGAGAGAGTGGTGTTCACCCAGTAGTAAGTAGAGTAGCTAATATTACTTTTTCAAGGAGTATATGTTAAGTAACTAGTAGGTAATAACCAGGGCTCTCAAGTTTTATCAAAGATTTGGAGTGAGATAATGCGTGTTAGAGGAGCCACTCAAATATTTGCAGCAGCAGCCCCTCGGCCCCAAACAATTCTCCGTTTTACCTATAGTTAATAACTGACCCGAATAAATAGAAAGAATAACAATAGATAGATCTGATAAAACACTATTTAAATATATATATACACACACACTTATATTTCAAATATACAAATCTATCAAAACTAAAAAGACATTTGGCGCCAAACGAGCCCACTGAACAGCAGGGCTGTACATAGGCCTACAGTAGGATGGAAGAACTTGCCCTACACATGTATGCCAAGCTGTGTGTGTGGCCAGGCTACACATTTGAGCTTATGAATGGTGTTTTGTGTTGTAATTGTTTGTTGCACATTTTAATGCCTTGATGACAGCAGGGGTAGGGGGCTCCCACTTGAAGCACTGTGCCTCAAGGCCAGCCATTAACACCATCAAGATGGATGATAGCTTTCTGTCCAGAGCCAAAATATAGAAAAACATCTCTAGTCCTTCCCTTAGTTTCAGATAGCCAAAGCTATGTCCAGTGGTGGACAGTAACAAAGTAGTATTGTACTTAAGTACACAAGGTATTTGTACTGAACTTGAGTATTTTCTTTTCATGCCACTTTCTACTACTTCCCCACATCTCAAAGGGAAATATTGTACTTTTGACTTCAGTTACTAGTTTTACACACGGAATGTATGAAGAGTTTAAAAATAGGATGTTTTGATTAAAATTAAATTACTTAACAGTTTATACAAGTCCAGCTAGTAGAACTACATTGGTTAGGCTAATTGACAGAAATTTAATTGGCAGCTGTTTTGGTATTAGACATTTTTCGTGTAAAAAACATTTCATGGTTCCAGCTTCACAAACATGAAAATTTGCTGCTGTTACTTCTGATTATTTAAATGTATTTTTAATCATTTTGAGGCAAAACAAGCATCGTGAAGGTGTCACTTAGGGAATTGTGACAACATTTCTCACTATTTTCAGAATTTATTACAGACTTTAATTGCAGTCTGATGCAAAATAGTTCAACCTCAACCAATGACATTAATCATCACAGTTATATGGGACATTTTTCATTCTGCTTTGAGTAGGTTACTTTTATTTTTAATTTGCTACTTCTACATTTTCCAGCTTATAGCCTACTTACATACTTTTTCTTTACTTTTTCAAAGCAGTACTTGCATTACTTGCAAGTGCAGTATTTTTACAATGAGGTGAGCTAAAAAAGCCAAAGCTACCGGTTGCAAAGAGGTTGGAGATGTTCTGTGGTCTCTGCTGACACCCTTAAAAAGCAGCAGAAGACTTTCGTCACATTGGCCTTTGTCTTGACTTGTGCACTGTCTGGGCAATCTTGTCTGTCTTGCATACGTTGTATTGTTAGATATTTTATTTATTTTTTTACTGTTTTATGATGTTGCTTATGCTTTATTGCTGTTTCTTTACTGTTCTGATTGTCTTATTTTTAATGTTTTACTCTTTAAAGCACTTTGTGACCTTGATCTGTGAAGGGTGCTACATTAAATAAATTTTACTCACTTACAAACAGGGCAGATATAGTAAGTAAGCAGTAACAAAAGATGTCAGATGTTGACTTCGGTGAAATTTAATGTTTTGATTCATGAGCCCTTCAGAGCCTCAATTAATTGCCACTGCCTCATTTTCAGTGTCTATTTTCTCTACAGCTATTAGCAGAACTGCCTAGTACCATTTCAGGACAATTGCTGTAGTTACACATTGTCATAATAGCATATTATCTCTGATATACAGATGGGGACACTGTGTGCATCTAATGATCCACTCTAGAGTAACAATTTAATTTAATCTTTTAAAAAAGTCCTGTCAGAAGTCAAGCTTTATAAATAAACTGTCCCTCAAAAATCTTGTTTATTAAAACATGGGGTGATTTAGCTGGGTGATATAAGTCATTGGAATTTACTTTTACATGTGGCCTGCTATGCGAATAGGAATGTTTGGCAAACCAGTGTCATAAACTAACTGACTCTGCACAACATTCAGATCTTCAGTGCTGGATCTAGAAGTTATGGTGACATCAACTAAAGCTTAAAGACTTTTTGAGCGACTCCTCCTTGTGTAGGCATCAACAGGGTTGTTAGAGATGAGCTAGCTCAATGTACACTGCATGCACAAAATACCACTTGCTCTTTTTATGACATGCGCTGATAAGATTAATCTGGGTAAAAGCCATTTCCTCTTATTTATTTCTCTTGTAAATCAATGTAAAAGAATGTAAACAGAAGCAGTCAAGTTGGAGATGGATTTTAAGCTTTCAGATGATTGATAGGTGGATCAGGCGATATGGTCTGCAACTTAATATTTGAACTTGAAGTTCAAGTCAGTGTAGACAAGTGGTGTAATAAAACTTTTTTTGGACTTGCTGCTTTATTATGGCTGTTGATGGAGATGGGCTTACTGGTGGGGTAAAAGCAGAACTTGTTCATTACACAGCAGTCAGAAACAGGAGTTTCTCTTTGCTTCAACTCGAGACTCTCGATGTTTTGTCATGATGCTCTGCTTGAGGGAAAAAATCTCTCCTCTCATGGCAGGCTGCTGGTAATTATCCAGCCCACCTACAGTTTATAATCTGAGCTGCTTCTCACAGTGGAGTTTGAATTCTATCCGATGAGTAATTAGATGGCAGAGTTTGTCCTGCTAATTATCAGACCACCTACAGCATGTAGGAGAGAGTAGAGTCTGTCCAATATCACTCACCTTCACTCCTCATTTCTTCCAACACTTCATTTCATTCATGTGTGGGCTTAATTCAGAACATCTTTTATATTTGATACCTGCCTTGACAGCTCATTAAAATCTATTAACGTTGAATATGAATGTGAGGTCTGTGACCCTGAAAATATTAGCCAAGTAATAATCATAATTTAAGAGAGTACACACAATCATCTTTTGATGTATCTCTGAAGTTGATTTAAGAAAATGCAATAATTTTAGGAACCTGTAGCATTGAATTTAGAGTTACATATATTAATCTACATAACTTAAAAAGTATACCTTGTCTGTTGACTCAGAAATTGCAAGTAAAAAGGCAAAGCAAATGTATGTGTCGCGTCAATCTGGGCATCCTCTATTGCTTGAAGAGGGCCCAGAGATCCTTCAAATGGTTAGGACAGTGATTCCCAAACCTTTCCGCTTGTGACCCTTTAAAATGTCTGTAAAAGGTCTGCCTATGACCCTTCATCACAGGTTATGGCCTTAGAGTGGACATGAATTGTGAGCAGTTCAATCCATTCTTCCTTCTAAGATTGTTTCACTTTGAGACTGAGAGGGGAAAACATCATTTTTTTTTCACCAAAAAAAGGGAAAGAAATTAGAAACATTTCCTGTCAGAAATATCTGATTTAATCTTGAGATCCATTCAGGGGTCCCAACCTCCAGTTTGGGAACCACTGGGTTAAGATTAGTGGCTTCTACACCAGTGCCCAGTGAGCAGGTGGAAAAACCGTTTCTTTACATTCTGTTCTCAGTGAATTATTTCACACTTTCATGGCTGACGGCTGTCACCTGTAACATGCTGTCTGAGGAGAACACACAAGGAAAGAGAAAGTAGAGAAGTATGACATGGCAATGAGAATTAAAAGAGATTTATCGTGGAGCAGATCAAGCTGACATCGTGGACGTCTGCAGATAATATTTAACAGATTGCTCTACAGTCTCACAGCTTCAGTATACTTCTTGACTCTTCCTACCTTTCCTTCTTAAAAGGAGACAACACTGGTCTACTACTAAAAATAGCAGTCCTTCCTTGAAGAAACAACTTATCTGTGACAGAGAAATAACAGCACCGGAGGACAACTTTTTATACATGACCGCCTGCAGACGAGTGTACTTTTAAAAAGCATTATCCCCACACTTCTCTTCAAAACATTTCCAGCTTCTTCTCTCATCATCCTGATACACATCAGTAACGCTCTTATCAGGCAGGTGGAGAGCTGTGAGGAAGTGGAAGAGGGCCTGTGACATGGTAGAATCCAGATGACCTCGACTATTAATTAAAATCTTTTGTCTCAAAAACAAAAAAAACGTGACAGCGTTACATCCCCCTGATAAGCAGGTAAAGACTTAAATCTGATAGAGAGTAAAAGCCATAGATAATGTGGAGTCGATAAAGTCTTCCATTTTATATAGGGGAGGCTCAGTAAATAAAGTTAGCGCACCTCATGTTCATTGATGTTCAATATCATAGGCGTAGGAGCCATTATACATGAGGGGGACATGTCCCCCCCACATTTCAAAATCTATGTTTTGTCCACCTCACTTTTTTCCGGCGATTTTGGAGTTGGCTCATAGCCAGGCGGTTTGAGTGACTAGTTAATCAATCAATCACACACTCCTTAACAAATATGATTAAGCGGTTGAAACGAAAAACAAAAATCATGTTGGGGGGGGGGTAGTGACTTGTTACAAGTAATGTAATTTTGCAAAATAAATAAATCAAATAAAACAACTAATTGGCACCTTTTCACGTTCCTTTTTTAAAACTGAAGCCTACTTTTACTCCAGTATTTTCTGTAGGCCATGATATACTTTTAATTTTGCTACATTTTCCATTCATAATTTCACCAGTCTGTAATTTGCAATAGGCTTCGTTAACCGAATGAGCTGTCAGCCAGGCTGTGTGCGCGCAGTTACGCAGAAGAGCGACAGGCCTCCTCTGTGGTACAGAGAGATGGCGCTTATCACAGATGAATGAGCTGGACAGATGCAAAAATTTTGGAAAATCAGGCAAATACCTTTTCAGTTTAAGGCTTTATTGTTCTACTGAAACAACTGAAATCCAGCCTGCGTCGCTCTCGGTTGGCACCTACTTTCACTTTCCATTAACGGAGCATTAAAAGCGTCTTTAGTCTCTGCAGAGAAAACGTAAACTTCACACTGTAACATCCAAGTCTGATGATCACTAGATTGATTCTGATATATTAATAGTATCCTGTTGTTAAAAAGAGCATTGCTTTCTTTTGATGGATATTGTTTTTTTTTTTTTTTACATTGGTTACTGTTTAATAACGACGTGAGTCAATAAACAGAATGTCGCTGGTGAAACTATTCTTTCACTCAGCAGCTACCAGCTGTTATTTATTCAGGAAACAATAATTTTTGAGATGCACAGACAGAGAGAATAACAGTCCTGCTGGGCTTTAGGCATGATGCTCAGCTTCCTCTGTATAGTTTACCCTGCTTCAACAGAGCTGCTCCGTGTTACTGCCACAATCATTCTTTGCGTTGTGAAGATTATTTAGATGCTTCAGGAATAATCAGATTGTTTTAGCTGCCTGTGCTACTGCAAAGCAAGAGGTTTGGTTGACTACATGTCCATAATAAAATATACAGGCAACAATAGTCGGCTGGGCAGCAAGCGTGATATTTACAACACCTTCGTGGAGATTTAAAAAGGAAAATAATTATTAAAGAGAAATGGCTAAAGGCAATGAAGCAGCAAAGCAAATTGTATTCCCTAGAAATAACCGTGTTACAGCTGTTTCGAACCAGATGAACAGCAGATGAAATAGGTTAGTCATTTTTCTTATTTTACTTTTTGTGGGAGTAATTGTACTTTTTCTTGAGTAAAGATTTTGATTACTTTACCTGCCACTGGCCAGCGGCCCCAATACTAGCGCTGACATGGTGAACATGAGACAGACAGCAGGGATGAGGGCAACAGCACAACAGAGTCAAAGCCAGCACAGTCCAAAGCAGCAGTTTATGGTTAGATTGATGATGATATGACTTATTTAGTTATCTACTCAAGGGCTCATCTGAAGTGATTACTTCACTTTAGGAGTGTTAGAGGGATGTTTCTAGTTTTGAAAATGTATTTTAAAGGCTCATTTAGTTATGTACTCCACTTGCATAAAATTCAAGAATGCAGGAATAAATGTCTCTAAAGACCCAGAGGCCCTGACAAATGCTTTGTCTGGAGAGTGGGCTGACCAGGGACAAACTCCTGGGCCACTTTTTTGTCTCTGTCCGTGACCATCCTTGACCTTTAAAACTTGTGCCATGAGGTGTGTATGTGTCTTTGTTACGTGTCCATAAACAATTTGAAAGTAGTCAAAATGTTCACACAGAGACGAGCATCCTGCAGTATTTTAAGAGGAAGAGGACAGAGGTCACAGGAGCAGGAGTAGAAAAAACTGAGGAGGACGAGCTTGTGAGTTGTACAGATAGCTACTAGACATAGTAAATTCTAAAACTCACATAGTAAAAAGGCTTTATTATTCCAACGGCATGTCATCAGAGTTTGCATTGAAGACAGTTCTGTGTTTGCAAACATCTGTTGCAGGGAGAGTCAGGGCCAAGTGAGACACAGGAAATATTACAGACAGCTACATCAAGTGTAACATTTGGATAACTAAATACATTTGTACTGTGGCTAGTTACATTAACTAGCAGCTGTTCCATGGTTTTTATGGTATGCAGTCAGTTTTGTTATATTATACTCCCTCTTTCTGACCCTCTCCCTCTTTGAGTTTATCATGATCTCCCCTCTCCAGTCATACTCCTGTCTTTGCTGAAATTCATTGTTTTTATCATTGTTTATTTATCAAAATTATACACATTTTACATCCATTTCCATATTCGTCTGTCCAAAAACTTTTGGACTATTGCTGACTACTGCAGTGCAAAATACACTGATAACACTGACCGCGCCGCTATCGTTACTCTCGGCGGACCTCTCCAAAACCTGCTCATTTTACTCTTATATTTTAACTCAACTTATCTCTCAGCGTTCACTAACAAACTACAGCGATATATGTGATGTTTTAACACATTACTAACCTGAAATACAGGAAAAAGGGTGAGACAGAGAGATGTGGTGTTTCCTCGCTGAAATAGCCGCAGTTATTGAGGGAAAACAGCGGTGCTACAGCAGGCCAACCATTCACACTTCTAAAGCCATTTTACTTGTTTTACAGCATATAAAATCCTCTTCAAATAAAGGAAATAAAATACAGACATCATTTTAGATGATCATCTACCATAAAATCAAACACCAATGTGATTACACTCTAGTGGGCATCACACAAACAGTGGAAGGATTCTTTGTATCAGCATCTATCTGCTGTGCTTTAGCTTCTCTTGGTATGGGTCACTGTGACTCTGGTCTTGTGTCTAAACACAGACCAACAAGTAACCCTGCAATAAACAAGAATTACACACTTTTTGAGGCATTTTGATGCCTTCACTGCACTGTCTCTCTCCTCTGTGGCTCTTCTAAGGTGCATCTTTCTTACTGTACTCTTATCTCACTGCCTTGCTATTAAAAGTGGTCTGCAGAAATTGGATGCTACAACATGTAGTGTAAAAGCGCTTTGAGTGGTCGAAAAGACTAGAAAGGCGCTATACAAGTACGGAGCATTTACATTTACAACATACTGTGCCGACGCTTGCTGGCGGAAGGTACATTAGCAACTGTTATTTTAGAGGGATGAAAGTCATCTAAGACTTCTGTTTTAAATTTTTTACACTTTAAGCTCTTATTTCTCTGTAGGTCTTCTCCAAGCAACTCTGTTGTCATCAGTATCTTGAGGCATTCACTATCTAAAGTGTCTTATTTACCTCACCACTCCTCTCCCATTACATAAACCTACATTCTGACATTTAGACTGGAGTCCTATTTTGTTGTGACCTTGTCACCACATTTAATGCACAATTTTTCTGCATGATAATTTCCTACAGACTGAATAATTGCTCAATGTAAGCAAAGTTCTGACAACAACCTCGAAACAACAGAATGGAAACATCTTTTCTTCCTAGTGAACCCTGTAAAGCTTTTTGCAATAAATTAGTGTCAGTGTTTGAACAGAAAGAAAAGTTTAGGAAAGTTTCATTCTGCCTTCTTTCAAGAAACTTGGGACAAAAGTTGCCGTAAAGGTGTGGCAGGGTGATTTTAGTTGTTCATTAGTGTTGTTCGTTTCTGCTGATGCCATTTTAAATAGTTGGCTGTCAGGGTAAAATAATAGTTCTGCCACAAACTGACACTTGTAGCACCTGCTATTCGTCCCAATTTAGTAACCCCTAGAGAAATGAATTGCTAAAGTAAGGTCGATTTTGGTGCTGGAGGAATCATTAGTGCCTACCAGGGCATGCAGTCTGAGTGGACACAACCTCTGATAAATATACAACATATCTCACAATTTATTCATCCAGTTTGGAGGCAAGAGAAATGTCTTCAAGTAATGAATTAAACATAGCAGCAGGTAAAAAATAGATTTGGGCTTACCGTGGGACATGAATAATGTGTTTGCAAATGGATCTATTTAATCTGAGATAGCTTTTTTCTGCTCGTTTGTGTGTTCACACAGAGAGCAGCACAGCTGAGGTGGAACTGACAGCTACAGTTTAATTTTCCCACAAGGCAGATTTGGCCCAGTTTAGGAAGCATTCCCATCTCTGCAGGGGGGATATATATATATATATATATATATACAGTTGTTGATTCTTAATGACATAAATCTTTCAACAAAAGCTGCCATGTCAATGTTTGCTTTGAAAGTGATAGGTGCAATTTAATTTCAATAACAGGTAGATTTGATTCTCTCAATATGTGGCTTTCGCACAGCCTTTCCAATCCGTTAGGTTATATATAACATGTCCTCACCTTCTTAACGGTGGACTGATTTCAGTCCTATGACAGCCACAGATACTTGTTTTTTTTGTGTGTGTGTGTCAGAGCATTGTATGTATTGATTGCCGCCAACATTTCAAAAATATTTACAAAAATTGCTTCTGAAAGATTTAAAAGCTGCATTAACACTTCTAACAATAAAAGGTGTCGTTCAAGTCAAAGGGACCTCTCCTCACACCCTGTTGATAAAATCAACTGATGGAACATAAATAATTTACATGCATTCCTGAGAGAAAGTGACTTGGAAAAGCTTTTCTCAAACAAAGATATATTACTTTAACCAAAATGTTGAATTAATTAACGATTTAGCGTTATTCAACATGGATTTCTTGTAGAACTGTCTATCTATACGATGTATGATGACTGAATTGTTTTTTGCATTAATTCCCTTTTTACCATGTGACCATACTGCCATCTAGCTGATAATGCGGTCTATTTATAAATTATGTCACAGCTATACATTATCAACATGCCTTAAAATAACCAGTGTGTTCTCTTCTCTTGTTAGAAGTGTCAGAAATGTCTTCTTGATAAATAAAGTATTTGGGAATGTCATTATTAAGTAATTAAGAATCTAAACCTACTCTTACTCTGTATTCTTTAGTTGAGACAGTGAGATAGGATCAGGTCGGGTGAAGTGGTGATGTCATCATAGCAGAACTTTGGGTGAGAGGACCACATCGTGCTCATTAGCAGCCCACAGTCGTGATGTAAGCTGAAGAAAGTTGAACTTCCAAATATAGTTCCATCCATGAAGCTACCACGCACAAACATGTCATGACGTTTATCTCGGGCTACGATTGCCACAGCTGTATGAACCCAAAGCAAACATTTTGCTGTGAATTAATTACAATAAACAGATCAAACTGATGCCGAAATAAACACAACATGATGCAGATTTGATTAACATAGGAATACATGCTTTGTTGTTTGTTGTTGTTTATCTGAATGGAGTTCGGATCGATCAGGGTTATGCTATGCTATGCTAACTTGTTCAGAGAGTTCACAGAAAGATAAGCTCTCCATTGGCCAGTGGCGTTTAACTCCACCACTCTGCCTGGTTTTCTCCAAACAAGCTCTGAAGCAGTCAGTGATGTCCAGACAATCTCACTACTGACAGGCTTTCGCAACATAGCGTCATGCGAATTTCTCGCTCAAGTTGAAAAATTTGAACTCCTGCAAACAAGCGAATGTCGCAACAAACCCATCTTCCGCACCGCCATACATTGACTTTGTATGTAATCAAGCCGCACTAAACGCTCGCTCCGCGTTGTGTGTGATACAACGTGATACCCTTGTGGATCTAGTTGTGTCATGCTTTATTATCTTGTCGTTTTGTACTTTTTGTTTTGTCCAGAGCCGTTAAATAATAATATATAATAAAATCTTATTTAATGGCTCTGATTTTGGCTAAAGACCTATGTATGAGATTAATATAGAAAAAACAAAACTCCAGCTGCCCATGGCCGTGACCCGTTTAGAAATTAGTGAGGTGCAGATTATTTCTATTAGAGCTTATTTACAGTAATTCATACCAAAATTACACCTAAACCCAACCAAAGTTATACACTACAGTCACACAAAATAATCATTATGAAATACATACAAAGAGACCTGTTGGCAACCAATATTTGTATTAAAGCTAATTTTTCCTCTCTTCTTCTGGGTGTGTGTGTCTATGCGCAGTGAAGGCTCCACTGTATGTAGCTGGAATATGTGTAAGACACAGAATATTAATTAACGTTAGACTCTGACCGATCCTGTTGGCATGTTGGGAGAGTTATGCTGCTTTGCCTCGTGCGTAAATGCGCACAGCGTTTCACTCAATGGGGATGTGCTTTACCCTATTTCACCCACCAATTCACAAAATGTATCGCCCAAAACTCTGCCCGCAAACAGTGGTGCTCTCAGTTACTGCACCACAACATTTTCATGTGTTTACCCAAGTGTGAACACTGATCGTGGAACAATTTTTTCAAGTTGCAATGAAGGGTTCGACGGTATAATCAGCTGCACCCTTATGGTCCTAAAGCCTTCATTTAAGTTCCTAAAGTCTCAGCAAAGGAGAAGTGCTCACTAACACATATTTTGACAGATTTGTGAAAGAAGGCCTTGATTTGAGAAATAGGCTTTTTGTGTACATAGAGAAAGTCTTAGATCTTTGAGTGCAGCTCATGATGAATGGGGGCAAAAAAAGTGTTTATAATTTGGTTCAGTGTATATCTTTAGATAACATGTCACGGAGGTGATTGGGCCCCAGTACAATAATATCAGTTTTATCTGAGTTTAACATTAGAAAATTTCAGGTCATCCAGGTTTTAACCTCCTGAAGGCACATTTTGAGTTTAGCTAACTGATTAGTTTCATCTGGCTTGATCGATAGATATAATTGAGTATCATCTGCATAACAACGAAAGTTTATGGAGGGTTTCCATGACTAACTTTGGCGTGCATGGAGGATTTATCGTTAACATGTACAAATTGAGATCGCTTTGAAAAATAGGACTTAAACCAGCTTAGAGCAGTTCCTTTAATGCCAATGAAATGTTCCAGTCTCTGTAATAGGATATGATGGTCGATGGTATCAAATGCAGTGCTAAGCTCTAATAAAACCAGTACAGAGTCCTTTGTCTGATGCAATTAGGTCATTAGTGATTTTCACCAATGCTGTCTCTGTGCTATGATGAACTCTAAATCCTGACTGAAAATCAGTCATTTAGTTTTCAGTCGAGACTCTGGAACAGACAACAGACCTCTGCCCAAGGATCTCAAGGTATGTGCTGGTGTGTATGGGACTAAAAGGTCAGAAATATAACAATGCGAGAGGCCATGAAGAGCTTTAAAAGTGATCAATAAAATTTTAAGGTCAATTTTAAAACATACTGGGAGCCAGTATAATGAAGCTAAAATAGGGGTGATGTGGTCATATTTCTTTGTTCTGGTTAAAAGCCTGGCAGCTGAGTTCTGGACAGTCTGGAGTCGATCAGTAGATTTTTGGGTTAAACAAGTTAAAAGGCTGTTGCAGTAATCCAGACGTGATGAGATGAATGCGTGTAAAATGGTCTCGGTGTCCTTAAAAGTTAACATAGATCGAATTTTTGCTATATTTCTAAGTTGATAAAAACAATGATTGAACAAGCTTTGTGGTGTGCTGCTCGAAATTTAAATTACTATCAAACCAGACACCAAGGTTCTTTGCAACAGGCTCAATGTGATTTACTAGGGGAACCAGCAGATGGCAGTATTTGATTTGCCATCTGCTGAGACCCGATGACCAGGATTTCTGTTTTGTCTGAGTTCAGCTGGAGGAAATTATTTGACATCAATTTTTTAACTTCACAAAGGCAGTCAGTAAGTGAACTCAGCATTCCAGGGTCTGTGGATCTGACGGGCAAGTACATTTGTGTGTCATCAGCATAAATATGAAAAGAAATACCATGTTTATGGATAATATATCCAAGGGGAAGCAGATACAAGGAAAACAAAATGGGTCCTAAGACCGACCCCTGAGGCACACCATATTTAACTGGACAGAACAAAGAGACATAGTTGTTTACAGACACGCAAAACTTCCTATTTGACAGATAGGATGAAAACCTTTCTAGGGCCGTACCAGAGATCCTCACCCAGTGCCTCAGTCTGTCTAACATGATGTTGTGATCAATGGTGTCAAAAGCAGCGCTAAGGTCCAGGAGTACCAGGACTGAGCACATACCTTCATCAGCAGACATTAAAAGGTCATTAGTGACTTTAAGCAGGGCAGTCTCAGTGCTGTGGCACTTCCTGAAACCAGACTGAATTTTTCCAAATAATTTGTTATTTTCCAGTACAGTGAGCAATTGTTTGGACACAGTTCTTTCTAGAATCTTTGTAATAAAAGGCAGTTTTGAAATTGGTCTAAAATTTTGTGGGAGGGAGGGATCTAAACCAGGTTTCTTTAAAAGTGGGTTCACGCAAGCCCATTATGGAGGGCCTTCCTATAAGTTTTAAGACTATCTTGTCAAATTAAATGAGAATTTTCAAGTTTGGTGGAACACCAATTCGAGTTTCCATGATAATTTCTTATATTTGCGAGTTTCAGTGTTATACAATGGAGCTAACCATCTTGGTTTTGTTACCTTCTTTTATAGAGGGGCAACGGAGTCGAGTGTCATTCGCAGCAAGCCTGCAGCACTATCAACACCAACCACACCAACTACATCCACAGCTGCAGCTGAATAAAATTAGCTGATTGCTGCTGCGCCACAAAGGGGTTTAATTGATGTGATGGAACGCAGTGATTCATCAGTCACAAGTGATGTGAATAGCAAATAAAAATGTGCAGAAAAGTGGTAAATGATACCATGAAACCAAGGGAAAGCCAAGCTTGTGGTGATAAACTTGCAACAGTGACGAACATGCCTGAGACCTCAGCCGAAGTTGCCAACCATAAGAACCGTACTGGGAGAAAAAATTAGGGGAACTATTTTCAATGGTAAAAAAAAAAAAGATATTTATAATGGTGGACATCTTTTCATCAGCGATGATGGGAGTGGAGCAACATCAAAGTTGCTACTCAAAGTTGATGATTTGCTATTCACCACCAAACAGTATTTACGATAATTGTGATCCAAACCTGGTATACAATTATCCATGATGACAGTGTGGGAACCTTGCAATCTAGAATATCATCCTTGTCTGATAAGCATCCATTTTAAGATTTGAAAGCCAACATCCTGAAGGTTCATGAGAGTCTCAAGAGTTTAGAGGTTGTGCGTTCACGTCTGAGACAAATTGTTGATGTCAAAGCCAAAAGGAACAGAAAAGGGCAAAGGAAATATGTCCTGAAATCTGTTTAATTAATTTCACCCCCTAAAGTGGATCCTTTGATGGCAGTGAGTTCATTTGAATTAAGTGATAACTGTTTCAAATCCTGGTGTGTCAAGGCATTTAGAATGTAATTTACAAAGATGTGGTTAAAATTGTGGTGTACTGCATTGTTAGTCACATACAAACACAGGGTTACAACTAGCGGCAAACTTCTGGTCTCCGGGCTTACGCCAATTCGAAAGTATCTGAAACTGCAATTCATCGAGTGGCTACTTGAGGCTGGCGGCAGAAGGGAGTCAATCTCCATTGACCCCAGTGTTAAAAAGCCCAAATTTACAGCAGAATAAAACATGTTTACAGCCTGGTTCAAAAAATGGTTATAGTGTATATAGCTAATTTTGCCCTTTGTGACAACTGTGAGGGGGGTGAATTTTAATTATAAATTATATTAAGCACTTGGTCCACCGTCTGTTAGCCTCATTCAGCTAATACACGGAGCTCTGAGGCTCAGCCTGTTGGAGCCGTTTGGACATTTCTACATGCAGATACCGGATGAAAAATGGCAGGCTGTGCGACTTCCTCCAGGAAGTCCGTGTTCCGGTTGGTGAGTGAAATTCTTGTAATAACAATAATAATAAGATATACTTAATTAATCACGCAAGGGGAAATTCAATGACTTCACTCTGTTATTATTGTTAACCTTACACAGTTTGTCCGACACATGCACAAACAGGACCCATAGCAACACACGGAGAGATGTCAGAGTGAGGGGGCTGCCACTCAGTGCGGCGCCCCGAGTTAGGGGTTCAGGGGCTTGCTCAAGGCCTCCTTCGGCAGTGCCCAGGAGGTGAACTGGCATCTCTCTGGTCCGAGCTGGATTCGAATCCTTATGGACTGTGCTACTGACGCCCCAATATTTAACAAGTATTGCTGTTGGCATATAGCTTGTTAGCTTAGCTCGTTACGTTAAAGGCAGAGAGCTGAGGGGGGAGCGGCTGCAGAGTTCTGCCTCTTCGCCGAGGAGAGCCGTGCACCTCCAAATGTACTGTTTTAAAACAATATACTATTCTTTGTGGGGGTCATCAGTGGGGATGATTGATTTGCGTTCCTTGAGATTCAGCACTCTGAGGTGATAACTGCGTTTGATCAGCGACGTTTCTGATAAGGAGCTAAAGAGGTCGATGCATTATTCGGCAGAACAGATGTTGTAGGCCACCTGCAGAGATTTCCATCCACCTTTTTTGTCTGCATATAATGAGCGTTATGCCTGCAGACAGGTAGCTGGGCTGTAAGTAGTGCGATTGTTTAGTGAAGGCAAGAAATTAGGTGTGTGAGAGCCGCTTCTGAGTTTGTTTGGTGGATTAGAATTCGCCAAAAAGGTAGGATAGTTCAATAAAAAATATAAAATAACATCCTTATAATAAACGTTCCATAAGATCTGACTTGAGTAGTCAACAGGTGTCTAGCAGCATGGATTATTATTCCACAGTGTCCAGCAGCAAACCATTGCACATATTAGTAAACAGTGTATTTCACATTGCCACCCCCAATTACTGTCACATGCCAGAGAGGTTTTCATGCTGAGATGATCTCAGAGTTCAGTAGCTTTACGGCACTTTGGAAGAAGCTGTTTAACTTTCTACCCACTGTTGTCTTTACAGGTGCCAGAGGAGCTGATTGCAGAACCATCCAGATGTGATTTGCTGTGTCCAGCTCTACAGGAGATGATTGCTCCAGCTCCTGCTTTGCGTAGCCTTTTCTTTTTACTCACAACACCTGAACACTATTGATGTGAAATTATGACACTGGGTTCTTATCAACAGATTCTATAATTATAATAGCTCTTATAACACATTATTTCAAGTCATAAAAAACTACTTTTACATTTGCAACCTTTTAATATTGATGTTTTCATTAATGCAAGGCAAGAGTTTAATTTGTTAAACTATTGCTTGTGAATTAGGAATACTTTGTTATAAAATTTATCAGACTAATTATACATAATATAATCTCATTCTTCATTCATCATCAGTTTCCTATGTTAATTGTTAATAGTGTGATCTAAACTCAACAATATATTCTAGTTAACAGCTGTAAATGAAACTATTAAGATGGTATTTATAGGTTAACATTTTGCGTATGTTAGTAAAAAGTAAAAAATGAAAGGTTGATGTTTTACTGTATACTGTTTTTTGACATTTCTTTAAGAGACAAATGTGACATTGACCGAGAAGTTACTCTCTTGTTAAAAACAAATAATTATCCACACACTGAATAGTTTTGAAGGCCTTTAGGTTGTGCCATTTATTGTGACCTCTGAGGAGGTCTTGTGTGGCTTACATTGTATAGAATGCAAAAGTGCATTCAATCAGCTCTGAGATCTCAGAGTTTGCAACGTCACAATAAATACCACCTAGTGGGATTCATAATTACTGATCAGCAGATCATTCTTCGTTTCAGCACTTACCCACAGGATGGTTTGGATGTGCCCACATTATTCAGTGTTTAAACTAGATTTATATCAGAGCAGCAAACAAGGCACTCTACAGAAACTTCAGGCTCTGTTATACAGTCTATGGTTACTGGGTGTATGGCTCCTTATTTATCTTAGTATAAGGTATAAAGTAAAAATACTCCTGCACACAGAAATACACTGCCTTTTCAACATTTCATGTGAAACATGTTGGGAGTTATTTTACTTTTCAGTTCATTCTAGACTAATGTTCTTTAGCAAGAGTTCAGGTTTAATGTTTCATGTTTTATCTGTGGTATACGATTAGCTTTTCAGTAAGTAGTAAAGACAGGGAGTGCTAATATATATAGAATGTATTACAATGTAAACCATAAATCATATCTTTTTTTAAATAGACCTATAATACAAATATGGACAATATTTAAAGCCCAAACTAAACAGAAGGAGAGAACGCCGTTCCACGTCAGTCCACACCAACAGATACAGACTTCCAGCACACTGAAGATGCAACCCAGGTCTCTGTAAGTAAGCGATACAGATCTCTTTAAAAAATAGAATGAACGTAATTCAAGAAGTGAATCTTTGATGCATTCTAGATTCATTACACAAAGTGAAGCATCTCAGTCCCTTTTTGTTTTCATCTTGATGATTACGGTTTATAGCTCATGGAAATAAAAAGTCCAGTATCTCAAAATGTATAAAAATTTTAGCGTGTGCGAATTAATTAACATGTCAGCAGCCATGGCTAATGTTTTACAAGTTCTACAGCTTCCATCATGTAACTAAGGACTCTACCGCTACAACTCGGTCAATTTCGAGCTACGTTAGAGTGGTTTCACCAACACGTCACCTCAGCTCCACCCACGACCCACCCTTTTGCCCATTTTGTGGTTATCCGGGAGTGTGGCGCGGTGACGCGCTGCCAAGATGGCTCCACCCAATTCGGGCTTCAAAACTGCTCTTCAGAAACCAACGGTGACGTCGCGGATACTACGTCAATTTTTAAATACAGTCTATGGGTTACAACAATCCAGTTAAACTGAAGCTAATAATAATTGATTTGACCACCATGCCATCATTGTGTGGAATAATGTTAATTTCATTTGATATGTTAACAGGAAGCTTTTTGATGCTACTTTAGTGCCAATGTCCAAATCATTTGTGATGAACAGTGGCTAAATAGCTTTGCTTAACCCTCAACTAATTTATACTGTTGTAAAAGCGGTGTGGGCAGAAAACCACACTCTGGTGCATTACCTGATGGCAGGCCTCTTATTGAAGTTAATAAGCATGTATTGCTATGCAAATGATAAATATGATTATAACTAACTACAAACATTTTAATTAATAATCAGTTAAACCTTTTATTTTATTTTTATCAAATTTCTCTTCATACATTTACCACAAAACAGCTGACTGCACCATGTTTCACCATATCAAACCCTCTCTTTGTAGTTATCGTCGAGTTTAGTGTGTAGTTCCATGTCATTAGTTTTATATGCAATCAAAGCTAAAATCTAATTCATATTCACATCCCACCTGGGTCCATATTTCTGCTCGGCCATATTGACAGTGGTCAGCAGGCCAGTCAGACCGGGCGATAAAGGTAGTCGACTGATTTGTGCCATTACTCACTCTGTATCTTTATAGCACATCATTGATGCTGTTCATGCCCCAAGGTCAGAGCAAAGTGATGTATTATTGGTTTACAAGGTTTTGAACTGCATGAGACAGAGACCGATTTCAGTACATCAGGGAAAGACTGTTTTCTCTGGGATCTCTCACAATGAAATCACACAGTGGCTGAATGAAAAATGGCCTCAGTTTCCTCCAGACTGGGATAACTGGGACAATGAACTACAATCTGTATCACTTTGATCATCATGTTCAACAATTGTGTAGTAATACATCTTGTTGACACTGCTGACACTTCAAATTCTTCCACCGTCCTATTCCTGCTCCCCCTGTCCCAAATTCCTTGAGGAGTTGAGTTTCTCTTTCTCTTCTCTTTTTGAAGTAGGGTAAACTCCTCTGAATAGACACACATCTACATGCTAAACTGAAGTGTTTACCCTGGGACCATCCTTGACCACTCATGCTGTAAAGGTGTCACTCTCTGACACTTCCCAGAAGATACAGCCTGCTCCAAAACCAGCATGATATATGATTATGATGGTGAAAGAAACCAAGAAGACTGTGACTCTGACACCACACACAAACCAAATGCTTTCCCCCCCTCTCTCCCTTCACACTAGAGTGAGAACTGATTAGCTCGCCAGACGTGATCATAAAACTCTAGTGGAATTTTGCTGTAAGAAACCAACCCAGGTTCTTCCCTTTCATTGCATCAACCGTTACTGTACCCAACTTAAAAATGTTCCCAAAAAAATCAGCAGTGCTAATTCAGAACCTATAGAGCCAAAGTCAACACCGTCAGTGTGGGGAAATTTTAGTTCAAGTGAAACTGTATTAAATAAAGCACACCATACACAAAGCATTGGCTTTACAGTAACAATGGGCAATCAATCCTCTATAGCACAGGTCACACAATATGGCAACATACGTGTTTTCATCCCTCTCATTAGAAAACTGTTTTTCATATGGTCTGTAATTAATCAACTTCTCAATACAAATAACAAAAAAATGAATCAGCGCTCTTCTCAATACGTATCATCAAAATAAAGTGTCAACTCTGCAAGTCAAAATGAAAGCTTGATCTTCATTTATAATATTTGTGATCCTTCTGAACACAGGAATGTCCATATCTGTTGTAATACAAACAAACATACCAATTTTATACGCAGTTCCAAAGTTCTTCATCCAATTAGTAGTTCACACTGTTGTGAATTATTTTAGAGCATTATAGCCTAAATTGTTATCATTAATTACTAGAGCGATGGTGGTCTGCATTGTCATCATTTAAAGTGTTATTGTATAAAGTTAAGATCATAGTGTTAAAACGCTATAGCTCAGAGTGTGTGTGGTCCTCTCTGTGTCTAACTGCCCGGAGGCAGTAGCACATGTCTGTGTGTGTGTAAGCAGGTACGTGTGCTTTGGGAGCAGAGTGAGGAAGCACAGCAAGGCATCATCAAAAACACCAGCAAAGGGAAATATAGAAGCAGAATTAGTGAAAATTGTGTTACAAAACATACATACATACATAGTCCATCAGTGATACTTGAGATCAGGGACAAAACAGGTTTTGATTTTCAAAAAAAACATCTTGATTATTTAAACAAACTATGTATACATCTTTGTTAAATGAGGCTTTGGCTATATAACCATGTTTTGGAACAACCTCCCAGTTTTAAATTTTTGTCATAAATGACATGTTAGCTTCTCACTAGCCATTATGGCCTAATGCATTTCATTATGCAGTCAGTATACTTTTCTGATGGATAAGCATAAGCAAATGATGGATAAGTATAAGCAACACCTTATTACGGGGCGGCTGTGGCTCAGGAGGTAGAGCGGGTTGGCCGTTAATCGGAAGGTCGGCGGTTCAATCCCTGGCTCCCCCTGGCTGCGTGTCGAAGTGTCCTTGGGCAAGATACTGAACCCCAATTTGCCCCGGCGGCTATTCTGCCAGTGTATGAGTGAGTGTGAATTTTAGTTTCTGTTTGAGTAGTCGAAAAGACTAGAAAGGCGCTATACAAGTACGGAGCATTTGCATTACATATTGAGTACTTCAGAGGCTATGAAAAAGCTATTTTGTGGCAATTGCTTGAAATTCAACACATGAAACTGAATAACAGTAATATCAAATGTTTAGGAAGTAATATCACTAAAGTAAATGTGTATTTGTCAACACCGTCTTAGAGAGAGTCAACACCGTCAGACACAAATGGTGATGGTGTTGACATCTGACGGAGTTGACAAAATACCATATTTCCCCTCAAAACACATGTGCTCATCACAGGAGCCATCTTGTTTATCATTAGTTGCTTGTGACCTCTATAATCTACTTAAATTAAGAATTTATAAGAGAAAATATGATACAAATCTTGCATTACATTAATTATGGTGCTGACACACTATGGTTGTAACATGCAAGGTGTCAACAACAACAGATATAAAATATATAGAATGTAAAAAACTTGGTCTCATAGCATTAGAAAGAACAAGGAAGTGATAAAGGGGTCCTTAGAGTTTTAGCAGCCTTCAATTATTCCTGATTTTTTGTTGACAAAAACCCAGGACACAAGTTAAATTGTCTAAAAAGTACATTAAAATCTGTTTTAAATTGTAACTTTTGATACTGAAAAACATTTACTGAACTACTAACAAATAGTAAGTATAATGGTTAATTTAGCATTACTTTTAATTGTTTTTAAGCTATTGTAATGTAATGACACCTGCTTCTGGACAAGGATTTTTACAGGCACTGGTCACATTAAAAAATTTATAATAAAAAAAATGAAACATGAAATAAATAATTTGGTGTGCTAAAATTGTCCTGTTAGTTTTCTGGTTAAATGTATGAAAAATATTATGTAAATGTTTTACCCAAAAACTGTATTTTATCTGGTGGACATGTTTTGTCCCAGATCTCAAGAATCACTGTCCATCACAGTAGGAATGTCCTGTCGTTAGCACACAGCACAAAAGACACCAGCTTATTCCACAAAGTTAGGTTTTTGGTTAAAATGGCATGATCAGCAGAGGGCATGCCTAGGACACAGAGGGGGGGAGCATTGCAGACAAAAAACAGACATCAGTCAAGAAACAGTCAGTGATTACCCTTAATTACTATTAATAATCATTCTTAATCATTTTAATCATTCTTAATCATTTTATTATCTTTAATCAGTATCAATAAGTAATCATTCTTAATTCATAATTTCTAATCATTTTATTATCATTAATTAGTATTGATCATTAATCATTCTTAATCATTTTCTTTTCACCTAGATGTGCCTTATTTTCTACTTAGAAGTGTTGTACTGAAATCATGAATGCAGTTCACTGTGGTTAAGAGCCCTGAGTGGGAGCATTGACTGCAGACACTGAGACTCTGCATACCTTTTTCAACTGTTATTTACTGTAGATTTATAACATCAGGAGATGCTGCAGGTGTTCAAAATCTGCTGTGACAAGTGCATGCTTTGGTCTACTGCTATCTACTGTTGTTATGACTACATGATGAACTTCTGATGTTTTAGTCTGCTGATATTAAGACTACATGTTTAATTACCAATTAGGACTACATGCATAATTATTGATTAAGGGGTTGATTGTCAACTTCCAACCTCTGATTATTACAGCCTGTCCTGTTTTGGAATAAACTATTTTGCACCAACTCTTGACCATCTCCAGAGAAGTTATAAGTTTCAAACTTATTGACTATAATAGAAAGTTAATGTAGTATTTTTTTATAAAGCTGGTGAAGGTGGGGACCAGGCTTAAAAGTTCGTACATCTGACCCAACAACACATCAGATAATGCATTCAGATTAAAGAAGTGGTATTCTACTGTTTGGCTTTTTCCCTCTGCTTTATTGAGTTATATACCGTTTTTGTGCATGTAATAGATATGCAAAGTGAAAAAGCCCAAAGTCCACCCCAAAGGGAGTTCCCTGCTCTGAACTGCTTGAAAACAGCTCGTTTGTAGTCCAGCCGCTTAGCTAAATGTGCTTCCATATAATGCTTGCCAAGCGGCTAGTCCGACACAGCCTCAAAACACCGGTGGAAAAACATTGAGCTGCAGCACACTCCTCTCCCTTCCAAACACTATCTACCCTCCAGGCAGTCAGTGGACCTAAAGTTGTTACTGTGATGCAGAGACAGAGCTCAGTTAAAACTTTGTGGATAAAAGATACATTTGTTACAGATTAATAACTCATCACTCTGAAAATCTTGCACCAGTCCATGTTGCCAAGCTGGTCGGCAACATGTACAGATGAAATGAAGCCGTGTTTGCCAGTTTCTCATAGGCCCGCCCTTCTCTGCTTCTGATTGGCTAGTAGTCCTTAACTTGGAACTGCACATGTGCAACTCTCAACAAAGATCATTTAGAGACAAGATGTATCACTCCATAGCTAAAACGAAGCCTTCACACACAGGGTGAAAAGAGGAGCTGCAGCAATGTGCAGTATGACAAAAAATATATGGTGTTTTTTGGAAATTAAACCATGTATAGCTGTTCTGGTACAATCCCTAAATAAAATTATGAACCTGAAAATAAGCATAATACCACCTCTTTAACACAGCACCTAAAGTCTCACAACCCTCCAAGCTAGCGATCAATTCCTTCCTCACTGGACCAAACTCAAATCTCTGAAAATTAAAATTCTCCCAGTGATGAGCAAACTGTCTCTGGTGTTGTATTACCAATGCTTTTGAGATATTTTAGAAATTGTTAACAGATTGTTTAAAAAAAATTATGTTTTGCACCAAACCTCATGCACCATACATTAGTAACACCAGGTGAAAACACTATATTCACTATCTGAACCTTCTCTAATTTTAACCATAGTTAAAACTTTGGACAGACAGGACAAGACAGATTCTTGTTATTGACCAGGTATTGAAATACTAGTTTAAATTTGTACTGCACTACACCTTCAAGCAAATCATTGATTATCAACTGCATAGTTATCAGAGGTGTGGGAAAAACACAATGTATAGAGCAACATCTCAAAATCATCATAATAAAGCTGAATCTGTAGAGCATGTAGGAAACCTTCACTTAATTCACCATTGTTAAACATAGATTTCAGGGTTCCCAAGAACTCCTGTTGTCCAATCTCTGCGCAAATCAAAACGGAACCCAGAGAACATATTCTACAGGCTCAATTATTTCCCACTTTTTCTCAAATAACTTCTGTCATGTGGCTGCTGTATTTAAGACTGAGATTGAAGAATTTTCCAGTTGAAAACAATTTTCCACCTTCTTTTCCAAATCTTTGCCTTGAATCTCTGAAGTAGTACAGCTGAGAACCGCTTCTCTTGTTTGCTTATGAATGTCATTTACAAGCTCTTCCACTGACCCTAACATTGCTTGGACGGTGCTCTCAGCAACACCGGATGCTTGTAATTGTGCTACAGCAGATCCACACGTTTAACAAATGATGCTTGAAGGGGCGGATTTAGTCATTTTGAGGCCTAAGGCAAACAGAGGCATTGGGCCCTCCACAACCCTTGTTCTCCCCCTTTTTAGTCCTTATTTATTTAAGAAAGCTGCTTGTAGCTCTTCACCAGTCTTCACACAGCAATGGTCTTCTGTCTTCTAACTTGTGCTCCTAAATTGAGAAGACAATACATAAAACAATGATGTCAATTATGGAGAGACAAAACAATACATATAGTGCATGGTTAAAAAGGTTTACCTTTTCTCTTTGTCGTTGTCTCTGTCTTTCTATTCCTCTCCCTTGCCTTTCTCTCCCTAATCAACTCAGCTTTGGCGGGTGGGGAACATATATGGAGGTAATCTTGGGAAGTCACTGTATTGTTGCATCTAATAATCCCAACTGATAGACCTCTTTCATGGATTCTCAGAAGTTGTGGTGCGTCATATGCCACGAGTCTATATTGTGAATGGCTAGGAGGCACTGTTTAGATGGTCATACTAAAATTTGACGTTGCAAGCCTTGGCCTCAGCAAATCTGGTGATCATTAATTCCATATCCAGTGACTTGCTGACTTGTGACTGTGAACCGTGGCACTGGTACAAAGAACCTGTTTTCACTGCGTGCGTCTGTAGGACACGCCCCGGAAGTGCTAGCTAGGTAGTTAGACTCCTTTGTGTTGCTGCGATGTAGCAAACTGCAGCGTTTCATATGGCAGCTGAAGGGTACCTATAATAAAGGGGGTTAGTTAACAAGAACCCATTTTCCACCCCTGATTGTGGAAGCTTGTTCCTCATGGCATTCCTCTTCCTCCTTCCTTTGGATAAAAAACAAACTCTTTTGAAGAGAAACAATTGCAGGAGGGACTACAAAAGCAGGAGACATCTCTTGTTTTGATGGTCCCAGGCTTTGTGGCAACAAGCTATCAGTAAAGGTACAATTTAAAAGGGAAAAAACGTCATAATTCAAATAGGAAAATTATAATTATATATGGCAGCAAATAAGCTTATCACAATCACCAAAACATAGCAGTTCAGATATTGATACTTTACAGTCAGGGCAGCGCGGGCCAGATGGTCAAAAACCTGCTCCAACATGCACATGTGCTTCTCCCATGTGTCTGCATAAATGATTAAATCGTCGAGTTAGTTAGTGCAGTTTGGCAAACCAGATAATACAGTGTTAACTAATCTCTGGAATGTTGCAGGAGCGTTACACATCCCAAAAGCCATCACATTGTACTGACAGAAATGATCGGGAGTGACAAATGCGGAGATCTCTCTGGCACGGTCCGTTAAAGGTACCTGCCAATAACCTTTTAGCAAGTCTAACTTGCTAACAAAATTTGCAGTGCCCAGGTTATCGATACAATCTTCCATGCGCGGGAGAGGGTACGAATCTCGAACCGTAACTGCATTTACTTTGCGGAAATCTGTGATAAACCTAGGGGAGCCATCGGATTTAGCTTCTAGTAAGCACGGCTAACTCCACTGACTGGAACTAGCAGAAGCTAACCCATTTTTGCAGGAGGTACTCTAGGAGGTACTCAGGAGGTACTCCTGTTTAATCAACTGACGTTTAGTTTGATTGGCACGGTAAGCATGTTGTTTTATGGGGCGCGCATCTTTTACCTCTATGGCATGTTTTAAGACAGAAGTGCGGGTTGGAATATCACCAAATAGACCATGGTACCGGCCGATTAGCCCCTCAAGATCATGTTGCTGTTCAGCGGTTAAATGCTGCAAATGGCATGACAGGTGTGCAAGCATTTCTGAATTTAGGAGGCGGAAAGGCAGATGTTTAAAGACGTGCATCTGTGGACCATCTCCTTGGGGAGTGCCCACAGACTCTGTCATCATGATGGCAGCAGCTTTGACATCTGACGGTTCTGCTGCCAAGGGCGAGGGAACAGCAGAGCTAACCTTGTCCTCGCAGGACTGGTAGCCTTTTAACAGGTTTATGTGACAGACTCTAGTTTTGCGCCTTCTGTCTGGGGTACAGAGTACGAAATCAGTGTCACTAAGATGCTCCTTAACGACATACGGACCGGAGAATTTAGCTGTGAAGATTGAGCTGGTGGTGGGCAGTAACACCAAAACTTTATCTCCTGCCTCAAACCTGCGAGATAAGGCGGAACGATCATAATAACACTTCATAACTGATTGAGAATCACGATGGGTGGCTCTAGCGAGGGCGTTAACTCGTTGCAGGCGCCCATGGAACTGGGTAACGTAGTCTAACGCGTGCTTTTTGGGCAAAGACTCACATGACAGGAACTGGTCATGCAGCGACTTAAGCGGCCCACGGGGGTGTGTGGCCAAAAACAAGCTGGGCAGGACTAAAGCCAATAGATTCCTGCACAAATAGAACAAAGGGGACTCCCTCGTCCCACTGTTTCTCCGTCTCCACACAGAATTTTCTGAGCATCGACTTTAGCGTCTGATGCCAGCGCTCTAAAGCTCCTTTCGACTTGGGGTGATACACCGAGGACACAATGTGATACACACTCAAACTCTTGAGTACCTGTTTGAAGAGACCAGACTTAAAATTAGAGCCCTGGTCGGTCTGAATCACCCGCGGCAATCCAAAAGTAGAGAAAAACTTCGGTAAATCAGTCTCCATCAGTCTGCAACTCAAGGACTGACAACCCAGAAGGGCCTGTGTTTGCAGAACTGAGATCAAGAGATCTTGGAGATTATGGAGATTTTCCGTTGTGTCTGTGAGGTATCTCTTCCTATTACCTGGCCATCTTTTCTTACTTCCCCAGCTTTTCCATAATAATAGTTGTGATGTCATTCCTGTGAAGGTAGTCTTCAAAAAAGAGCTCTCATTTGCTTCCTTTTGTTGGTCATGACCACAGTCTTCCTCCTATTTTGGGCCTGGTTTCACCTGCTTACGTTTTCCTCCAGTCTTTTTATTCTCTTTCTCATATAATACGAATCCTGTCTTTTTCCTTGAGTTTCTTTTGTGTGTTTTTCAATTTGCTTTTTAGGGCATACTCACGCAAGGCCCATTTGCCTTGTACTGTGCAACGATTGTCCCGTGTCCCCCACCTGTGCTCACATTGCGCCTAACTATCCGAGCTGGAGCATGTTTACGTAGTCCCTCCAGTGTTTCTCACACATTGATTTATTTTTGGCGGTCTGTCACAGTACCAATGCCAACCCCAGTATCTGATTTTTTTTTACTAGGTCTGGCTACTTAAAATCGTATTAGCTTGCAGAGCTGCATGCAGAGCACATATTCGCTTAGCACCTTGTCTCACTTGCTCACTCTCTCGCTCCTTCTCTCTCTCTCATGAACACCGCTGCACACAACATAAAGCCATCAATGTCAGAGACCCACCTTTAAAAAAACTTATTAGCAAACATGTAAAGAGCCTAGCTAATTAGAATAGCTATGTTAACGTTTGATCAAAGCTGGGTTGTTGAGGTTAGCCCCCCCACCCCCAAACCACAGTTAAGCTGTGTTCACACTGAAAGCGAAGTTAATATTGGCCTTGCTTTACTCGCACGAGTTTGACTAGACATTTTGAGTGTTCACGCGCACACACACATACTCACACACACAACGCTCCTGCCGCGGGTGAACGGTGTAGTTGTCTGACCAGGGGTGTTTATTTGTCTAAAAGCTGCAGCCCTGCTCCCTGCACTTACTGCCCCACCGTCTTCTGAGCCCTTTCTGGATTGCCAAATAGCTCGCCGGCTTAAGATTCCCCAGGTCCCCTTAGATACCCCCCTTCACGCCACGGGTCGAAACGGCCAGCCTCTCACCACCGTCACCCACCGCACTCCCCGGTTATCACTTATCACCTCCGGCAATCACCACGAGTCCCTCGCCCTGATCTCTTCCCCTGCCGCCCCTCTGGTTCTCGGTCTCCCCTGGCTAACCTCTCATAATCCCAATATCGACTGGTCGCGGGGGAAGATCAGGAACTGGAGTACTTCTTGTCATTCCTCGTGCCTCCTGTCTGCCCGAGTCCCCGGTAATTCGGCCCCTATCCCGTTGAGGCCATCATCAACCCCTCCGCAGTTCGCCTGACCCTCCCCCCTCACCTGAAGGTCCACCCGGTCTTCCACGTCTCACGGATCAAGCCCGTCTCCACTAGCTCCCTCTCTGTACCAGTGGCAGCGCCTCCCCCTCCCCGGATGATCGACGGACACCCTGCTTACACTGTACGCTGCCTCCTGGACGTGCGACGTAGAGGCCGAGGCTACCGGTACCTGGTGGACTGGGCCGGCTACGGCCCAGAAAAGCGCTCCTGGATCCCTGCCAGCCAGATCCTGGACCGTTCCCTCCTGTCCGACTTCTAACGAGCTCACCCGGACAAACCGGGGGGTCCGCCTGGAGGCATCCATTGAGGGGGGGGCCCCTGTCGCGGTGACAGTCCGGCTGTTGGTGAGTGTCCTTTTTCTCCTTTCCCTCACATTCTCGTTTCTCCTGTGCCTTCTCTCTCTCTCTCTCTGTGTGCTCTCTCCCTCTCTGCTCCGGAGCCCGGCTGGCTACCCAAACCTGCACCTCGTTAACCTCCATCCCGGTCGCCGCACCTGCCAGCCATCAGACTCATCACGACCAGTATTTCTACCCCAGCTTTCCACTCCATCCTCGCTCGATCGCCGCAGCTCCTGACTTGGTGTCGCTGCTTCGTTCTGGCTCTTTTTTTTTTAAATTTCCCTTTGCTTCACGTCCCAGTTACCTACTAACCCTGTCTGTCTGTCTGTCTGTTTCCTCCTGCCAGGTTCACTCACCGCTGCCTCCCAGTTCGGCCAGCCGGGCTTGCTCCTTGGCCAGCCTCCTCCTCTCGCCGCCTCCACGACGCCCTCCGGCTTCCCCCCTTGCACCCCGCCTGGTCCCCAGTCACCGTGTCCTCTCCTCCCCGTCTGCCAGCCTCCCTCAAACCTCCAGCCTAAGCACCTTCCGCTCCTCCAGCTACTCGGTCCCCCGTGTCCTCGTCTGCCTCTCCCCCTCTTTCCTCCCGTCCCTTCTCGTCCCCCTTTTTCCTCAATAAACCTCTTTTTCAAACCCTCAGCGTTGCGTTTGGGTCTGTTCTGTCTCCTACCGTTACAGTTTTGTTCTGTTTAAATAATAGTCCTTGCTAAGTTAGTAGTGGCGTTTGCCTCTTTGTTTAGTAGTAATGACCCTGTTGTTATCCTTTAGTGATGTTTGAAGACTAGAGAATCATAAGAAAGTAATCTTGAAGAGTTTCCTAATTTCCTTTTGTTTTGTTTTAATTTCTCCCTATTATTCCCTAGTAATCACTGTCTGTTTAGTGTTTAACTAATGCTTTAGCTAAATGTTTCCTATACAATTTCTTATAAAACGTTCATCTGCACGTTCCTGTTATGTATAATCCGCTTCCCAGTTCCCAGTTCAAGTGGTGAATTTGAAAGTTGAATATCTACCGACCTTTCATAGAACCAGAGCTCCACCAAGAGGACAGAAAAGGTATAACACAAAGTATTTAAAATTCTTCTTAAGACAGGAAGAAGTGTTGAATATCTCTCACATTGTCACTATAAAATCGATTCTTTGCTGCGATGCTTACATATATTTTGTCTTTTGAGTTCAAACATGTAACCATCAAGTTTACACTGGAAACATGTAGTTAAAGCTGTATGTCTATGAAGATTCTCAGTCATCCAAATCATAGTTATCCAACGAAGGTTAAAATCAAGGGCAACTGGACTTGGTTGAAGATACTGGAAGACGTTTCGTCCCTCATCCAAAGGACTTCTTCAGTTCTGACTGACTGGCAGGGAAACTCAGCTATTTAACCTCAGTGGGGTCGTTGGCCCGGGTCATCGATACCGCTGGTTCGTTAGTGTTCCTTGTTGCTGTGACGACAGTCGTTACAGTCGTTAAGACTACCTGTGGCCAAGACTGAACAGCCACAAGATCCAAGAAGAACAAAACTACAGGGGAGGAGGAAAAGAAGGTCAAACGCAACAACATTGTGATTCCATACGTGTCTGGAGTATCAGAGAAACTCAGGAGGATTTCAACAAACATAACATCCCTGTGTTTTTTAAACCCAAGAACACACTAAGACAGATGCTGGTACACCCCAAAGACCGCACACCAAACACAAGAAAAGCAATCTAGTGTATGCGGTCCAATGCAGTGAGGAATGCACAGACCTGTATATTGGGGAGACTAAACAACCACTACACAAACGCATGGCTCAAAACAGAAGGGCCAACTCCTCAGGTCAAGACTCTGCAGTCTACTTACATCTGAAGGACAGAGGACACTCGTTTGAGGACCACCAGGTGCACATTTTAGACAGAGAAGATGGATGGTTTGAAAGAGGTGTCAAGGAAGCATCTACACCAGGGTCGAGAAGCCGTCATTGAACAGGGGAGGGGGTCTACGCCACCACTTATCCCCCACTTACAATGCTGTCCTTTCATCACTTCCCAGGAAACTCAACAAACGTAACCTATTGGCCTCAGGTGAAGATACCAACGATGGTCGTTCAGTCTTGGCCACAGGTAGTCTTAACGACTGTAATGACTGTCGTCAGCAACAAGGAACACTAACGAACCAGCGGTATCGATGACCCGGGACAACGACCCCACTGAGGTTAAATAGCTGAGTTTCCCTGCCAGTCAGTCAGAACTGAAGAAGTCCTTTGGATGAGGGACGAAACGTCTTCCAGTATCTTCAACCAAGTCTAGTTGCCCTTGATTTTAACCTTCGTTGGGTAGTTAAGCTGTGTTACGCCTGCTATGCTAAGTATTATAACAGTTAAGAAACAACCCTCTAGTGTTTGATCTTGTTTTGCTTGTCTTTATATAAATGTTTAGAATTAAGTATCTTTAAAATGTTGATATTGTAGAGAAAGAGATTAAATGGAAAATATGAAAAAAGTAGAATAGATAAAAGACCTCGTTGTCCTTTGTCTCACTCTCTTGTAACTCTTGTACTCTCTTGTACCCTCTCGTGAACTTCCTTTAGTTTTGAAATTCCGATCTTTTTTTTTTCTTCGTACTTTAAACTTCATTCAGAGGACCTGAGAAAGCTTTATGTTCCTGAATCCCCATTCTTCTTAGCGGGAGATTGGATTTTGACTTTTGTTTGGAGCTGCCTGGGACGAAACTTTCCCCAGACGTTAAATAGCCTATATTCCTGGGGCCTCGCAAACCTGGAAAATGTATGTGTCTTATTTGATTTTGTTGTTTTAACGTTATCTGACCGTTCTAAGCAACTTTTGACTCAGAAACCCGTTCAATCCTCACCTCGAGGTGAACGAAGTCACGGTTTCACTGACAGACTCTGGAGTGTGTTCCGCTGAGTTATAGCGACACCAAACAACCTCAGAGTGCGAAGCCAGGGCTGACCACCCGTTGCTGCAAGCATTTTCCCGCATAGGACTCTGGAGCAAATCCACCGGTTTAAACCCAGCTTGAGACACCGCTGGGGTACCAACCCAGCCGGGCTCGGACAACAACAACGAGCCCAATTGACAGTGAGCCTTTGCCACAGGGAATTACGACAAAAGTAAGGCAAAACAAACCACATTCTGTGAGTCTTTGGTGTCCTATAGTTGGCCCTCATCTGTAGTTAAGAAACCCTACTTTATTTAAACTAAATTTGCAACATGATTCACGACCATTATTTCCCCCATTCTCTTAGAATATTCTCCCTCTACAATATCAAACTGAAATCCCATTGAGCCTATTATACTGATTTTGTCTTATTGCATATTCTGTTCATTACCTTCCGGTTTGTTTCATGTTTGACTGTTATTCCTGTAATATTCCCGTATTTACTCATACTGTTGTACTCCCTTTAGTTAGTCAATAAATTTCACCTTGATTATAGTGATTTGTGTGTGTGTACTGTTTAGCGTCCTGGGTCCCTATACAGAGGATTCATCCCCAGATTTGAGACTGACTGATTAAATTTAACGATTTTAGACTAACTGAACCATTAATAACTAACAAATTACCAGAAATTTGTGTAATTATCAAGCTATACTCAAGGACCTAAAGCCTTGGGCGGACAGCAAATTTTTAGGTGGTGCCCTTCGACGAGAGCTTTACGGTCATTTAAAGTCACAGTCCAACAATTTGGTGACCCCGACGTGATGAAGACGGAAAAAGGTGATGGTCCAGTAAGAAAATCCTCAACGGACAGCTTTACTGGGGTGACAAGAAACGACTGGCCAGTCAACTAAAAAAGGTAAGCAGGCACCTGTTTCATCAAAGTCTGTCAATGGAGATTCTAAATTTCTCTGTTGTCATTCTGTACAAAGCGTCCTAGTCATTCAGTAATTGAATAAAGCTAAAATAAATAGGTGGTTGAAAGTCCAGGGTGGTGAAAGGCCCCCGAAAGAATGTGGGTGAAAGGCCCTTGGGGTAACCAGCCCCCATAAATAAGTCGGGTGAGAGGCCCTATGGAGACTCTCGTCTCCATAAATAAAATTAGTGCGGCAAATTACAAGTGAAAAACTATTAATTTATATTGTTGAATGTGATGATGTGTTTGTGATATAAATGTAGAATGAATGTACTTCTGTGTTTATGATATTGCTGTGTATGATTGTTTAATGTTTAATGTGTAGTTTAAATATTTGTCGGTGTGAAAAGTAAATGTACATTGTGTATAAATGAGTAATAGGTAGTAATAGTTTTAGAGATATTGAGAGCAGTGTTGGTGTGATAGTTTAGAGTAGTCGGCTGCAGAGAGACAGACACAGTGAACATGGAAGGTGAATTTGATAGAGAATGTGAAAAAAATAGGAGATTGTGGCCCGCTGAGGCATATGATACAGCAACAGTGGGAACAGGCACGTAGTCAATTGGGATCAGGAGTGGGAAAAGATAAGAGAGAGAAGGTAATAGAGAAGTATGATAAATTATGGGAAAATCTACAAAAGGCAGGGAGTTGCCAGGGGGAGATCAGAGAAAATCATTGTCTCAGTAATTAGGAAAAAAGCCGAGGTGAAGGCCAAGGAGGACTCAGACACACACACCAAAACTGAGACAACATTGTTAGTAAGGAGGAAATGGAAGAAGAGACAGGTGGAGTTAGAAGCTCGTAGAATAGAATTGCGTAACATGACTATAGCTGCATTAGCAGGGGAAGTGAACAAAGGCATGCAGTGTCACCACCACCATATCTATCTAATCAAATGCCAATGCTAAGGGTACAAGATGGACTCTTGAAGGTAGAGGATCTTGAAAAGAGAGAATATGCACAGTTGAGGGCAGGAAAAAGGAAGTGAAGGATGACTGAGAGGAATCGAGGAACAAATAGAGGAAGCTAGGGGTCTTATACAGGAGGCACAGGAAGCCAGTGTGGTGATTATGAGGAGTAGTGCAATAGGAGACAGGGACCTGTAGAACAGGAAGCCCAGATACCAGTATCAACACAATCACATTCCACACCTCAGGGAAATGCAGGCGCAGATGTAGAGCAAAGTGACCTTAGAGGCCTACAGGGGGAAGGTACGAGAGAACGGAGAAGACGAAGAGAGGAGCACGAGACGCTCAGAAGGATGAGAAAGGCACCCCCAGAGACAGAGAGTGAGATTGAGGATGAGGTAGAGTTAGAATTTTTTACATTCAATTCAATTTTATTTATGTAGCGCCAAATCACAACAACAGTTATCTCACAGCGCTTTTCATAAAAGAGCAGGTCTAGACCATACTCTATGATGTTATTTACAGATGCCCAACAATTCCCACCAAGAGCAAGCACTAGGCAACAGAGGCAAGGAAAAACTTCCTTTTAAGAGGCAGAAACCTCGAGCAGAACCATGGCTCAGGGTGGGCGACGGAGGACCTTCCTATAAGTTTTAAGACTATCTTGCCAAATTAAACTAGAATTTTCCTGTTTGTTGGAACGCCAATTCCTCTCAAGTTTCCGCGATATTTGCTTTAATTTGCGAGTTTCAGTATTAGACCATGGAGCTAACCGTCTTTGTTTTATTATTGTCTTTTTTAGAGGGGCTACAGAGTCGAGTGTCATTCGCAGCGAGCCTGCAGCACTATCAACAAGATGATCGATTTGGGAGGGACTGAAATTAGCATAGGAGTCCTCCGTTACTTTGTGACTAGATAATGAATTTAGAGCTGATGGAATCACATCCTTAAATTTAGCTACAGCACTATCAGACAGACATCTTGTATAGAAATTTTTGCCCAATGGCGTGTAGTTCAGCAATACAAACTCAAAAGTTATCAAACAGTGTCGGATAAAGAGGGATTCTGTGGGAACACTATTAAATGTTCAATTTCAATACTGTATACCAGAACAAGGTCAAGGGTGTGGTTAAAACAGTGAGTCAGTTCACGAACACTCTGAGAGAAGCCAATGTAATGTAACAGAGAGATAAACGCAGTACTGAAGCTGTCATTCTCAACGTCCACATGATTATTAAAATCCCCTAAAATAATAACTTTGTCCGTTTTAAGGACTAAAGTTGACAAGAACTCTACAAATTCAGATAAGAATTCAGAGTACGGACCAGGTGCTCGGAACTATAACGAAAATAATTGGTTGCAGTGATTTCCAACTTGGGTGCGAAAGCCTAAGAACAAGACTTTCAAATGAGTTATAGTTTAGTTTAGGTTTAGAGCTGATTAGTAGGCTAGAGTCGAAGATAGCTGCAACTCCACCTCCTCGGCCTGTGCCTCGAGGAATGTGAGTATTAATATGACTGGGAGGGGTGGATTCATTTAGGCTAACATATTCTCCATCACCCAGCCAGGTTTCAGTAAGACAAAATAAATCAATAACATAATCGGATATTAGTTCATTTACTAGTACTTTAGAAGAGAGAGATGTAATGTTTAAGAGTCCACATTTAATTTTCCTATTAGTTTGCACTATTGCTCTTGTGGTTTTAATTTATATGAGGTTTTTATGCACAGCTCCTCTTCTGTTTACCTTCAATTTAAATAATTTCGATGGCCGGGGGCAGACACCGTCACTATAGGATAGAAGCAGACAATGAGTTGGGAGAAGGATCAGACATAGAAGAGGAAGTTAAAACAAAAGGGACGTTACAAAGGAGGAGGAAGAATACAGGTAGAGACAGATTGAGAGGCAGCATATAACCTGCGTAGTAGGAAGAAACTGTAAGAGCAGATAAAGGAGGAAGAAGCCATAATGAGGAACTTACTAGCAGAACAGGAATACACACCGGTAAGGAGGAACACATCTGCACTACAGTTTCCTCAGATCACATCCAAATATAGTATACAAATGCTACTAATTTATAAAGGACCAGGTACCGGAGAGGTGTACACACCATTCTCTTTCACTGACATGAATTGCATTTTAGAAAAGATGCCGCCTCCGATTGAAGGAGGAGCTTAATGGATGAATAAATTTTGCAAATTCACTTTGGGTCACAAGCTGGGTTTGGGAGACTGGAGAGCCTTAATTGGGAGACAGGTGACGATGTGGGAAGTGGATAAAATTGAGAATGTCGCAGGTACAGGCGGGTTACCAGACTATGAATTGTTTGGCCGTTGTGCCACTGACATAGTCAAGAGATCTATGCAAGAGAAATTTCCTGCTCCAGTGGGAGCAATGCATACTCTAACGCTTTCCATAAAACCAGAAGAACCGGTGTCAACCTTTCTGAGCAGACGTAACGAAGAGTGGACAGATACTGCAGGAGCACATCCAGGCTCCAGTGAATTGCAGACTATGCTGTTTCGAAAAGCAGTAATGACAGGGATCCCACAGCAGGTAAAAGAAGTCACCTGACTCATCACTTGAAAAGTTACAGAGATAAGCATGCTCAACAAAAAGGTGACTTAGACTCTGCTCAGGTACAGCTGTTAAATTTACAACTGCAGGAAGCCAGAAAAAAGGCAAATGAGGCAAAGAAAGAAGGCAGAAAGTCTGCTCAGATGGTTCAACAGCAGCAGCCACCCATCAGTGGTGCACCCACTCCTGACCTATATCTCACACCACCGTGGGTCCCGACTCACCCTCCTTATTGTTGGGCTTCAGGGGTCGCTGAGGATTCAGGGGATATCAACAAAACAATGGCTGCTTTAATTGTGGTGATCTAAATCACTGGAAGAACGCATGTCCATATTGGGCAATGCCAGGACAAAGGGGTCAGATAGCTCCCCCTAGAGGCGGATATGGGCCACGTTTCCAAGGTCCACCACCTCAACCACCTCAGCATCAGGCGCAATATGCAGCAGCAGCTCCCCAGGGCCAAGTGGACTGGACTGAGCACGGGGAACAGTACTGAAGAGGCCCGAGAACCCCACAGCTGGTAGGTCTGACAGACCCATACCTGCGTATGAGGGTAAATGATGAACTGCCATTTATTGTGCATGCTATTCCACCATCAACTGTGATGTGCCTAAATCACAGCTGTCATCCTCAAGAGTGGAATTAGTTGGATTCTCGGGAAAACCTGCCATTCGCCAGACCTCTACTACCAGAGTTGCAGATCAGACTTTTATGCACTCATATTTCTTCTCCCTTATGCCCAGCAAATCTGATGGGAAGAGATGTGCTTATCAAATGCGGTGCATCCATTTTGTATGGACCTCAAGGGCTGGTGGTGAATTTTCCTAATGGTTATACTGTGAACTGCTCGATCTCTATAATGCAATCAAATTCTCAGAAGTCTCCTACAGCTCCAGGAATATGGGCTGACATATTGGGGCCTACTGACAACTGATCCTGCATGTGCAGGAGGAATACAGCACTTGTATTGAGACTGGTGACCCTGGATCCTAAAGCTACACCCCTACTCCCCTCCTTTGGATCCCCTCCATGTGACCCTTTTCTATGATAGGGACGGGGATGAAATTTATCAGCAGGCATTTTTCAATTAATCATTGACCTCAACTGGGATATTAATTCTAGTTGTATCCTGGTGGGAAAAGAAGGCGTGGCTGCGGTTGTTGAACTCACTGAGGAATAGATGACATGGTATAAATTGTAGGGTGAAGCTGTACCCCAAATCACTTTAGCTATAGGCTAAGGATCCATGGTAGGGAAAGAACAGACCATCAAGCGCAAGTTAAATTCGCTCTGCGTTATGGTCAGCAGGCCCTACAGATGTAGGGCACTGCATTTATGTGCAACCTGTGACCTCTCGGATTGTACTCCTACTGGCAGAAGCAGTATCCACATAAGCAACAAGCTGAGGAGGGAATAACAGACACCATTTAGGAACTGTTAGCAGCAGGGGTGTTGGAGGAATCTCAGTCACAGTGGAACAACCTATCTTGCCAGTAGAGAAGCAGAACACTGGCAAATATCGCATGGCTCATGATTTACGTAGGATTAATCCAATTGTTTCCACTCAAACAGTACCTGTGCCTAATCCATATACTGCAATGTCTGTTCTGTCACCACACACCAGTGGTTTACATGTATGGACTTGGCCAACAAATTCTTCATTCTGCAACTGGATGACCATCAGACATTTTCTCTTTACCTTTCAGGGTACTCAGTTTCCTACGCTTGAATGCCACGGGCTTTCATTCTTTCTCCTGGTCTATTTAACCAGACAAGGTACAGGGATGTCACCCTCGCACCTGTCATCTATTTTGCAGCATCCCAAACCCCTCATTGTGAAAGACATGTTGTCTTTCCTAGGCTTGACAGGGTACAGCAGGCAGTTTGTGGCATCATATGGCAATTAACTCATCCTCAGGGCCCTGGTTAATGAGCAAGGCATGAGAAATCTCTCTGCCCGATTGAATTGGACCACTGAAGCCGAAGCCAGCTTTACTGCTTTGAAATAAGCCCTAACCAGTACTGCTGCCCTGGCAATACCTGACTACCAGTTACCATTTTTCTTGGATGTTTCTGAAAAATCACACACAGTAAATGGGGTGCTTTTTTAGAAAAAAGGGGGAGGTAGACAGGTGATGATGTATGCCAGCATAACTCTAGATCCAACTGAAGACAGACATTCTCCATGCACAAGAAATGCCGCAGGAGTGGCAAAAATTTAGCAGAAAACAACACACACTGATGGGTCATCCGGTGACAGTACTCAACACACAGCATTGTAAGATTTGTTAGTTCAACAGCATTCACCATGACGTCAATTTTTTTTATCAGCACCCAACATAACATTTACACAAGAAGGCATCAACCTGACAGACAACATGGGAGTGGGAGAACCACATAAATGTGAGGAAAGAGTGCAGAAAGATGTGAAGGTCAGAGAAGATTTGCAAGCAACTCGTTGAAAGACCCAGAGGAAACACTGTTCACAGACGGGTGTTGCTACAGGCATCCTACGGAGGGACTGAAAGCAGCATATGCAGTAGTGAAACAGGATTTGAGGAAATTATCACAGGGATAGTGTTAGGAAAAGAATCAGCACAACTAGCCGAAGTACAAGCTATGATAGCAGCCTTAGAATGGTCAGAAGGGAAGAGAGTGAACATTTACACAGATTCAGCATATGTGGTAGGAGCAATTCGGGTGGAGTTGAGTCAGTGGATCAGATCAAGGTTCTTAACAGCAGCTAAAACACCCATCAAACATGAGAAGGATGTTAAGAGACTTGTGGAAGTGCTAATGAAGTCAACAGCACTAGCCGTCATGAAGTGTAAAGGTCACGATAGGGCAGATAGCACCATAGCCAAGGGAACTCGGGCAGCAGATGAGGCAGCTAAAAGAACAGCAGGGTATACTACCAGCTACATGATGATGAAAGCAGAGAAAACTGTGATGACTTGCTACCTTTGTGTGATGTAAATATGTTAATAATTGAACAGCAGTAAGCGTCTCCACAGGAATTGACTGTGGAAGGAAAGAGGCGCAGTGATTGGTGAGAATGGGAAGTGGAGGTCCCCGGATGGGAGACCAGTGTTACCGCTAGGACTAATAGCTCTAATAGGAGGCACACGGGTTGACGCATTGTGGAAAAGCACCAATGCAAAGACATTTAACCCACTGGTGGCACCCATTTCAACCAGCTATGATTGAGTGTCACATATGTACTGGATACAATGTTCGACCAACAATCAAACCGCATGAGGGTGAATTTCCCGTACCAAAAATGCCAGGGAAAGAAATTATTGATTACACAGACATGGTGGAAAGGGTGAATGGGTACAGGTATCTGTTGGCAGCAGTGGATGCCTACACTGGCTGGCCAGAAGCTGTCATGATCTGTCTGTGTGTCTTGTTTGGGAGTCTGAGTTTAGTTCCATGTCTTAGTTCATGTTTTGGTATTCATTCTGGTCCTTGTTGTATTATTGTGATTTGGTCTCCTGTGTACTCTGTGTTCTAGTTCTGTGTTCTCGTTTAGGTTCTGGTTCTTGGTAACTTGTGTGTGTTTCTGTCTTCTTGGTTATTCACTCTGCCCCATGTCTGCGTGTCTACTGTTTCTCTGTTTCCCCCTGCTGTCTCTCTGTCTCTGCCTCGTTAGCCTGATCCCGCTCACTTGCCCCGCTCGTTAGTCCCTGTGTATATGTATGCCTGCTTGTCTCTCCAGTCTTTGTCACGTCCTTGCGTCTAAAGTGAGTGTTCCTGCCTGTTCCTTTGTCTTCCTTGTTCTGGATTATTCCCTGTGTTCTGGAGTACCTTTGTTGGACTTTGCCTCGAGCTCCTTGTAAGCCTGTTTAAGTTAGTTTTTGAATTAATAAACATTTTTGAACTGCAACCTCCTCACCTTGCCATTGTCTGCATTTGGGTCCTCGCCCCAGTCTGCACTCAGCGCCCCAATCCATGACAGAAGCAGTACCTGCAAAGTCAGAGGATGCAAAAACAGCGGGTGAATTTCTCATTAATCAGTACTTCCAATGCATGAATTTCCAAAGAGAATAAGGTCAGACAATGGCACATTGACACATTTAAAATAAAAAAGACCTGTAGGCTGTAGAGAAAAGCATTA
>NW_024040485.1:6531699-6548297 GCF_014851395.1 Micropterus salmoides
TAAACTGTAGCTGTCAGTTCCACCTCAGCTGTGTGCTCTCTGTGTGAACACACAAACGAGCAGAAAAAAGCTATCTCAGATTAAATAGATCCATTTGCAAACACATTATTCATGTCCCACGGTAAGCCCAAATCTATTTTTTACCTGCTGCTATGTTTAATTCATTACTTGAAGACATTTCTCTTGCCTCCAAACTGGATGAATAAATTGTGAGATATGTTGTATATTTATCAGAGGTTGTGTCCACTCAGACTGCATGCCCTGGTAGGCACTAATGATTCCTCCAGCACCAAAATCGACCTTACTTTAGCAATTCATTTCTCTAGGGGTTACTAAATTGGGACGAATAGCAGGTGCTACAAGTGTCAGTTTGTGGCAGAACTATATTTTACCCTGACAGCCAACTATTTAAAATGGCAGCAGAAACGAACAACACTAATGAACAACTAAAATCACCTGCCACACCTTTACGGCAACTTTTGTCCCAAGTTTCTTGAAAGAAGGCAGAATGAAACTTCCTAAACTTTTCTTTCTGTTCAAACACTAATTTATTGCAAAAAGCTTTACAGGGTTCACTAGGAAGAAAAGATGTTTCCATTCTGTTGTTTCGAGGTTGTTGTCAGAACTTTGCTTACATTGAGCAATTATTCAGTCTGTAGGAAATTATCATGCAGAAAAATTGTGCATTAAATGTGGTGACAAGGTCACAACAAAATAGGACTCCAGTCTAAATGTCAGAATGTAGGTTTTGTAATGGGAGAGGAGTGGTGAGGTAAATAAGACACTTTAGATAGTGAATGCCTCAAGATACTGATGACAACAGAGTTGCTTGGAGAAGACCTACAGAGAAATAAGAGCTTAAAGTGTAAAAAATTTAAAACAGAAGTCTTAGATGACTTTCATCCCTCTAAAATAACAGTTGCTAATGTACCTTCCGCCAGCAAGCGTCGGCACAGTATGTTGTAAATGTAAATGCTCCGTACTTGTATAGCGCCTTTCTAGTCTTTTCGACCACTCAAAGCGCTTTTACACTACATGTTGTAGCATCCAATTTCTGCAGACCACTTTTAATAGCAAGGCAGTGAGATAAGAGTACAGTAAGAAAGATGCACCTTAGAAGAGCCACAGAGGAGAGAGACAGTGCAGTGAAGGCATCAAAATGCCTCAAAAAGTGTGTAATTCTTGTTTATTGCAGGGTTACTTGTTGGTCTGTGTTTAGACACAAGACCAGAGTCACAGTGACCCATACCAAGAGAAGCTAAAGCACAGCAGATAGATGCTGATACAAAGAATCCTTCCACTGTTTGTGTGATGCCCACTAGAGTGTAATCACATTGGTGTTTGATTTTATGGTAGATGATCATCAAAATGATATCTGTATTTTATTTCCTTTATTTGAAGAGGATTTTATGCTGTAAAACAAGTAAAATGGCTTTAGAAGTGTGAATGGTTGGCCTGCTGTAGCACCGCTGTTTTCCCTCAATAACTGCGGCTATTTCAGCGAGGAAACACCACATCTCTCAGTCTCACCCTTTTCCTGTATTTCAGGTTAGTAATGTGTTAAAACATCACATAATCGCGATAGTTTGTTAGTGAACGCTGAGAGTAAGTTGAGTTAAAATATAAGAGTAAAATGAGCAGGTTTTGGAGATATGGTTTCACATGAGGTCCGCCGAGAGTAACGATAGCGGCGCGGTCAGTGTTATCAGTGTATTTTGCACTGCAGTAATAGTCCAAAAGTTTTTGGACAGACGAATATGGAAATGGATGTAAAATGTGTATAATTTGATAAATACTGATAAACTGAAACAAAGACAGGAGAGACTGGAGAGGGGAGATCATGATAAACTCAAAGAGGGAGAGGGTCAGAAAGAGGGAGTATAATATAACAAAACTGACTGCATACCATAAAAACCATGGAACAGCTGCTAGTTAATGTAACTAGCCACAGTACAAATGTATTTAGTTATCCAAATGTTACACTTGATGTAGCTGTCTGTAATATTTCCTGTGTCTCACTTGGCCCTGACTCTCCCTGCAACAGATGTTTGCAAACACAGAACTGTCTTCAATGCAAACTCTGATGACATGCCGTTGGAATAATAAAGCCTTTTTACTATGTGAGTTTTAGAATTTACTACGTCTAGTAGCTATCTGTACAACTCACAAGCTCGTCTCCTCAGTTTTTTCTACTCCTGCTCCTGTGACCTCTGTCCTCTTCCTCTTACAGGATGCTCGTCTCTGTGTGAACATTTTGACTACTTTCAAATTGTTTATGGACACGTAACAAAGACACATACACACCTCATGGCACAAGTTTTAAAGGTCAAGGATGGTCACGGACAGAGACAAAAAAGTGGCCCAGGAGTTTGTCCCTGGTCAGCCCACTCTCCAGACAAAGCATTTGTCAGGGCCTCTGGGTCTTTAGAGACATTTTCCTGCATTCTTGAATTTTATGCAAGTGGATACATAACTAAATGAGCCTAGAAACATCCCTCTAACACTCCTAAAGTGAAGTAATCACTTCAGATGAGCCCTTGAGTAGATAACTAAATAAGTCATATCATCATCAATCTAACCATAAACTGCTGCTTTGGACTGTGCTGGCTTTGACTCTGTTGTGCTGTTGCCCTCATCCCTGCTGTCTGTCTCATGTTCACCATGTCAGCGCTAGTATTGGGGCCGCTGGCCAGTGGCAGGTAAAGTAATCAAAATCTTTACTCAAGAAAAAGTACAATTACTCCCACAAAAAGTAAAATAAGAAAAATGACTAACCTATTTCATCTGCTGTTCATCTGGTTCGAAACAGCTGTAACACGGTTATTTCTAGGGAATACAATTTGCTTTGCTGCTTCATTGCCTTTAGCCATTTCTCTTTAATAATTATTTTCCTTTTTAAATCTCCACGAAGGTGTTGTAAATATCACGCTTGCTGCCCAGCCGACTATTGTTGCCTGTATATTTTATTATGGACATGTAGTCAACCAAACCTCTTGCTTTGCAGTAGCACAGGCAGCTAAAACAATCTGATTATTCCTGAAGCATCTAAATAATCTTCACAACGCAAAGAATGATTGTGGCAGTAACACGGAGCAGCTCTGTTGAAGCAGGGTAAACTATACAGAGGAAGCTGAGCATCATGCCTAAAGCCCAGCAGGACTGTTATTCTCTCTGTCTGTGCATCTCAAAAATTATTGTTTCCTGAATAAATAACAGCTGGTAGCTGCTGAGTGAAAGATAGTTTCACCAGCGACATTCTGTTTATTGACTCACATCGTTATTAAACAGTAACCAATGTAAAAAAAAAAAAAAAAACAATATCCATCAAAAGAAAGCAATGCTCTTTTTAACAACAGGATACTATTAATATATCAGAATCAATCTAGTGATCATCAGACTTGGATGTTACAGTGTGAAGTTTACGTTTTCTCTGCAGAGACTAAAGACGCTTTTAATGCTCCGTTAATGGAAAGTGAAAGTAGGTGCCAAACGAGAGCGACGCAGGCTGATTCAGTTGTTTCAGTAGAACAATAAAGCCTTAAACTGAAAAGGTATTTGCCTGATTTTCAAAATTTTTGCATCTGTCCAGCTCATTCATCTGTGATAAGCGCCATCTCTCTGTACCACAGAGGAGGCCTGTCGCTCTTCTGCATAACTGCGCGCACACAGCCTGGCTGACAGCTCATTCGGTTAACGAAGCGTATTGCAGATTACAGACTGGTGAAATTATGAATGGAAAATGTAGCAAAATTAAAAGTATATACTGGCCTACAGAAAATACTGGAGTAAAAGTAGGCTTCAGTTTTAAAAAAGGAACGTGAAAAGGTGCCAATTAGTTGTTTTATTTTATTTATTTATTTTGCAAAATTACGTTACTTGTAACAAGTCACTACCCCCCCCCCCAACATGATTTTTGTTTTTCGTTTCAACCGCTTAATCATATTTGTTAAGGAGTGTGTGATTGATTGATTAACTAGTACTCAAACCGCCTGGCTATGAGCCAACTCCAAAATCGCCGGAAAAAAGTGAGGGGGACAAAACATAGATTTTGAAATGGGGGGGGGACATGTCCCCCTCATGTATAATGGCCCCCAGGCGTATGATATTGAACATCAATGAACATGAGGTGCGCTAACTTTATTTACTGAGCCTCCCCTATATAAAATGGAAGACTTTATCGACTCCACATTATCTATGGCTTTACTCTCTATCAGATTTAAGTCTTTACCTGCTTATCAGGGGGATGTAACGCTGTCACGTTTTTTTTGTTTTTGAGACAAAAGATTTTAATTAATAGTCGAGGTCATCTGGATTCTACCATGTCACAGGCCCTCTTCCTCTTCCTCACAGCTCTCCACCTGCCTGATAAGAGCGTTACTGATGTGTATCAGGATGATGAGAGAAGAAGCTGGAAATGTTTTGAAGAGAAGTGTGGGGATAATGCTTTTTAAAAGTACACTCGTCTGCAGGCGGTCATGTATAAAAAGTTGTCCTCCGCTGCTGTTATTTCTCTGTCACAGATAAGTTGTTTCTTCAAGGAAGGACTGCTATTTTTAGTAGTAGACCAGTGTTGTCTCCTTTTAAGAAGGAAAGGTAGGAAGAGTCAAGAAGTATACTGAAGCTGTGAGACTGTAGAGCAATCTGTTAAATATTATCTGCAGACGTCCACGACGTCAGCTTGATCTGCTCCATGATAAATCTCTTTTAATCATCATTGCCATGTCATACTTCTCTACTTTCTCTTTCCTTGTGTGTTCTCCTCAGACAGCATGTTACAGGTGACAGCCGTCAGCCATGAAAGTGTGAAATAATTCACTGAGAACAGAATGGAAAGAAACGGTTTTTCCACCTGCTCACTGGGCACTAGTGTAGAAGCCACTAATCTTAACCCAGTGGTTCCCAAACTGGAGGTTGGGACCCCTGAATGGATCTCAAGATTAAATAAGATATTTCTGACAGGAAATGTTTCTCATTTCTTTCCCTTTTTTGGTGAAAAAAAATGATGTTTTCCCCTCTCTGTCTCAAAGTGAAACAATCTTAGAAGGAATAATGGATTGAACTGCTCACAATTCATGTCCACTCTAAGGCCATAACCTGTGATGAAGGGTCATAGGCAGACCTTTTACAGACATTTTAAAGGGTCACAAGCGGAAAGGTTTGGGAATCACTGTCCTAACCATTTGAAGGATCTCTGGGCCCTCTTCAAGCAATAGAGGATGCCCAGATTGACGCGACACATACATTTGCTTTGCCTTTTTACTTGCAATTTCTGAGTCAACAGACAAGGTATACTTTTTAAGTTATGTAGATTAATATATGTAACTCTAAATTCAATGCTACAGGTTCCTAAAATTATTGCATTTTCTTAAATCAACTTCAGAGATACATCAAAAGATGATTGTGTGTACTCTCTTAAATTATGATTATTACTTGGCTAATATTTTCAGGGTCACAGACCTCACATTCATATTCAACGTTAATAGATTTTAATGAGCTGTCAAGGCAGGTATCAAATATAAAAGATGTTCTGAATTAAGCCCACACATGAATGAAATGAAGTGTTGGAAGAAATGAGGAGTGAAGGTGAGTGATATTGGACAGACTCTACTCTCTCCTACATGCTGTAGGTGGTCTGATAATTAGCAGGACAAACTCTGCCATCTAATTACTCATCGGATAGAATTCAAACTCCACTGTGAGAAGCAGCTCAGATTATAAACTGTAGGTGGGCTGGATAATTACCAGCAGCCTGCCATGAGAGGAGAGATTTTTTCCCTCAAGCAGAGCATCATGACAAAACATCGAGAGTCTCGAGTTGAAGCAAAGAGAAACTCCTGTTTCTGACTGCTGTGTAATGAACAAGTTCTGCTTTTACCCCACCAGTAAGCCCATCTCCATCAACAGCCATAATAAAGCAGCAAGTCCAAAAAAAGTTTTATTACACCACTTGTCTACACTGAACTTCAAGTTCAAATATTAAGTTGCAGACCATATCGCCTGATCCACCTATCAATCATCTGAAAGCTTAAAATCCATCTCCAACTTGACTGCTTCTGTTTATATTCTTTTACATTGATTTACAAGAGAAATAAATAAGAGGAAATGGCTTTTACCCAGATTAATCTTATCAGCGCATGTCATAAAAAGAGCAAGTGGTATTTTGTGCATGCAGTGTACATTGAGCTAGCTCATCTCTAACAACCCTGTTATTTGATGCCTACACAAGGAGGAGTTGCTCAAAAAGTCTTTAAGCTTTAGTTGATGTCACCATAACTTCTAGATCCAGCACTGAAGATCTGAGTGTTGTGCAGAGTCAGTTAGTTTATGACACTGGTTTGCCAAACATTCCTATTCGCATAGCAGGCCACATGTAAAAGTAAATTCCAATGACTTATATCATCCAGCTAAATCACCCCATGTTTTAATAAACAAGATTTTTGAGGGACAGTTTATTTATAAAGTTTGACTTCTGACAGGACTTTTTTAAAAGATTAAATTAAATTGTTATTCTAGAGTGGATCATTAGATGCACACAGTGTCCCATCTGTATATCAGAGATAATATGCTATTATGACAATGTGTAACTACAGCAATTGTCCTGAAATGGTACTAGGCAGTTCTGCTAATAGCTGTAGAGAAAATAGACACTGAAAATGAGGCAGTGGCAATTAATTGAGGCTCTGAAGGGCTCATGAATCAAAACATTAAATTTCACCGAAGTCAACATCTGACATCTTTTGTTACTGCTTACTTACTATATCTGCCCTGTTTGTAAGTGAGTAAAATTTATTTAATGTAGCACCCTTCACAGATCAAGGTCACAAAGTGCTTTAAAGAGTAAAACATTAAAAATAAGACAATCAGAACAGTAAAGAAACAGCAATAAAGCATAAGCAACATCATAAAACAGTAAAAAAATAAATAAAATATCTAACAATACAACGTATGCAAGACAGACAAGATTGCCCAGACAGTGCACGAAAGTCTTCTGCTGCTTTTTAAGGGTGTCAGCAGAGACCACAGAACATCTCCAACCTCTTTGCAACCGGTAGCTTTGGCTTTTTTAGCTCACTCATTGTAAAAATACTGCACTTGCAAGTAATGCAAGTACTGCTTTGAAAAAGTATGTAAGTAGGCTATAAGCTGGAAAATGTAGAAGTAGCAAATTAAAAATAAAAGTAGCCTACTCAAAGCAGAATGAAAAATGTCCCATATAACTGTGATGATTAATGTCATTGGTTGAGGTTGAACTATTTTGCATCAGACTGCAATTAATGATTATTAAATTTTAATAAGCTGATTATTTTCTCCATTAATCTGTAATAAAGTCTGTAATAAATTCTGAAAATAGTGAGAAATGTTGTCACAATTCCCTAAGTGACACCTTCACAATGCTTGTTTTGCCTCAAAATGATTAAAAATACATTTAAATAATCAGAAGTAACAGCAGCAAATCTTCATGTTTGTGAAGCTGGAACCATGAAATGTTTTTACACGAAAAATGTCTAATACCAAAACAGCTGCCAATTAAATTTCTGTCAATTAGCCTAACCGATGTAGTTCTACTAGCTGGACTTGTATAAACTGTTAAGTAATTTAATTTTAATCAAAACATCCTATTTTTAAACTCTTCATACATTCCGTGTGTAAAACTAGTAACTGAAGTCAAAAGTACAATATTTCCCTTTGAGATGTGGGGAAGTAGTAGAAAGTGGCATGAAAAGAAAATACTCAAGTTCAGTACAAATACCTTGTGTACTTAAGTACAATACTACTTTGTTACTGTCCACCACTGGACATAGCTTTGGCTATCTGAAACTAAGGGAAGGACTAGAGATGTTTTTCTATATTTTGGCTCTGGACAGAAAGCTATCATCCATCTTGATGGTGTTAATGGCTGGCCTTGAGGCACAGTGCTTCAAGTGGGAGCCCCCTACCCCTGCTGTCATCAAGGCATTAAAATGTGCAACAAACAATTACAACACAAAACACCATTCATAAGCTCAAATGTGTAGCCTGGCCACACACACAGCTTGGCATACATGTGTAGGGCAAGTTCTTCCATCCTACTGTAGGCCTATGTACAGCCCTGCTGTTCAGTGGGCTCGTTTGGCGCCAAATGTCTTTTTAGTTTTGATAGATTTGTATATTTGAAATATAAGTGTGTGTATATATATATTTAAATAGTGTTTTATCAGATCTATCTATTGTTATTCTTTCTATTTATTCGGGTAAGTTATTAACTATAGGTAAAACGGAGAATTGTTTGGGGCCGAGGGGCTGCTGCTGCAAATATTTGAGTGGCTCCTCTAACACGCATTATCTCACTCCAAATCTTTGATAAAACTTGAGAGCCCTGGTTATTACCTACTAGTTACTTAACATATACTCCTTGAAAAAGTAATATTAGCTACTCTACTTACTACTGGGTGAACACCACTCTCTCCCGATGAGTCCAAGCATCACTGGCTGTCAAAAACTTTTTGCTGGTCGCAGTTTACAACGGACCACAATGTTCTTTGCATCTTAGACTGTGACACAATAATGGCAATAATGTTACTTACAGGTGTCGAAAAATACCTCTCTCCCTGTTCTCCAGTCTTCCTTTAGCTGACTAGTTGACTTGAACAACATAAGGTCCGGTGCCGGTGACCTGCTGCGCGGTTGCGCATTCACCTCAGGGATGTTGCGTTCAGTAGCGCAGTGTTACTTGGATTAGTAACTGTAATAATATAACGGTCCTTGTTGATACTTGGAAAGGAAGACAACTTTACACGTCAGCCTATAGATGTCCTCAAATCCTTTCCATTTCCATCTCCTTTTTTTATAATCACAGATCTACATGATTCACGTGGGTCAGATTTTCAGGTTGGAAAATCTGGAAAAATCACATCCCTGAACACTGTAACGGGTTTATGGTCTCAATCGCTAGTTTCAAGTCTTCTTCAATATAACATCATTTAGTAAATTATGGTCCCATTTAGAGGAAAATAGACCATAAAGCAGAGTATGCTTCAGGGCAGGATTATCTATGATTGACAAGTCGTTACCAGGTGACCTGTCAATCAGGTTAGAGTGACTAGTACCCACTGTGTAAATTTAACCAGCGCCATTGAAAAATGGCGTTAGCTCCACCATCCTGTCCAAACATGGTCATTTCCGGTGCTGCTGGTTGCAAAAACTCAACATGGCGGCAGCCTTTCAGCCAAACTCAAGGCTTCATGGAAGACGGCAGTCAAACCAACGGGTGACGTCACAATGACTATGTCCACTTCTTCCATAGTCTATGGCTGTCACCCTGCTTTTTTCCGGGAGTGTTATTGTGCCAATATGCGGCTCGCTGCGCTGAATGAAGTAACGTTATGGAGCCGGTGTTGATCTATCTCTAAGCCGGTAACGTTGAAGTAACAGAGTCTGAACATGTCTGAGTTGGCATGCTGGTGTTTCTGCGTTTATTGCATGATTTCTGTTTGAAAGCGGTTGTGTTTTGGATTCTGCTCGCTGATGACTTCAAAAGAGCATGCGGACGAGCACACATCTGGTTGCAATCTTAAAACCGCACCGCTAGTGGCCGCTGCAAACTCCCTAATGCCCCTTTAAATGTTTCATTTTAGTTGGCATGTTGAACAGATTTTGTTACAACTGCCTGAAACAAACACTTCTCAGACACACTGGATGTCTAAAAAGTAACCACAAATCCCAAATAAATACAGTGGAATATTTTACTTAAATGAGAAATAATATCCAAATCTAATAAAGTATTGTATCAACCTGTTAAAATACTTCCTCCCATCCATACCTGTAAATGTCCACTGAATTGAGTGGAAAACTTCCTGTTACAAATAAAAATGTGTTCTTTTCTGAAGTTGTTTAACACATCAAAATGACTATTGTTTTTGTTATTGTTATATGTTTCTGGCTATATAGTACTAAATATGCAGGCCCATGTGCTTTTAGCTGTACATGTTTTAGGACTGACAGTATGTCGTTATGTTAGGTTAAGATCTTTAACTCCTTTCCTTAACCCTTAAAGAAAACTTGGTATGTACACATTGGATTCATATTCACATACAATGGCCAAAATATTTTCCTGTTGGCATCCTTCCTACGCCTTCTTTGTGCCACAGAATGGGCATTAACCACAGACAGGTATGACTTTTGTTTTATTTTACTAAATTGTATTCTATAGTGTCTTTCTGCCTCCACTTTTTCTCGCCTTCTGCTGGCATATTAAATTAATAAAATCCACATTTATAACGTAACCTTCGGCCTAGTAACACAGGAACTGGAAACCCAAAGCCTAGGCTGGCATACTGTGAAATAAATCGATTGAAGTTGTATGCTACATGCTACCGCATACTGCGGAAACAGTCCCGGGGGACTCCCAGAGACACCCACCCACTGCTTAAGCCTTTAAATCAGGATGCTGTGATCTACAGTATCAAAAGCTGCACCCAGCAGCACCAGAATAGAGCATTCACCTGTATCAGAGAACATCGTAATAGATCATATGAGACCCTGAGAAGGGCTGTTTAAGTGGAACGCTTCTTATGAAAACCAGATATTGGAATGTATCTAAAATGTTGTAAACAACTTTCTTTATGCACAACTGCATGCTGAAAAGCTGGGACAAAACCCGATTTTAGGGAGCTTTATGATTGAGAGCAGGCAAGGACCCAAGTATGCTTTTTCTACGTTCAGACTGCAGGCCAATGTGACCCAAATTTGTTTTAGCCCATATGTGACTCAGATCTTATCTTTTTATGATAGTGTGAACAAGCCAAGTCACATGGAATCCGATCTTTTGCAGTTTGGATTTGGGCCGCTTGTGATCATATGTGGTCTAAATCCGATACAGATCAGATCTTTTTAATTTGATGCGATTTTGGTCACTCTACATCAGCTGTTGGAGAGTGAAGAGAGGGGTAGTGAGTTGTGAGGCAGATGAGTCCAGCGCCAGAAACCGTAATGAAAACAACAGAAAGTTGTGAGCACTTGTCATAGTTTGGGAGAAATGTGACCTGTGAGAGGACAATGAAAAACTGGAGTCACCCATGAAAATGGGGAGCGTTAGCAAGTATGAGCTAATCGGAGCTAACCTCTGTGGCTCTGCTTACTTCTGTTTGACAGCGTGCTGTGTGTGACGTCGTGTTATTCTTCAGCTCATGCAGGTCACTTTCAGGCCTGCGGACAGTACACACTGGAGTCTGATATGGGCCACATTTAGGCAATAATGTGAACTGTCAAACAAAAAAGTCAGATCTGGGAAAAAACTTGCAGGCCTGCAGTCTGAACGTAGCCAAAAGATCTAAAGTCTGGCATCGGGTGGAAACATGGGTGTGAACTATGGGGGAGCCAGGGGGGGCTTAGCTCCCCTAAAAGCAGGATTTGTGATATTTTGGGGGGTCTCTAAAATATTGACAGCATGCTTGCAGATTTCATCCTGCCAGAGGAAACAATCACTGACGGACCGCAGTGAGTCAGTCGCTCCACGATCTCCTGTCCCTGGTCCACCCCACTCACTCTCCGGTGCCGACAGGCTGTGAACGGTTCGTGATCGTTGGCTGAATGAATAGGCTTTCACATGATCCATGCACTACTGCAACAGGGGGCTGTCCGTAGCGCCACGCAACTTTCTACATTCTTTCCAGATGTGTCAAGCAAGACAGAGACTCTTTTGAATGTCCTTCAGAACTTTTCAAAGTAAAAGCTTTCAATAAACCCAACATAAAGCATTGCTGCAATAAACGTTCTCACGCTTTTATTTTGCAGCCACAATCACTTAAGAGGAAGTGATTGTGTGAGTAACTGTATCTGTCATGAATGATATCTATTTCAGCACCAGCCGCTATCATTTTTGTTTTTCTGCTATAAAAGATATTATTCTTGGCGAACCGGTTCTGGCCCACGGGCCGCCTATTGCCGTCCCCTGGTCTACAGGGATTGAAGAAGTTTTCATACTGCCTACCAGCTCAATGAAGTCTTGCAGGAAATGTGAGTGAAACAGTCCAAAATTGAAAGACACGCAGACAGGATATTCTTGCTCTAAGGCCAAAATGCTATTCACTGGTCCACCACACTGCATTATATCACCCTGTGCTGCTGTGCCAACTTAAATTTCCGCTACAGTGGATCAATGAAGGAACAACTTATCTTATGTTATCTTAACTTACCTTAACTATGTTGTTAAACTCTAGGTGGGTTTCCTTAGTCGCTCTACCCTCCTACATTTACACCAGAAACAAGGAATGGTGTCATTTAACCAGGGGAGTGAATTAATGGAGGGAACGAGTCTCATTTTACTGAGAGCCACTTCATTCATTACAGCAGAGAAGTGCTGAAGGAGTGGACCAGACTATTATTGCCAGCGTGGAAGACAGCACTGTGCTTGGGTCAAAAGCAGCAGAAAATTTCTCACCTGAGGCAATGTGTCATGTGGAAATGCTGCATACAGGAATCATCTCAAAACAATAGCAAAACAAAAGGATAGTGAGTTTCACTAAGAACTATGTTTGTGCTGTCCACATAAAGAGAAGCTTCTGTGGAGCGATTGTAAAATACAATATCTCTGACTGTATGCCACTGTTCATTTCCCTTCAAATATATTTTAAAAAGCTGATCTTAATCTTTAAATTACATTAAAAAGGGGAAATGTGTGATACAGCACATTATTCATTAGAATTATTACAGCACCAGCGATAAATGTTGGCTATTTAAAATCACTTCAGTGTCACTGTGTTGAGTTAGTCTGCTATATTCATAATTCATTGAGTTTTTTTCTCCCACCTCAATGAATAAAATAACAGAAGATCTTAATCTTTAAATTACCTTCATTTTTACACTGTAAGCCTCATAAATGAAACTTGTGAATGTACAGCAATGAGTGAGCAGGTGTCAGTCAGCAGGAGTCCACTTGGTTCGTCTGATAGACAACAACATCTGCATTATGTGGAGTCCAGAAGAAGAGCTACTCATCAAAATAGCAAAATAAACTCAGTTTTTAATCGCCCTCTTCAAAGCTTCAAAGCTCAACTAGATGTAGCATATTTACTCTATATGTTTGAATTGGACTGTTTACAACATACTGAGGATATTGTGAAAAATTTATTTATTTCCAGGATAAAAACCCCTTGAGATGTACCATCTCGTTTTCGAGGGGGTCCTGACCAAAAACAGGTCAAAAAGAAAACCCAGTACAGCGCAGGCGTGTGATTCAGTAAACTAAAATTTTACAAAGCTTAAAATATCCTTGCTTGTTTAACTAATGTCATCAGTCTGAAGATGATGATAAATCAAATTCATTACACCAGTTCATGGGTGCCCCATACCACACAACAATGTTTGTAGTCAGAGGTCACTATTCTACAGCAAAACTGCCAGAAAGTCAGAGACAAACTGGAGACCTTCAGGACCGCTCAAAACAGACCCACACAATGTTGAACCGGAACCAAAGACACTTTCATAAAATACAGGCTGCATTATCATCTCTAACTCCTAATTCTTATCATTTCAACTTCCATCCAATCCATCCATCGTCAACTGCTTATCCTGCGTACAGGGTCACGGAGCCAATCCCGGCTGACATCAGGCGAAAGGCGTCAGGCCTGTCTCTCTCCGCTGTCTCTCTCTGCCTGTCTCTCTGTCTCTCTCTCTCCGCCTGTCTCTCTCCGCCTGTCTCTCTCTCTGCCTGTCTTCTCTCGTCTTCTCTCTCTCCGCCTGTCTCTCTCCGCCTGTCTCTCTCTCTGCCTGTCTCTCTCTTTGTTGCAACGATCTGCTGAATCTCTCGATCCTCTTCTCACTGATGGTAGAGGTCCACTGATAAATAGAAAGTCTTGTTTGAGTACTTCTGATTACCATTTCACAATGTCATTCCGAATATAAAACCTATTAATCAACAAGTGTGCATAACTTTTAGCAAAAAATACAAGCAAAGCAAGGAGCAAGCATCAAAGCTTGTAATAATGCAGGAATAGGAGAAATTAGTTAAGCCCGTTATCTCTAGTATTTACGTCCATTTTGGATGATTCTGGACCTTACGACTCACATCCGATACCTAATTAAATGCCAATACAGTAATTTATGAGCCTTTATGTGGTGAAGCAGAGACTACAGGTTAGAAAGACAAGGTCGTGTGACTTTCATGTAGGAGACCTACAATTAATGTTTGACTTTTTATAAAAATAACCACCAGCAATCTTTAAACTTAAACATACAACAGTTGACATGTGCACAAATTATAGAAAGTGAGAAATTTAATGTTATATAAAAAGTTTGCCAATTGGAGTTTTGAGGCAACTCTGTAAGAAGTGTTTGTAGTTGTGGAACTGCAATGAATGCAGGGGTGGTGATGGAGTAGTGGATAAGACACATGCCTTTGGTGTGAGACCTGGGCTCAATTCCCCACTGACACGTCCACCAATGCATCCCTGAGCAAGACACTTCTGACATACTGCCTTCATACTCAGCAATTGTAAGTCGCTTTGGATAAAAGCTTCAGCTAAATACATTTAGCATAATGGGTCATGTTGGCTTTTTTCACATGTGAGAAGCAGAACTACAACATGTAAACACAGGTTGCTAGGTTGCATGATAATCAAACCTCCACAATCCTTCCAGGGTGATGGCCTGGTCTGCTCAGGTTTAGCTGTAAAATCAAAGTTGTGGAAATCAGCATCCATTGCTGCTGTTGCTTTGTAGAGTTGATCTGCCATATTCAAGCTTTACAACTTAACAATCTTGATTGGTAGACAGCAGAGTAAAACAGAGATTCCATAGGTATTTATCATCCCAATCAAATGTTTTAACTGTATACTGCACTGCCTAAAGATGAGAGATAATATTTATCACATTACATTCAAGTTTCCAGTAAAGCTGTTGATCTTTGTTTGTCTTCAGCATCATCAGTGATATCACAGAGCACAGGCAACTCAGTATCTACACTGTCTGAACACAACCAATAAGAGATTTAAATTAATCGAACAGGGATCACTGAACTGAGGCAGTTCATCTTTTAACATCAGGCATCTGAGTGTTTAAAGCTAGAGGCTCTTCACAGAAAATTACTTTGACATCCTCTACTCCTGGATGCTTAACAGCATTACATATTTCCCTCATCTCTGGTCTACAGAAATTCATGTTAACCATTAAAAGTGTCATGCACCCACACTAAACTGACAAGGAGCAACTAAGGACATATCTGCAAGTTATGCTGTTTTTCCATTACCAGCTCAACTCACCTCACCTCGACTCGTCTCACACAACTGCCTCGAAGATGTTCAATACGACACACACCAGCGACCCACACACAGCTGTCTCTAGATTTAAGTTAAAGTTTCAACATTACTGAGACAGATTACTAAAGACAGATAAGCGGTATGAAAACCTTACAGTTTTCCTCCTTCCGTTGTTGCTGGAGCGGTCTGTGTGACGGCGGGAACAGAGGGCTCTGTGAGCGGCTGGCCGGCCTCACGCGCTCCTCCCGCGGGTTGGCGCAGGCTTCCCCCGCAGCCATTTGCGGAGCACCTCAACTCTGAAAACTTTCAATATTGGAAATCTACACAGCTGATTTCTCATCTCGAAACTTCTCCGAAGTGGATTTAGTGATGAAATTACATACGAAAACTGTAAAATATAAAACTTTCTGTTGCTGGCCTCTGTATGGGGCGCACACTGATGAGGCAGTGAATGGTGAGGATTCTTTTGGACCAATCAGTAGTCTGCTGTGTTTCACGTCACATTTTAGTATCCCTCAGCTCACTTAGAACCTCGGGGATACGAAAGAAAGTACCTGGTAACAGGTACAGGTACAACTTTTCCCCAATGGAAAACCAAAAAAAGGCAAGTAGAGTCGAGGCGAGCTGGTACCGTGCAGTGGAAAAGGGGCTTTAATTATACCTGCAGTGTGTATCTAATTCATGCAATGGAGAAACAAAAGAGCTCAGTGATTAGTCTTTTCAATTTTTTCAAACAAATCAGTTCAGTAACAATTTGTATAGTGTCAAATTTCTGATTATTGATTTAAGCTAAATACTCTACTTTTGATACAAAACATTTATTGAGCACTTTTGAGGTTTTTTAGCTGTTTGACTGCATATAATATAATATTTTTTTATCTTATGAATAGTTTGGGGTTATAATCCAAATTAAAATAAAAAGCATACACAGTCGCTGAAAAAAACATTTATTTTCATCAAAACAGATTTTGTCCATAACCAAAGAACCAGAATATGGTTAAAATCTTCCCAGATGTTGTTAATTTAATGGCATGTCACTCAAACTCACTGACATCATGTAAATATTCACCAATCACCAATACTATGTACCTACATTATATAATTATACTGAGAACCATTCAGCTTAACTACAAAACCTTGCCAGAAAAACGGTTTGCTAAAATTTAATGTCAAAAGCTTTTCGATGCATATATGCAGGTCTAAATTCTGAACAGTTTTGTCACTGTTTCAATATGAACCTGAAAATGATAGCTAAATGTGTGTTTGCCAATGTTCTTTGTTTTTAGTGTCATTGTAAAATCTGACCAAAGGTAAAGCATAACATTTCTGTGTGCATTTCTTCAAAAGTGAAACATGACTCAATTT
>NW_024040485.1:6548797-6563899 GCF_014851395.1 Micropterus salmoides
GGAACTCGAACTGCGTCGGTTACGACACTATGGGAACGCCTCTAGGCGAAGCAGGTCTGAACGTGAATGAAATCACTCCAATCCTATTGGCCTGTTGCTAGAATGGTAAGGTGTGACGGAATAACCGGAGGAGTATAAAGCACACCTGTACACACTCATCATTAGCTTTTTTTTATTCAGCAGGCGCTCTGTATGTTGTTTGAAGAAAGCTCCAGTCCTACAAGCAGTATGTCTTACCTGAAGAAGAAGTCTACCAGCATGTCCGGCAACCAGATGTACAGAAGGTGTGTTTTTCTTGCCCTCGGTACATCACGGATGGAGATTCTCATGAGATGTGTCTCATGTTTGGGATGGAGCACGCACGGGCAGCTCTCGAGGGGGCTGCCTGCGCCCGTTGCGAAGCCCTTTCCGTGCGGGTACTGAGGTCCGCATGGCTCTCTTTTCCGAGGATGGCCGGATGTGTTTTCCCCGTGGCGCGGGCCTGCGGCCGCTGAGGCGGCCCGGCGGCTTCACTCATGGGTTCACAGCGTGATCTGTCGGAGGATTTCGGGACGGCTGAGGCTTTTTCCCGACCTTCATCCGCTGGCTCCGACGCTTCCTTTCCTCGTTCGGGAGCCCGTTCTCGGCTTCTCCCGCTCGCGGTTTGGATCCGGAGACGCGCAGCAATCCGACTCCGAGGAGGCGGACGTGCTCAGCGCAGTGGACGATGACTTCCGGGTGTCGGGGCGGCGTCATCTGGCCGCGCCCGACTATGACGTGCTGCTGGAGGTGGTAACTAGAGCCGTGGCTAAGCTCAACACCAGAGACAGGGAGGAGCAGACACCACAGGCTAGTGGTAGCTTGATGAAAGGTTTCTTAAGCACCACACGCCACCTCCACGCCTGCCATCTCTTCCTGATTTACATGATGAACTGAGTAAATCATGGGGCAGACCCTTCTCTACATGGCTTTCCACACCCCGATCACTGAACTACAGTAATGTGATGGGGGTTAGGGACCGTGGTTATGGGAGGATGCCTCGGGTGGAGGATGAGCTTGCGAGCTATCTCTCCCCTCGACTTGCGTCCTCCCTGGAGAAGCCGGCGTTACCATCCAAACCATGTCGCACCACATCCACGCTTGTGGGGAAGGCGTACATGCCAGCGGGCCAGGCAGGTGCGAGCTTGCACACCACGGTGCTTCAAGCCTACCAAGCCAACCTGCTACAGGAGATGGTTCAGAGGGGGGGTCCCTCCGAGGAAGATCTGGCGGAGCTTCGCAGAACCACGAAGCGTTAGACGCAGTGCGAAGCGTTCCGCCAGTACCTCCCTCGCCGGTCTGGACCCAAGGCAGCTGAGGCTGCCAGGCGTAGGTCCCTTCCCTCTACGAGCTCCTACGGAGAGGAGGGAAGCAGAGTGTCGCTTCTCGGGGCCCCCCGAGGAGCTGGGGCAGCGAGACGGCGCTCTCACCCTCAGCCGTCTGAGAGACGCGATCTGAGGACCGTCATCCAGTCCCGACGGAGCTCAGGGAAGACCGGGGTAGGGGAGTCTTTCTCCCCTCCCGCACCCCCCCCACCCCCCCGGAGGCCGACCGAGGTCCCCTCCGCCGTGGCAACAGGTGATGTTATCCCGCCGTTTACACGTTCAGGACGCACCTGCCACCATCGAGTCCGCACCGTACTGCCTGCCCCGAGGGTCTGCAGACGGACGGCATCCCGACTCACTCACCGTGGATCTTCGGCGGCTCCCCCCTGCCGTTCTGGGGCTTCAGGGGTCCACCAGAAGATCACACGAGACACCGACCACCAGCCCCGAGGGGCTGGTTCCGTTGGCAGTCTTTGCAGACGCTTGGCGGAGCCTGACGAACATTTCTCCGCGGGTCCTGCGCACTGCCATAGATGGGTATCGACTACAGTTCATAGCCCGCCCTCCAAATTCAACAGAAGAGAGGGGGTGGTTTGGACTGTGGTCCGCCCGGAGCAAGGTCCGGTGTTGGGACAGGAAGTTTGTACTCTGCTGAGGAAAGGGGTCGTGGAACGTGTCTCCCCCCCAGACAGAGACTTCATAGTCCCCAAGAAGGACGGAGGGCTGCGTGCCCTATTTTGGATCTGCGGGTTCTAACCGGTCTCTGAGGAGATTCAGGTTAAAGATGCTCATCATCCCCGCCACCGTGACGCACATCCAATCTGAGGATTGGTTCGTCACGATAGATCTAAAGGACGCCTATTTCTAGGTCTCCATCCGTCCTTCTCACAGGAAGTTCCTGAGGTTTGCCTTCGGGGGTGTGGCTTACCAGTATCGGGTTCTTCCATTCGGCCTGGCACTTCCCCTAGCACATTCACCAAGTGTATGGATGCAGCACTGGCCCCGCTGAGGCTCCGGGGCATCCGGATTTCAACTTCATCGACGACTGGCTCATCCTAGCCCAGTCTCGAGAGTTGGCGGTTCGGCATCGAGATGTCGTTCTGGCTCGTCTGCGGCGTTTAGGGCTGAGGCTCAACGCAAAGAAGAGCGTGCTGGCGCCCACCCAACGGGCTACGTTCCTAGGGGTTGCATGGGATTCGACAACGATGCGGGCACAATTGTCTCCGGCACGTGTCGACACCATATTGGCTGCCGTGAAAGGGGTGAAGTTAGGCCACGCCATCACTATGAAACACTTTCAACGAGTGTTGGGTCTCCTGGCGGCTGCGTCCAGCGTAATACCATCTGGACTGCTGCACATGAGACCCCTGCAGTGGTGGCTAAGGAACAAGGGTTTTTCCCCGAGGGGAATCCTCTCCGTCTGGTTTGGGTTACGCGCAAGTGTCTTCGTTCCCTATCAGTTTGGAAGGAAACTTGGTTCCTGTCCCAGGGGCCCGTGCTGGGAGGGTCTTGTCGCCGGCTGGTTATTTCGACAGACGCCTCCCTCACGGGCTGGGGCGCGGTCATGGATGGCCGCTTTGCAAGGGGATCCTGGCAGGTGCATCGATCCGAGTGGCATATCAACTGTCTCGAGATGTTGGCGGTGTTCCAGGCTCTAAGGAGTTTCCTGCCCGATCTCCAAGGCCACCACGTCCTGGTTCGTTCCGAGTAGAACAACACAGCGGTGGTGGCCTATCTGAATCACCAGGGCGGTCTGCGCTCGCGCCCTCTGGACAGACTGGCGCGTCAGATCCTCCTGTGGTCCCAGCAGAGGTTACTATCGCTCAGGGCGATGTATTTCCTGGGGACACAGAATCAGGGAGCAGACCTGCTGTTGAGGCAGGGGCTGAGGCCCGGGGAATGGAGACTTCACCCCGAAGTGGTGGAGCTCTTGTGCGAAGAGTTCGGCCCCATAGACGTGGATCTGTTGCGTCTCAAGAGACTACGCACTGCCCGCTATGGTTTCTCTCGTTCCTCCAGCCCCGTTGGGTCTGGACGCCATGGTACATTCGTGGCCGAGGCTACGTCTGTACGCTTTTCCCTCAGTCGCTCTGCTCCCGGGGTTCTGGAGCGGGTCCGCCAGGACTATGTCGGCCTACTGCTCGTAGCCCCGTTCTGGCCAACCCGGGTGTGGTTCTCGGACATCATGTCGCTCCTGGACGGCCCGCCGTGGCGGGTCCCTCTGAGGAGAGACCTGCTGTCCCAGGCGCAGGGCCGGGTTCTTCACCCTTGCCCCGCCATATGGCGACTGTGGGTCTGGCCCCTGAGGGGGCACAGTACCTAGAGGCGGGTCTAACAGCCGGAGCAGTCGAGACCCTCCTGAGCTCCAGGGCCCCGTCCACACGGAGGATGTACGGCCTGAAGTGGAGTGTTTTCTCCACTTGGTGTAGGGAGCGGTCGGTGGACCCTGTTACCTGCCCGGTGGTTCAGGTACTTGAGTTCCTCCAGGACCGGTTCTCTGCTGGTCTTTCCCCTTCCACCCTCAAGGTGTACGTGGCAGCTATTTCATCTTTCCACACCCCTCTGAGGGAGGGGTCCTTGGGGAAACTTCCCTTGGTTGTACTTTTCCTCCGTGGTGCCCGGAGGATGAGACCTGCGACTCGGTCCAAGGTTCCCCTTGGGATCTGGCGGTGGTTCTTGGGGCGTTGGCTGAGGCCCCCTTCGAACCCCTAGAGTCAGCTGAGGCTAAGCACTTGACCCTCAAGATGGCCTTTCTCCTTGCTATCACCTCTCTGAGGAGGGTGGGGGATCTCCAAGCGCTTTCGGTTTCCCCGCAAAGCCTGGAGTTTGCCCCGGGGAATATTAGGGCTATCCTGCACCCTCGTCCAGGATACATCCCTAAAGTGCCTTCTTGTGCGGCAGGGTCCACAGTGCTGCAGGCATTTCATCCTCCACCTCATGTGACGGCGGAGGACGGGAGACTTCATCTGCCCTGCCCTGTCAGAGCACTGAGTATTTACACTCTGAGGTCCTCCCGTTGGAGGAAGGCTGACCAGCTGCTAGTGTGTTTTGGGTCTCCCAGGGCCGGGCTCCCTGCATCCAAACATACTATTAGCAACTGGATTGTTCAGACTATTTCCCTGGCCTATCAGGTGCGCGGTTTGCCTTCACCTGTGGCTGTGAGGGCTCATTCTACCAGAGGCAAGGCGGCCTCTCGAGCCCTCCTTTCCGGGGCCTCTTGCAGGATGTTGTTTAGCGGCTGGCTATGCCACTCCGCACACATTCATTCGGTTTTACAGTCTTGACCTTCCTTCGGCACCTGGCACTCGTGCGCTCTCCTCTTAGTAGTGCCACTTTATTGCACACAGGGGCAGGCGGGGTTTTCGGCACGGTTTAGTGGGTATCTCGTTCCCATAGTGTCGTAACCGACGCAGTTCGAGTTCCCTCGAAGGGGAACGTCTCGGGTTACGTATGTAACCCTGGTTCCCCGAGAAGGGGAACGAGAGACTGCGTCGGCCCGCCGCACCTCTCTCCCCGCCTGAAGCGCCTGCTTCATAGTTTAAGCTAATGATGAGTGTGTACAGGTGTGCTTTATACTCCTCCGGTTATTCCGTCACACCTTACCGTTCTAGCAACAGGCCAATAGGATTGGAGTGATTTCATTCACGTTCAGACCTGCTTCGCCTAGAGGCGTTCCCATAGTGTCGTAACCGACGCAGTCTCTCGTTCCCCTTCTCGGGGAACCAGGGTTACATACGTAACCCGAGACGTTGTATTTTGGTATTAAAACTCCATTTAGAACTTATTAGGTGGTTGTTAGCTCATAAAATCCACAAAAGGAGCTTTACACACTCGCTTAGGCTTAAGAAGCAAAAGAGTACTGTTCAGAGAAATATGGCTGTATGAAATTGGTATTGTTTGCTGTAAAGGTGAGATCTGGTGAAACACTCTGTCCTGTGACTGATCTGTGTAAAACAACAGAAAGTGAGTTAAATTTGACTCCAAAGTCCAACAGGTCACTGGAAGCCATCAACTCAGTGTGTACAGGCTAAAACAGCCTGCTTCTACCTTTTAGAGGCTTTCATGTAGAAATCTCTGAGTCCAGCTCCAATTGGCTTCAAACTTACCCAGAAGACTCACAGAGAAAACACCATCAAGAATCTTGAATCTCAACCTTCTGACGCCTTTCCCAAGCTAGTTTCTTTCAGGGCCACATAGGGGCCCGAAATCACAACAGCTCAAATCAGCGTCCCACACCCACCATACAGTTGTATTTTGGTATTAAAACTCCATTTAGAACTTATTAGGTGGCAGTTAGCTCATAAAGTCCACAAAAGGAGCTGTACACGCTCGCTTAGGCTTGAGAAGCAAAAGAGTACTGTTCAGAGAAATATGGGTGTATCGAATTGGTATTTTTTGTGTAAAGGTGAGATCTGGTGAAACACTCTGTCCTGTGACTGATCTGTGTAAAACAACAGAAAGTGAGTTAAATTTGACTCCAAAGTCCAACAGGTCACTGGAAGCCATCAACTCAGTGTGTACAGGCTAAAAAAGCCTGCTTCTACCTTTTAGAGGCTTTCATGTAGAAATCTCTACATGAGTCCTGTTCAGTCAAATATGGCTGTTTGAAATTGGTATTGTTTTTTGTAAAGGTGAGATCTGGTGAAACACTCTGTCCTGTGACTGATCTGTGTAAAACAACAGAAAGTGAGTTAAATTTGACTCCAAAGTCCAACAGGTCACTGGAAGCCATCAACTCAGTGTGTACAGGCTAAAACAGCCTGCTTCTACCTTTTAGAGGCTTTCATGTAGAAATCTCTACATGAGTCCTGTTCAGTCAAATATGACTGTATGATATTGGTATTGTTTTTTGTAAAGGTGAGATCTGGTGAAACACTCTGTCCTGTGACTGATCTGTGTAAAACAACAGAAAGTGAGTTAAATTTGACTCCAAAGTCCAACAGGTCACTGGAAGCCATCAACTCAGTGTGTACAGGCTAAAACAGCCTGCTTCTACCTTTTAGAGGCTTTCATGTAGAAATCTCTGAGTTGAGCTCCAAATGGCTTCAAACTTACTGAGAAGACTTACAGACACAACAACATCAAGAATCTTGAATCTCAACCTTCTGACGCCTTTCCCAAGCTAGTTTCTTTCAGGGGCCACATAGGGGCCCCAAATCACAACAGCTCAAATCAGCGTCCCACACCCATCAAACAGTTGTATTTTGGTATTAAAACTCCATTTAGAACTTATTAGGTGGTTGTTAGCTCATAAAGTCCACAAAAGGAGCTTTACACACTTGCTTAGGCTTAAGAAGCAAGAGAGTCCTTTTCAGTGAAATATAACTGTATGAAATTGGTATTGTTTGCTGTAAAGATGAGATCTGGACAAACACTCTGTCCTGTGACTGATCTGTGTAAAACAACAGAAAGTGAGTTAAATTTGACTCCAAAGTCCAACAGGTCACTGGAAGCCATCAACTCAGTGTGTACAGGCTAAAACAGCCTGCTTCTACCTTTTAGAGGCTTTCATGTAGAAATCTGAGTTGAGCTCCAAATGGCTTCAAACTTACCGAGAATACTTACAGACACAACACCATCAAGAATCTTGAATCTCAACCTTCTGCCGCCTTTCCCAAGCTAGTTTCTTTCAGGGGCCACATAGGGGCCCCAAATCACAACAGCTCAAATCAGCGTCCCACACCCATCAAACAGTTGTATTTTGGTATTAAAACTCCATTTAGAACTTATTAGGTGGTTGTTAGCTCATAAAGTCCACAAAAGGAGCTTTACACGCTCGCTTAGGCTTGAGAAGCAAAAGAGTACTGTTCAGAGAAATATGGGTGTATCGAATTGGTATTTTTTGTGTAAAGGTGAGATCTGGTGAAACACTCTGTCCTGTGACTGATCTGTGTAAAACAACAGAAAGTGAGTTAAATTTGACTCCAAAGTCCAACAGGTCACTGGAAGCCATCAACTCAGTGTGTACAGGCTAAAACAGCCTGCTTCTACCTTTTAGAGGCTTTCATGTAGAAATCTCTACATGAGTCCTGTTCAGTCAAATATGACTGTATGATATTGGTATTGTTTTTTGTAAAGGTGAGATCTGGTGAAACACTCTGTCCTGTGACTGATCTGTGTAAAACAACAGAAAGTGAGTTAAATTTGACTCCAAAGTCCAACAGGTCACTGGAAGCCATCAACTCAGTGTGTACAGGCTAAAACAGCCTGCTTCTACCTTTTAGAGGCTTTCATGTAGAAATCTCTGAGTTGAGCTCCAAATGGCTTCAAACTTACCGAGAAGACTTACAGAGACAACGCCATCAAGAATCTTGAATCTCAACCTTCTGCCGCCTTTCCCAAGCTAGTTTCTTTCAGGGGCCACATAGGGGCCCCAAATCACAACAGCTCAAATCAGCGTCCCACACCCATCATACAGTTGTATTTTGGTATTAAAACTCCATTTAGAACTTATTAGGTGGCTGTTAGCTCATAAAGTCCACAAAAGGAGCTTTACACACTTGCTTAGGCTTAAGAAGCAAAAGAGTCCTTTTCAGTGAAATATGGCTGTATGAAATTGGTATTGTTTGCTGTAAAGATGAGATCTGGTGAAACACTCTGTCCTGTGACTGATCTGTGTAAAACAACAGAAAATGAGTTAAATTTGACTCCAAAGTCCAACAGGTCACTGGAAGCCATCAACTCAGTGTGTACAGGCTAAAACAGCCTGCTTCTACCTTTTAGAGGCTTTCATGTAGAAATCTCTACATGAGTCCTGTTCAGTGAAATATGGCTGTATGAAATTGGTATTGTTTGATGTAAAGTTGAGATCTGGTGAAACACTCTTTCCTGTGACTGATCTGTGTAAAACAACAGAAAGTGAGTTAAATTTGACTCCAAAGTCCAACAGGTCACTGGAAGCCATCAACTCAGTGTGTACAGGCTAAAACAGCCTGCTTTTACCTTTTAGAGGCTTTCATGTAGAAATCTCTGAGTTGAGCTCCAAATGGCTTCAAACTTACCGAGAAGACTTACAGAGACAACACCATCAAGAATCTTGAATCTCAACCTTCTGACGCCTTTCCCAAGCTAGTTTCTTTCAGGGGCCACATAGGGGCCCGAAATCACAACAGCTCAAATCAGCGTCCCACACCCATCATACAGTTGTATTTTGGTATTAAAACTCCATTTAGAACTTATTAGGTGGCAGTTAGCTCATAAAGTCCACAAAAGGAGCTTTACACGCTCGCTTAGGCTTGAGAAGCAAAAGAGTACTGTTCAGAGAAATATGGTGTATCGAATTGGTATTTTTTGTGTAAAGGTGAGATCTGGTGAAACACTCTGTCTTGTGACTGATCTGTGTAAAACAACAGAAAGTGAGTTAAATTTGACTCCAAAGTCCAACAGGTCACTGGAAGCCATCAACTCAGTGTGTACAGGCTAAAACAGCCTGCTTCTACCTTTTAGAGGCTTTCATGTAGAAATCTCTACATGAGTCCTGTTCAGTGAAATATGGCTGTTTGAAATTGGTATTGTTTTTTGTAAAGGTGAGATCTGGTGAAACACTCTGTCCTGTGACTGATCTGTGTAAAACAACAGAAAGTGAGTTAAATTTGACTCCAAAGTCCAACAGGTCACTGGAAGCCATCAACTCAGTGTGTACAGGCTAAAACAGCCTGCTTCTACCTTTTAGAGGCTTTAGTGTAGAAATCTGAGTTGAGCTCCAAATGGCTTCAAACTTACCGAGAATACTTACAGACACAACACCATCAAGAATCTTGAATCTCAACCTTCTGCCGCCTTTCCCAAGCTAGTTTCTTTCAGGGGCCACATAGGGCCCCAAATCACAACAGCTCAAATCAGCGTCCCACACCCATCATACAGTTGTATTTTGGTATTAAAACTCCATTTAGAACTTATTAGGTGGTTGTTAGCTCATAAAATCCACAAAAGGAGCTTTACACACTCGCTTAGGCTTAAGAAGCAAAAGAGTACTGTTCAGAGAAATATGGCTGTATGAAATTGGTATTGTTTGCTGTAAAGGTGAGATCTGGTGAAACACTCTGTCCTGTGACTGATCTGTGTAAAACAACAGAAAGTGAGTTAAATTTGACTCCAAAGTCCAACAGGTCACTGGAAGCCATCAACTCAGTGTGTACAGGCTAAAACAGCCTGCTTCTACTTTTAGAGGCTTTCATGTAGAAATCTCTACATGAGTCCTGTTCAGTCAAATATGGCTGTTTGAAATTGGTATTGTTTTTTGTAAAGGTGAGATCTGGTGAAACACTCTGTCCTGTGACTGATCTGTGTAAAACAACAGAAAGTGAGTTAAATTTGACTCCAAAGTACAACAGGTCACTGGAAGCCATCAACTCAGTGTGTACAGGCTAAAACAGCCTGCTTCTACCTTTTAGAACTTTCATGTAGAAATCTCTGAGTTGAGCTCCAAATGGCTTCAAACTTATTGAGAATACTTACAGAGACAACACCATCAAGAATCTTGAATCTCAACCTTCTGCCGCCTTTCCCAAGCTAGTTTCTTTCGGGGGCCATATAGGGGCCCCAAATCACAACAGCTCAAATCAGCATCCCACACCCATCATACAGTTGTATTTTGGTATTAAAACTCCATTTAGAACTTATTAGGTGGTTGTTAGCTCATAAAGTCCACAAAAGGAGCTTTACACACTCGCTTAGGCCTAAGAAGCAAAAGAGTACTGTTCAGAGAAATATGGCTGTATGAAATTGGTATTGTTTGATGTAAAGTTGAGATCTGGTGAAACACTCTGTCCTGTGACTGATCTGTGTAAAACAACAGAAGTGAGTTAAATTTGACTCCAAAGTCCAACAGGTCACTGGAAGCCATCAACTCAGTGTGTACAGGCTAAAACAGCCTGCTTCTACCTTTTAGAGGCTTTCATGTAGAAATCTCTACATGAGTCCTGTTCAGTGAAATATGGCTGTATGAAATTGGTATTGTTTGTTGTAAAGTTGAGATCTGGTGAAACACTCTGTCCTGTGACTGATCTGTGTAAAACAACAGAAAGTGAGTTAAATTTGACTCCAAAGTCCAACAGGTCACTGGAAGCCATTAACTCAGTGTGTACAGGCTAAAACAGCCTGCTTCTACCTTTTAGAGGCTTTCATGTAGAAATCTCTGAGTTGAGCTCCAAATGGCTTCAAACTTACCGAGAAGACTTACAGAGACAACACCATCAAGAATCTTGAATCTCAACCTTCTGACGCCTTTCCCAAGCTAGTTTCTTTCAGGGGCCACATAGGGGCCCGAAATCACAACAGCTCAAATCAGCGTCCCACACCCATCATACAGTTGTATTTTGGTATTAAAACTCCATTTAGAACTTATTAGGTGGCAGTTAGCTCATAAAGTCCACAAAAGGAGCTTTACACGCTCGCTTAGGCTTGAGAAGCAAAAGAGTACTGTTCAGAGAAATATGGGTGTATCGAATTGGTTTTTTGTGTAAAGGTGAGATCTGGTGAAACACTCTGTCTTGTGACTGATCTGTGTAAAACAACAGAAAGTGAGTTAAATTTGACTCCAAAGTCCAACAGGTCACTGGAAGCCATCAACTCAGTGTGTACAGGCTAAAACAGCCTGCTTCTACCTTTTAGAGGCTTTCATGTAGAAATCTCTACATGAGTCCTGTTCAGTGAAATATGGCTGTTTGAAATTGGTATTGTTTTTGTAAAGGTGAGATCTGGTGAAACACTCTGTCCTGTGACTGATCTGTGTAAAACAACAGAAAGTGAGTTAAATTTGACTCCAAAGTCCAACAGGTCACTGGAAGCCATCAACTCAGTGTGTACAGGCTAAAACAGCCTGCTTCTACCTTTTAGAGGCTTTCATGTAGAAATCTCTACATGAGTCCTGTTCAGTGAAATATGGCTGTATGAAATTGGTATTGTTTGATGTAAAGTTGAGATCTGGTGAAACACTCTTTCCTGTGACTGATCTGTGTAAAACAACAGAAAGTGAGTTAAATTTGACTCCAAAGTACAACAGGTCACTGGAAGCCATCAACTCAGTGTGTACAGGCTAAAACAGCCTGCTTCTACCTTTTAGAGGCTTTCATGTAGAAATCTCTACATGAGTCCTGTTCAGTGAAATATGGCTGTATGAAATTGGTATTGTTTGATGTAAAGTTGAGATCTGGTGAAACACTCTGTCCTGTGACTGATCTGTGTAAAACAACAGAAAGTGAGTTAAATTTGACTCCAAAGTACAACAGGTCACTGGAAGCCATCAACTCAGTGTGTACAGGCTAAAACAGCCTGCTTCTACCTTTTAGAGGCTTTCATGTAGAAATCTCTGAGTTGAGCTCCAAATGGCTTCAAACTTATTGAGAATACTTACAGAGACAACACCATCAAGAATCTTGAATCTCAACCTTCTGCCGCCTTTCCCAAGCTAGTTTCTTTCGGGGCCATATAGGGGCCCCAAATCACAACAGCTCAAATCAGCATCCCACACCCATCATACAGTTGTATTTTGGTATTAAAACTCCATTTAGAACTTATTAGGTGGCTGTTAGCTCATAAAGTCCACAAAAGGAGCTTTACACACTCGCTTAGGCTTGAGAAGCAAAAGAGTACTGTTCAGAGAAATATGGGTGTATCGAATTGGTATTTTTTGTGTAAAGGTGAGATCTGGTGAAACACTCTGTCCTGTGACTGATCTGTGTAAAAACACAGAAAGTGAGTTAAATTTGACTCCAAAGTCCAACAGGTCACTGGAAGCCATCAACTCAGTGTGTACAGGCTAAAACAGCTGCTTCTACCTTTTAGAGGCTTTCATGTAGAAATCTCTGAGTTGAGCTCCAAATGGCTTCAAACTTACCGAGAAGACTTACAGACACAACAACATCAAGAATCTTGAATCTCAACCTTCTGCCGCCTTTCCCATGCTAGTTTCTTTCAGGGGCCAAATCACAACAGCTCAAATCAGCGTCCCACACCCATCATACAGTTGTATTTTGGTATTAAAACTCCATTTAGAACTTATTACGTGGTTGTTAGCTCATAAAATCCACAAAAGGAGCTTTACACACTCGCTTAGGCTTAAGAAGCAAAAGAGTACTGTTCAGAGAAATATGGCTGTATGAAATTGGTATTGTTTGCTGTAAAGGTGAGATCTGGTGAAACACTCTGTCCTGTGACTGATCTGTGTAAAACAACAGAAAGTGAGTTAAATTTGACTCCAAAGTCCACAGGTCACTGGAAGCCATCAACTCAGTGTGTACAGGCTAAAACAGCCTGCTTCTACCTTTTAGAGGCTTTCATGTAGAAATCTCTACATGAGTCCTGTTCAGTGAAATATGGCTGTATGAAATTGGTATTGTTTGATGTAAAGTTGAGATCTGGTGAAACACTCTGTCCTGTGACTGATCTGTGTAAAACAACAGAAAGTGAGTTAAATTTGACTCCAAAGTACAACAGGTCACTGGAAGCCATCAACTCAGTATGTACAGGCTAAAACAGCCTGCTTCTACTTTTAGAGGCTTTCATGTAGAAATCTCTGAGTTGAGCTCCAAATGGCTTCAAACTACCGAGAAGACTTACAGACACAACACCATCAAGAATCTTGAATCTCAACCTTCTGCCGCCTTTCCCAAGCTAGTTTCTTTCAGGGGCCACATAGGGGCCCCAAATCACAACAGCTCAAATCAGCGTCCCACACCCATCAAACAGTTGTATTTTGGTATTAAAACTCCATTTAGAACTTATTAGGTGGTTGTTAGCTCATAAAGTCCACAAAGGAGCTTTACACACTTGCTTAGGCTTAAGAAGCAAGAGAGTCTTTTCAGTGAAATATGGCTGTATGAAATTGGTATGTTTGCTGTAAAGATGAGATCTGGTGAAACACTCTGTCCTGTGACTGATCTGTGTAAAACAACAGAAAATGAGTTAAATTTGACTCCAAAGTCCAACAGGTCACTGGAAGCCATCAACTCAGTGTGTACAGGCTAAACAGCCTGCTTCTACCTTTTAGAGGCTTTCATGTAGAAATCTCTACATGAGTCCTGTTCAGTGAAATATGGCTGTATGAAATTGGTATTGTTTGATGTAAAGTTGAGATCTGGTGAAACACTCTGTCCTGTGACTGATCTGTGTAAAACAACAGAAAGTGAGTTAAATTTGACTCCAAAGTACAACAGGTCACTGGAAGCCATCAACTCAGTGTGTACAGGCTAAAACAGCCTGCTTCTCCCTTTAGAGGCTTTCATGTAGAAATCTCTGAGTTGAGCTCCAAATGGCTTCAAACTTACCGAGAAGACTTACAGACACAACACCATCAAGAATCTTGAATCTCAACCTTCTGCCGCCTTTCCCAAGCTAGTTTCTTTCAGGGGCCACATAGGGGCCCCAAATCACAACAGCTCAAATCAGCGTCCCACACCCATCAAACAGTTGTATTTTGGTATTAAAACTTCATTTAGAACTTATTAGGTGGTTGTTAGCTCATAAAGTCCACAAAAGGAGCTTTACACACTTGCTTAGGCTTAAGAAGCAAGAGAGTCCTTTTCAGTGAAATATGGCTGTATGAAATGGTATTGTTTGCTGTAAAGATGAGATCTGGTGAAACACTCTGTCCTGTGACTGATCTGTGTTAAACAACAGAAAATGAGTTAAATTGACTCCAAAGTCCAACAGGTCACTGGAAGCCATCAACTCAGTGTGTACAGGCTAAAACAGCCTGCTTCTACCTTTTAGAGGCTTTCATGTAGAAATCTCTACATGAGTCCTGTTCAGTGAAATATGGCTGTATGAAATTGGTATTGTTTGATGTAAAGTTGAGATCTGGTGAACACTCTGTCCTGTGACTGATCTGTGTAAAACAACAGAAAGTGAGTTAAATTGACTCCAAAGTACAACAGGTCACTGGAAGCCATCAACTCAGTGTGTACAGGCTAAAACAGCCTGCTTCTACCTTTAGAGGCTTTCATGTAGAAATCTCTGAGTTGAGCTCCAAATGGCTTCAAACTTACCGAGAAGACTGACAGACACAACACCATCAAGAATCTTTAATCTCAACCTTCTGCCACCTTTCCCAAGCTAGTTTCTTTCAGGGGCCAAATCACAACAGCTCAAATCAGCGTCCCACACCATCATACAGTTGTATTTGGTATTAAAACTCCATTTAGAACTTATTAGGTGGTTGTTAGCTCATAAAATCCACAAAAGGAGCTTACACACTCGCTTAGGCTTAAGAAGCAAAAGAGAACTGTTCAGAGAAATATGGCTTTATAAAATGTATTGTTTGCTGTAAAGGTGAGATCTGGTGAAACACTCTGTCCTGTGACTTATCTGGTAAAACAACAGAAAGTGAGTAAATTTGACTCCAAAGTCCAACAGGTCACTGGAAGCCATCAACTCAGTGTGTACAGGCTAAAACAGCCTGCTTCTACCTTTAGAGGCTTTCATGTAGAAATCTCTACATGAGTCTGTTCAGTGAATATGGCTGTATGAAATTGGTATTGTTTGTTGTAAAGGTGAGATTGGTGAAACACTCTGTCCTGTGACCTGATCTGTGTAAAACAACAGAAAGTGAGTTAAATTTGACTCCAAAGTCCAACAGGTCACTGGAAGCCATCAACTCAGTGTGTCAGGCTAAAACAGCTGCTTCTACCTTTTAGAGGCTTCATGTGAAATCTCTACATGAGTCCTGTCAGTGAAATATGGCTGTATGAAATTGGTATTGTTTGATGTAAAGTGAGATCTGGTGAAACACTCTGTTCTGTGACTGATCTGTGTAAAACAA
>NW_024040485.1:6564399-6601399 GCF_014851395.1 Micropterus salmoides
GCTTTGCAAAGTTGCAGTCAGGTCAAGACCCCGATGAGGACGACGAGCATGCAGATGAGCTTACCTGAGACGGTTCCTGACAGTTTGCATAGAAATTCTTTGGTTATGCAAATAGTTGCAGCAGCCGTCCGGATGGTCTCAGATGATCTTGGAGGAGAAGATGCTGGATGTTGAGGTCCGGGCATAGACTGTATATAAAAGGGTCCGGGGCTGGTGTGGTTACACGTGGTCTGTGGTTGTGAGGCCGGTTGGATGTACTGCATGTCTGATCAGCATCTTGATATGCCACACCTGTGAGGTGGATGGATTATCTCGGCAAAGGAGAAGTGCTCACTAACACAGATTTTGACAGATTTGAGAGAAATAGGCCTTTTGTGCACGTAGAAACTTGCCTTTGTGGAAGCTGGATAATCTATAGAGCATTGGCACACCAGTTGAAGTACGAGGACCAGAGATGAGAGCCAGTCAGTGAAAACTAAATGTCACTGTTAATCCTTCCATTCATTGACCAGATGGATACTGAAGATATTTTAGGAGAGAGAGAAGCAGGAGATTGGCAGGGCAGATGATTCTGAGGTCAGTAGTGGTGTACAGGTCTAAGGACATGTGGGCTGTTTTGTTTTCTTCAAACAATAGGCATTGGTTGGGAGGTCTACTCTCTAAGGCAAAGTCTAAACTAAATTATTTTATGACATGTATTATAGTTTCTATATTCTGACCAACTTTGCTTTCTGCTTTCATTGGCTATAAAAATTAAATAAATATGCAGATGTCGCCTTCAAATCCATTCCACTCGGCTCATTTAGAGTCCATATAAGTTAAACTCAATTCCTTATTTTCACTGCTCGCACCTGCTGCACTGCAGCGACACAGCGAGGTAAAGAAAGCATTTTAGCATACCGGCTGCTCAGGTGTGTCTTTGTGCTCACATACATACGTCCCTAAAAAAGACACCTTTAAATTGAATAATTTGTTTACCTGATGCTTTTAAAGGCATCATGTAGTCTTTGTTGCAGCATTAAATTTAAAACACTTTCACTTAGATTATGTTGTTAAAACACTTATAACAGAGTTATCTAACATTTTTGCTAGGCTAGCTAGTTAAAATGAATCAAGCAGAGTTAGCAGCTCTTTGAATCCTGGTCAATGAGAGACGGTTAACTAACAGATTTCAGGATTGATGATAGAGACTCTATTGTCACTGTGTACAAAATACAACGAAATATAGTTTAGAGCAAAACATTGAACGTAGCAGCTTTAAAATAGCACATAAGCAATAAGCAATCAATGAGGATTTTGATTAAATTTGCTATATATATAAAAGAAATCCTAGAGAAGACGCACCAAAAATGTTTTTGCTTCCAAACCCCATGTAACATTACAGTAACTTTTGTTCAACAGAGGGGAAATGGAAAAACAGAGTATGTCTGTTGCTTTTTATTTGTTAACATCTTGTCTTCTTCACTGGTTGTTGACATAAGTGCAGTTCTAATACAGTTACAAAAGAAGTGCAAATTACGCATAACCTGGGGGCTAAGCCCCCCATCTTTCAATCCGTCCCTGGATGATATTACATTAGAAAAGTTGATCTACAGGAAAAACATATCTGAAAGCAATAAAGAATGCCTGAGAGCCTTACTTCATTATAATCTATTCTAGTTTTAGATTTTGAATTGTCACCTGCCACCTGAATTTTGTGTTTCCCTTTAAATAAATAGAATAATTTTCACCATAAAATGGTTCAGAAAAATTAACCAGAATGCAGGAAATAACTGTTTAATGCTTAATGATTTCATAGAATTCAGAATTGAAGATCTCTTAAAAATAGTGTCAAAATATCGTCTTGTCTCTATCTCATGAACCAAATATCGTGTCTCGTATCGTCTCGTGAGCTAAGTGTCTCATCACACCCGTACCTCAGACACATATTTTATCAATAATTCATATCTTACGCTGCTCAGATCTTGTTTTCACGTTAACGATATTACTTCTCAAACTATAGCCAGATCAAATTATAACAACTACTCAAATTTTTACTAGATTTTTTACAGTTAACCTGATGAAAACAGACCCCTTTTTCCAGAAAAAATGCCTAAAATTACATACCCAAAATGAATCAGGAATAACTCCTCAACCATTTTGCCTAGATGCATAATTCTGATCTCCTTTGAAAAGTCAGAAGCTTAGGAATATGAGTCCATTGTGTATTAATATATTTATTTTACTTTTACAGACTACATGGAGATGCAATAAAGAAAAAATCTGAAATTTTTAGCCTCACCTGGTAAAAACAGCTATATTTTGATGCAATAAACCATTAAAACCATCCTGAGTTAGCTTTTAATGCAACTGAATATCTTCTAATACACCTAGAATGCAATTGTAACTGTAAATCTGATGAAAATAAACTAAAATACAACAGTTATCATACAACATTTTCAAATATACCAGGCGAATTTCCATATTTTGGCAATATTTATTGTTAAAATAGTAATATCAAAAAGTCTCCTTGCACATGCTCATTGTCTTTGACCACTGTCATTCCTCTCAGAGAAAAAATGACAATCCCTCTCACTGTCTCCCTGCCTCACATAAAAATTTGACAGAAGATAACAAGGCAAAAGATAACTGAAGCTGCAACTCGAAGGAGAGCATGGAAAGGTGCAAGTTAATAAGGAGCAGGAATGAGAGTGGCTGTAATGGGTTAGCTCAGTCCATCAAAAAGGGACTCAAAATAAATAAGACATTCCTCTTTTGTTTGATGATGAAAATAGTTTGTCTAGTTTCTCAAACCTTAGATAGAAGAGTTCCTTTTTTAACTAATAGTGTCTTGTTTTACCTTTGCTTCTTCTGCTTTTCTATCACGACATGTGAAAATGTGACTTACCTGCAGTAAAACCAATGGTTGATCTGATGCTGAAAGTCAGTGATTTATATTGGTTGGGTTCCCTTTTCGCTTCGCTGTGTTCTGATCCTGTTAAATATTGTGTCTGATCTGTCGAGACAAAATGTTGTTTTCCTCCAAAGAATGTATGAATGTGTGACTAGCTAAACTGTAACTTCTTGGTTTGGTCCATGACAGTGCAGTGAGCATACTGAGCATGTGGACTGACCGGGGACAAGTGGATTAGGAGTGGTCTGAGGAATTTCTATTCACATTTTAGACACTTTTTGTTTTGTTGTGAATACAGGCAATGAGGACAGGACCCAAATGCAGATTCAGAAATTGACCAGATTAAGGTACATTCGTTTGAAGGCAGACAGGCAGGGAGGTACAGGTTTCAGATTTCAGGGTGAAGGGTTCACGTTGCAGGTTAAGGTCCAGAGATAAGAGGCTAAAAGGCAAAGGTATGAAGTGACAAAGCAACTATGGCAATCGGCCTCTAAAACTTGTGGAATTGATTCTGTATACAGGTGCTTCTCAGAAAATTTGAATATTGTGGAAAAGCAATTTTCTTCCCATAATTTAATTCAAAAAATTCTCATTACACATAAAGTAAAATATTTCAGGCCTTTTTTTGTTTTAATCTTAATGATTACGGCTTACAGCTCACAGAAATCAAAAATCCAAATCTCAAAATATTAGAATAAAGAATCTAATGAATAATAATAATAATAATAATAATAATATATACCTTGTCATTAGTCAATTTGAGTTCTGTCTCTGAAGGGTCACGGCGAGAATATTTTAAAGGACTATTTTTACATTCCTCACAATACTTTTCTTCTTCCATTCCTTCTAAACCAGAGCTGCATCCGTTTCCGTTCAGCTGCTACCAGCACAACACCCCAGTATGGACCAGCTCATTGAATCTGACTTTGAACTGGACATGACCTATGCTGATATAGTATTACTGCCCAGGCACCACGCAGGTGCTGTGATCATCCCAGAGTAGAGCAGAGAGCCTGGATAGCAGCCGTGCGGGCCCAGCTTGGACTTAAGTCGATAAAAAAGCTTGAACTTTTACCAACATGTTTATTTTCAACAATAATAGACACCAGAGTACAAACATTGGTGGATTATCACTTTTATTTCACTATGATTGCTGCATTCTTGACCAGGCTACACTGCCCCCCCTCTCTGTGGCCTTGGCATGCTTACTGCTGATCATAATATCTCAACCATAACCTGACTTTGTGGAATGAGCTAGTGTCTTTTGTGCTATGTGCTAGAGACAGCTTTGTGTTTGTGCAAAGTGTTTTATATTTACAGATAACACATTTACACACAGATCGCTCATCTGTTCACACAAATAATATTGAAACATAAATACCCCCATACAGCCATAACCTGACTTTGTGAAATGAGCTGGTGTCTTTTGTGCTATGTGCTAGAGACAGGGCAGTCTTACTGTGCTCTCTCACTCTGCTGTGTGTCCTCCTCTACCTCTGCCCAACAGCACACATGAGGTCCTTCTGTTGAGCCCATGCAGTCAGATACAGAGAGGATGCTGTGTGCTGTGCTGATTTAATGCTTTCTACATCTAACTCATACTCTTGTCCATGTTTCCTAATTTACAAATGTTCTTTAAAATCATGTTTTAATGCAAGCAGTATTCATGTATGTGTTTTTCTATTCATTAAAATCGTTCCTGCTAATTCATCATCACTTGCCCTAAACACTATCCTGTCTTGTGTGTATGTATTGTTCTATCTAATGCAGCCTAGTGTGTGTATGTGTTAATGTATTTCTCACCTGATGTGCTATGTGTATGTTCCCATCCTCAGTAGACATCTACTCATTGCTGATTCCTGTAATTCTTTCTATGAGTGCCGACCTGCCTCATGCAGTTCCCCTTCGAGGGAACTCGAACTGCATCGGTGACGACACTATGGGAATGCCTCTGGGCGTGGCAGGGCTGAACATGAATGAAACTACTCCAATCCTATTGGTGTTGCTAGAACGGTAGCATGTGACGGCGTAACCGGAGGGGTATATAAGCACGCCGGCACACAGGACACATTAGCCTTTTTCTATTCAGGCATCCTGTGTCTCGTCTGCCTACTCCGACTCCCCTCTGTCTTGTTCGGGAGCCCGCTCTGAGGAGCCGGACGTGCTTAGCATCATGGAGGAGGAAGACTTCCGGGAGAGAAAAGCGGAGCGTCATCAGTCGGCGCCCAGCTATCACGAACTCCTGGAGGTGGTGACGCGGGCAGTGAGCAAGCTCCAGCTCGATTGGCCGCAGGATGTACCAGAGACACATGCTATGAGCAAATTGGATGAGCGCTTTCTGCAGCGCCGTGCACCGCCTCCGCGCCGTTCTCTCCCTTTTTTTCCGGACTTGCATGATGAGTTGTGCAAGTCCTGGGGCAAGCCCTTCTCAGCTCGTCTGACTACTCCTCATGTGAGGCATGGTGGCTTCTAGGGCCCTCCTTGCAGGGCCGTCGCTCCAGGATTTGTGTGATGCGGCTGGCTGGGCCACCCCTCACACTTTCATCCGGTTCTACAGTCTGGACCTTCCTTCTGCACCCGTGCGCTCTCCTCCTGGTAATGCCGTCACGTTCTGCACGCTGGGATCAGGCGGGGTTTCGGCGCGGCCTAAGTGGGTATCTCGTACCCATAGTGTCATCACCGACGCACCTTGTGTTGTACCAACTTAAATCTATCACTGACCCCCTCCTGTACCCCCTGCAGTTTGCATACAAAGCCATCAGGTCTGTAGATAATGCAGTAAACATGGCCATTCACTTCATCCTCCATCACCCGGGCTCCCCAGGAAACTTCACCAGGAACCTGTTTGTGGATTTCAGCTCTACTTTCAACACCATCATCCCGGCCGTGTTGCAGGACAAGCTATCTCAGCTGAATGTGCCTGACTCCACCTGCAGGTGGATCACAGACTTCCTGACGGACAGGAAGCAGCACGTGAAGCTGGGAAAACATGTTTCTGATTCCAGGACCATTAGAACCGGTTCCCCTCAAGGCTGCGTTCTTTCCCTTCTGCTCTTCTCCCTGTACACCAACAGCTGCACCACCAGTCACCAGTCTGTTAAGCTCCTGAAGTTTGCGGATGACACCACCCTCGTTGAGCTCATCTCTGGTGGGGATGAGTCCGCCTACGGGTGGGAGATTGACCATCTGGTGCCGCCAGAACAGTCAGCAGTCAGTCATTGCATATCATGCACAAACATCAAAATTTGTTGTTAATTGTTAATCTTTGTTGCTCTATATTTTTACATTGTGTCAATTTATATATTTAAGTTCACAATATTCTCTTCCGTTGCAAATAATTCTTTGATAGTATTCTTTGATTATTCGTATATACAGGGTTCCCACGGCTCCTTAAAAAGTCTTAAAATAAAATCAGGGAAAGGTATTAAATTTACCGCTGGTGCGTTTAAGGCCAGTGGTAAAATTGTCACGCACAGTCACCTAAAATGCCTAATTAGCGTGCATTTGTATGATTTTCTTTTAGTAATTGACAATGTGAAACCCCGCCATTAAGTAAGTAAGTTACTCTTTTCTGCTCTTTTAATATTTTATATTGCGTTTAACACAGCAGGGCTGGGCGATATGGACAAAAATAGAAAAGTCTTTATTTAATTGTTATTTTTAGTATAAGTTTAAAGGCTGATTTTTTGTTCCTGAAGAAACCAGATTGTGCTTTTAAACTTATCTTTATGGTCAGAACATGACAAACACTTGATGCCAAACAGCAGCCTGGTATCAAACAGTGGATTACTTCACTAAGCTGAGGTAAAACATTCAAAACAAAGAAAAATAAAGTAAATTCGTTTTTCAGTCCCTTTTTCTCAACACAATAAATGTCCTAATAGAAAAGAAAGTGCTAATTCGTTTGTGATTCAAATGTTCAAATCAAATCAAATATTTATTGAACATTTGTTATTGAGGAAGATTATTACCATTGTTTTATTGCTCTTCTCCCTGTACACCAACAGCTGCACCACCAGTCACCAGTCTGTTAAGCTCCTGAAGTTTGCGGATGACACCACCCTCATTGAGCTTATCTCTGGTGGGGATGAGTCCGCCTACGGGTGGGAGATTGACCATCTGGTGCCGCCAGAACAGTCAGCAGTCAGTCATTGCATATCATGCACAAACCTGGCACATTTTTTTTGTTAATTGTTAATCTTTGTTGCTCTATATTTTTATATTATGTCAATTTATATATTTAAGTTCACAATATTCTCTTCCGTTGCAATACGTCTGCCCAACACAAACCGGAGAAATGCACATGTAAATATCTGCCACATTGTTCCGTCTATGCAAATAGTTGTATTATTTTTCTCTATTCTTTGATTATTCGTATATAACTTGCATGTGTTTATTTAATATTTTTATATTTCTACATTTATTTATGTCAACTGTTTGTTTGTCTACATGTAGCACCTTATCACCAAAGCTAATTGCTTGTACTGTATGTGTAAAACACTATTATATTTATATAATATTCTGATTCTGAATCAGAATTAGAGTAAAAAGTTTCACCGGAGAGGGTCAGAGAGCGATGCAAATTAGAGTCTCATTCTGTTAACAGAAGAGACCCGAGTTGACATGAAGCCATGTAACAACTGACTTTCAGCTTCTTTGGACCTCTTTATAGCTCTGTTTCTAAGCCATACGTCATCTCTCGGCTCGCTTTCCTATTGCACCTGGATCTGGGGAAATTCGCAGAAAGCCAAATATCTTTTATCATCTTCTGAATTTGGTAGATTATCACTTTTATTTTACTATGATTATGTGTGAACAGATGAGCGATCTGTGTGTAAATGTGTAATCTGGCTCAACAGAAGGTGTGTGTGTGTGTGTGTGTGTGTGTGTGTGTGCGTGTGTTTGTGTGTGTGTGTGTGTGTAAGCACACACACAGCAGAGTGAGAGAGCAGAGTAAGACTGCCCTGTCTCTAGCACACAGCACAAAAGACACCAGCTCATTCCACAAAGTCAGGTTATGGCTGTATGGGGGTATTTATGTTTCAATATTATTTGTGTGAACAGATGAGCGATCTGTGTGTAAATGTGTTATCTGTAAATATAAAACACTTTGCACAAACACAAAATGAAGATTTGTAAACTCACAAAAATATTTTGCAAATAGAAAACAAATTCCACAAATAATAAAAATATCTGTGAATATATTTAGTAGTTTACAAATAAATGAACCACATTTGTGAATATCTTCCTAACATTTACAACTTTCAAATAGCCATTTGTGAGTGCCGCCTGTATTTGTCGATCTGTTTTTCACACACGGAGTTTTGGACGCCAATGGAAAGAAAATCGACTCGTGTCATTCGGTTGTTTTTTCGGAGACCACGTGATGATGCCTGCTGACGCCCGCTGATGATGTAATTTCCACATTTCAAAGTAAAAAGGCCTCCCAACTGCCTGAATGTGCGAGCTTGTTGCTATCACGAAGGAAATATCAGCTGCTGTTTCAACCAAATGTGAATGCAGCATGAAATTCAACCGTGTTGTTCTGTCGGGAGTAAGAAATAGTATAATTATATAACATATAATGTATTAAGCTATGAGCACAGGAAAAGTCTAGGCTAATTTCAGCAGTTTGAAAACGGCAAAGGCTCTAGCTGTCTGATCAGCATCTTGACATGACAAATGTGAGATGGATGGATCATCTCGGCAAAGGAGAAGCACACACTAACAGATTTTGACAGATTTGAGAGAAATAGGCCTTTTGTGCACGTAGAAACTTGCCTTTGTGGAAGCTGGATAATCTATAGAGCTTCTGCATTGGCACACCAGTTATAATATGAGGACCAGAGATGAGAGCCGTTCAACAGTTTATTGTCCTTTAAAGTTTCTCACTTCAACAGTTGACTGACAGATGCTAAAAGGCAAATGAAAATCAGTAGATAGAAGGTACTCTAACAGATCATAATCAAATTAGAGCACTCATTCACTAGGAAAAAGCAATAACTATAACAAATATACAGAACTTATTGATTTGTGAACAATATTTGAGAGAAATAGGCCTTTTGTGTACACAGAGAAAGTCTTAGATCTTTGAGTTCAGCTCATGATGAATGGGGGCAAAAACAAGAGTTGCGTTTATAATTTTGTTCAGTCTAGTAAGCCTGAAACAGGTTGTAATCGGTCATAACATTTCAACTTGATATATTCCATGAACAATCAAATTATTAAATTGTTCACTTAATTACAAAACATTCAGCTTCGTAAACAATTATATCAGGTTAACTGCCAGCCTTGATTTCATGATTTTCTTACTTGTTCTTTTATGTTAACCTATTTGCATCTATAACTTGGCTTTAGTCTGCGTGGCATCACAGCTCAGGTGGGTTCTGAAGAACTCCTGGATCTTCTTCCACAGGTGGACTTCAGCTGCTGCGTGGGAGCTGGGCTCACCCCCCCATATGACTGGCTTGAGTACAAACCCATGAACACTAGAGGGGCAATAGGGCTCCAGTAGGTGTCCAGCTCTCGGGTAACACACACTCTCGAAGTTGTCCTTCCTATGACGCTTCAGTCTCTCCACCATCTCCTCCATGTAACCTTTACTGTCCCAGTTGAGGTCGTCCTCTGAAGCCACAAACAGGAAACGTCCCTTGGCTTGCTCAATTGGGATCAGGCTTCCCTTGTTTTCCTCTGCCAGGGGATTTGTAACACCATACTTGATAAAGAAGGCCCCTGACTCAACAGGAATCAACTTGCTGAAGTCAAACACTACTGGTGAGAGGATTTGGCGTTTTCTGTAGTAAAGAGGAACAGCCACATTGGCGCTGCAGCCATTGATCCACACTGTGGCCTCAACACCTGGCACATAAGCAGCAAGTGAAAGCGCAATATCTGTCCCCTTAGAATCCTGATATTACTCCAACTCCTTTACTGCCCACCTGGGAAGAAAATAAATGCAAATTAGAGGTAGTCTGTATAAACACACAGAGCTCAGGAACTGGGCTAAATGGCAAATGTTATATATGAACATAAAATGATATACCCTAGATGGGTGGATTAATAACAAGTGACAGAAGTAAAACCATTTTACATGGTGCAGTGCTAACTGTTGTTCTGTATGGGCTGGAGAACCAGTTTCTCAAAGCACTTAATCAGAATGGAGGTGAGTGCCACAAGGCGGTAGTAATTAAGACTAGACACTGCAAACTTTTAGGTACAGGGACGATGGTGGCTGTCTTGAAGCAGGTGGGAATCCTATCCATTAAGCTAGCTGATGTGTTACGGCCGCCGCTGGCTGCCTTAGAGTAGTTGTGTTTTGGAGTTGTCTGAACAGTATGCAAATCCCCGCTGCAAGCACCTGTTGAGGATTGGTTCCCCTGGACCTGGAACCACCCACTTCCTGGTTGCTGTTTGCTGGCGTCTGATTGGTGTGGCTGAAGATCCAACCGAACCTGCCAACCAGGACTCACCACCAGCTGGCCTACTAATAGTTTGTGTTCCTGCAGTTCGAGGCGACTGTGAGCCAGTGATCAGTTCGCCTTGTTGTTGGTTGTGTACCCTGTGAATGTCTTGAGTGTTGAATTTACCTGTTTCTGTCGGTTGCCTGCTTAAGTGACTCTTGTCAGTTAGAAACTTTGTGATAATTGATTGAGAGTTTGTTGAGCTCCCTTTTGACTAGTAGGTAAGTGAGCTCATTAGTGAGTACGGCTGTCTGCCTCGGGGAGTCCTGCTGGTTACTGAGTACGATGGCAGAAAAATTTAGTTTAGAAAAATTTGTAACACATCCTACCCTTGAACAAATACACAGATGTAGAAAGGATGATTTGGTGGAGATAGCGACTCACTTCAACATCCCCGTTATCAGGTCCATGCTTAAAAAAGAAATTAGGGAACGGGTGATTGGTGGATTGGAGGAATAAAGTGTGATTAGTGTAACAGAGCAGTTGGAGTCTGTGTCTCCCCAGTTCCTCAGCAGAAGCAGGGGGTGGCCCGAGTACTGAGACGCCCTCAGGCTCTGGGAAAGTCTACAAGGCAGGGGAGCGAGCAAAGACCCCGTTTACTCTGCCTAAGTACGACCCTTCCCCACCGAGTAGTACTGGCATATGGAGGCCAGGTTAAAGGTCCGCCTGGCTCGGCTGCAGCTGGAAGCTCATGAGCAGGAGGCGCAAGCCCAGCTCCAGCTCCAGTTGGAAATGAGGAAGATTGAACTGCAGGCTGAGACTGAGAGGGCAGTGAGACTGAGACAGCTCGAGCTTGAGACTTCTGATACAGGACGGAGTGCTCCTAGAGGCTCAAGTATGTCACCACCTTCCACCAGCTCCCCCAATGTAGTGTTTGATATCAGAAAGCATTTGGCTCTGGTACCTGTATTTCGGGATAATGAAGTTGACTCCTATTTCAATGTATTTGAAAGGATTGCGGCTGCCTTACAATGGCCACGTGAAGTATGGACACTTCTGCTTCAGTGTAAAATGCATGGTAAAGCGCAGGATGCCATGGCCGCACTCCCCGTTAAAGATAGCTTAGATTACGAAATCGTTAAGACAGCTATCTTACATGCCTATGAACTTGTGCCTGAAGCGTACCGTCACAAGAAAACCTCTACTCAGACCTATGTTGAGTTTGCCCGTGAGAAGGGAACTCTATTTGATAAATGGTGCACAACATGTAAGGTAAATGATGTCAATGCCTTGAGAGAACTGATCCTGCTAGAGGATTTCAAGAACTGTTTATCTGAGCGTATTGTTGTGTACTTGAATGAACAGAAAGTGAGCATACTTTCTGCTGCTGCTGTACTGGCAGATGAGTATGTGTTAACGCATAAGTCTGTTTTTCCTCCAGTCTCTGCTGTTTCGCATCCCCCTTCTCCTCCTAGACCATCAAAACCACGTGGGCTTAAAGAGGAACGGGAATGCTATTACTATCACCAAGTTGGCCATGTCATTGCAAATTGCTTGACACTAAAACGCAGAGAGCAGTCCTCATGCTCTGTTCAACCAAAAGGGGTAGGACTGATTAAAGCAGATTGTGGTGTGAACACTTACTTGTCTGATCAGAAAATTGATTACTGTTTTAAGCCATTCATGTTTGATGCCTTTGTGTCACTGACTGGGGAGTCAGCTGATAAACGCCTAATATGTGCTTTGAGAGAAACTGCATGTTCGCAATCTGTAATCCTTTCTTCAGTTTTGCCTTTCTCTGATAGCTCTGCCTGTCACTACAGTTCTGTCCTTAGGGGAGTTGAGATGGGTTACGTGCCACGGCCAGTGCACCGCGTCCATATTCAGTCCTCCCTGGCTACTGGTTTCTTCCCAGTAGCGGTTTGTACTGAACTGCCAATCCCCGGTATCATGCTCCTGATGGGGAACGATATTGCGGGAGGTAAGGTAACTCCCACATTAGAAGTTCTGGATCACCCTCAGTGTGATGGGATCCAGACCTCAGATCAGACCCCCCGAATGTGTTTCCTGCATGCGCTGTAACTCGCGCACGCTCCCATGACATTAGCCCCAATGACTATGAAGCATCATTGCGTGACAGTTTGTTCCTGTCACTTTTTTCAGGTGACACAGAAAGCGAGAAAGAGGTTGAGAGCTCCGTATTACCAACCCAGGATGAGTCTGCTAATCAAAGGCCCCCGGCTGGCCCGGAACTGCCGTCCGCTGGAGAAGCGGCATTTCCAGTCAACCGAGCGCGCTTGAGCCAGATGCAGAAAGCAGACCCGACCCTAAAAGGGTGCTTTTCCAAGGTGGTGAGTAATGACAAAGGGGTGAGAAAGTAGCATATGTTATGGATGGTGAGATGCTGTTACGTAAATGGTCTTCCTTCGTAACTGGTGATTCTGAGTGTGACTCTGTTTACCAGATAGTTGTTCCTGACGGGTGCCGCCAACAGGTGTTGTCAGTGGCTCATGAGAGTAAGTGGGCAGGACATTTGGGCATAACCAAAACATACCAAGCCATCCTCCATCATTTCTATTGGCCAGGTCTAAAGTCTGATGTTTCTAAACATTGCCGTGCGTGCCATGTGTGTCAGGTTGTCGGGAAACCTAATCAGACTGTCCCCCCCGCGCCTTTAAATCCCATTCCTGTGATAGCAGAGCCCTTTGAGCGGGGTGATTATTGACTGTGTTGGCCCTCTACCTCGAACTAAAAGTGGTAATCAGTATTTATTGACTATTATGTGTGCCGCCACTCGTTACCCAGAGGCTATTCCGCTCCGGTCGATAACCGCTACTGCCATAGTAAAAGTTTTACTGAAGTTCTTCTCTACTTTTGGATTGCCGCGGGTGATCCAGACCGACCAGGGCTCTAATTTTAAGTCTGGTCTCTTCAGACAGGTACTCAAGAGTTTGAGTGTGCATCACATTGTGTCCTCGGCGTATCACCCCCAGTCGCAAGGAGCTTTAGAACGCTGGCATCAGACGCTAAAGTCGATGCTCAGAAAATACTGTGTGGAGACAGAGAAACAGAGGGATGAGGGAGTCCCCTTTGTCCTATTTGCGGCTCGTGATGCTGTGCAGGAGTCTATTTAGGCTTTAGTCCTGCACAGCTTGTTTTTGGCCACACACCCCGTGGGCCGCTTAAGTCACTGCATGACCAGTTCCTGTCATGTGAGTCTTTGCCCAAAAAGCATGCGTTAGACTACGTTACCCAGTTCCAGGAGCGTCTGCAACGAGTCAACGCCCTCGCTAGAGCCACCCTCCGTGATTCTCAATCAGCTATGAAGCGCTATTATGATCGTGCTGCCACATCCCGCAGGTTTGAGGTGGGAGATAAAGTTTTGGTGCTACTGCCCACCACCAGCTCAGTCTTCACAGCTAAATTCTCCGGTCCGTATGTCATTAAGGAGCGTCTTAGTGACACTGATTATGTACTCTGTACCCCGGACAGAAGGCGCAAAACTAGAGTCTGTCACATAAACCTGTTAAAAGGCTACCAGTCCTGCGAGGACAAGGTTAGCCCTGATGGGCCCTCGGCAGCAAACCCATCAGAAGCCAAAGCCGCTGCCATCATTGTGACAGAGCCTGTGGGCACTCTCCACGGAGATGATCCACAAATGCGCGTCTCTTTACATCCGCCTGTCCGCCTCCCAAATTCAGAAATGCTTGCACACCTGCCATTTCATTTGCAGCATTTAACTACTGAACAGCAACATGATCTTGAAGGCCTCATCAGCCGGTACCATTGTCTATTTGGTGATATTCCAACCTGCACGTCTGTTTTACAACATGACATAGAGGTAAAAGATGAAAACAACATGCTTACCGTGCCAATCAAACTAAACATCACTTGATGAAACAGGAGGTAGAGTACCTCTTGCAAAATGGGCTAGCTTCCACTAGTTCCAGTCCGTGGAGTTCTCCGTGCTTACTAGAAGCTAAATCCGATGGCTCCCCTCGGTTCATCACAGATTTCCGCAAAGTAAATGCGGTTACTGTCAAAGACTCATACCCTCTCCCACGCATGGAGGATTGTATTGATAACCTGGGCACCGCAAAATTCGTTAGCAAGTTAGACTTGCTGAAAGGTTATTGGCAGGTACCTTTAATGGACCGTGCCAGAGAAATCTCCGCATTCGTCACTCCCGATCATTTCTGTCAATACAATGTGATGGCGTTTGGAATGTGTAACACGCCTGCAACATTCAAGAGGTTAGTTAACATTGTATTATCTGGTTTGCCAAACTGCAATGCGTACCTTGATGACTTAATCGTTTATGCAGACACCTGGGAGAAGCACATGTGCGTATTAGAGCAGGTTTTTGACCACCTGGGCTGCGCTAACCTGACTCTAAATTTGGCCAAATGCGACTTTGGAAAAGCCACCGTCACCTATCTTGGACAGCAGGTTGGGCAGGGACAAGTGCGCCCTGTTGAGGCCAAGGTTGTTGCCATCAGGGACTGCCCTGTTCCCACGACCCGGAAAGCCCTGCGCCAGTTTCTGGGGATGGCTGGATACTACAGGAGGTACTGCTGCAACTTCTCCAGTATCGCCTCCCCACTCACAAGTTTACTCAGCACCAAGGTGGATTACGTATGGACCCCAGAATGCCAGGTAGCATTTGATAGTGTAAAGACCTTGTTATGTCACACTCCTGTGCTCGCTGCCCCTGACTTTACCGCTCCCTTCAAGCTTGAGGTAGACGCCAGTGCAGTGGGCGCTGGTGCTGTCCCGTTACAGGACGGGGAGGATGGTATTGACCATCCTGTTGCTTACTTTTCCCGCAAGTTCAACCGACACCAGATAAATTATTCCACCATTGAAAAGGAAGCCCTCTGTTGTTAGCACTACAGCACTTTGAGGTCTATGTTGGGTCTACTCCTTTGCCTGTTGTTGTGTTCACTGATCATAATCCCCTTGTTTTTCTGTCTCGCATGTTTAACCACAACCAGCGACTCATGCGATGGGCACTGGTGGTTCAGGACTTCAACCTCGACATCCGACATAAGAAGGGGTCTGAAAATGTGCTAGCTGATGCTTTGTCGAGACTGTAGAGATTAGCTAAGTGTTTAGTAGCTTTATTGCCAAGCCACGGGGGCTTGTAATTTAAGGGGGGGAGTGTTACGGCCGCCGCTGGCTGCCTTAGAGTAGTTGTGTTTTGGAGTTCTCTGAACTGTATGCAAATCCCCGCTGCAAGCACCTGTTGAGGATTGGTTCCCCTGGACCTGGAACCACCCACTTCCTGGTTGCTGTTTGCTGGCGTCTGATTGGTGTGGCCGAAGATCCAACCGAACCTGCCAACCAGGACTCACCAATCAACACCAGCTGGCCTACTAATAGTTTGTGTTCCTGCTGTTCGAGGCGACTGTGAGCCAGTGATCAGTTCGCCTTGTTGTTGGTTGTGCACCCCTGTGAATTTCTTGAGTGTTGAATTTACCTTTTTCTGTCAGTTGCCTGCTTGAGTGACTCCTGTCAGTTAGAAACCTTGTGAACTACAGAATCGGAGACAACTCAATTAATTAAACAATTGACTCAAACCTGAATTCAGTTGTCCTTACCACCTTAATTTATCCCAAATATCTTGTTACTGCCCTACCCTAACGAGCTGGGTTGTAACAGATGTCATTACTGACTCATGTGTTTAGTACACGGGGATGTTATCAGACCCAGCAGCTTTGCTCATATAGCAGACAGACAATTCATAAACATTCGTAAATGCCTACTACATACCACCATGACGCAGTATACTACATACTGCGTTTCATAGTAGTATGCACTATGAAACTGTTAAATCAATTTATTTTGCAGAATAGGCCAGGCTTAGCCTGTTTTCAGTTTTGGAAAATGGAAGTAATTAATAGGAGGAATAGGAGAGTCAAGAGGTTGTGACTTTATGCTACTGGGCTTAAAAGTTACTCAAAAAACTCACCTTAGAATGTTGTAGTAAGAAATCCACTGCTTCTTTAAAGTGGTCCAGATGGAGCTCTTTCATGTTGTCAGGCTTATCAGAGAACACTGCTACATTCAGAACCATAAACCCTTTGTTTGCCAGCAGAGAGGCTCTTTTCTCAGACTTAAAGCTGCTCAGATCCAACACAGCGGGAAACTGACCTTCTCCTGAAACATACACAGGTACATCTTTTATATTTATCTTTTTCATTTTTTTAAGGATGCGATTCCATCAGCTCTAAATTCATTATCAGATCACAAAGTAATGGAGGACTCCTATGCTAATTTCAGTCCCTCCCAAATCGATCATCTTGTTGATAGTGCTGCAGGCTCACTGCGAATGACACTCAACTCTGTAGCCCGTCTAAAAAGAAAATACTAAAACAAAGATGGTTAGCTCCATGGTATAACACTGAAACTCGCAAATTAATTAATTAATTTGGCAAGATAGTCTTAAAACTTATAGGAAGGCCCTCCGTAATGCCAGAGCAGCGTACTACTCGTCATTAATAGAGGAAAATAGGAACAACCCCAGGTTTCTTTTCACCACTGTAGCCAGGCTGACAGAGAGTCACAGCTCTATTGAGCCAAGTATTCCCATAGCTCTCAGTAGTTACGACTTCATGCTTCTATACTATTACAAAATTCACCAACACCTGCCCTCGACTGGCACTGACTTAACTTCAATAATTTTTTCATCTAAACCAGCAACCTGCCTCTTAGACCCCATCTCAACTAGGCTGCTTAAAGAAGTTTTACCCCTAGTCAGCACTTCTATACTATATATGATCAATCTATCTTTATCAACAGGCTATGTACCACAGTACTTTAAAGTAGCTGTAATTAAACCTCTTCTGAAAAGCCCAACCTTGATCCAGATATTTTAGCCAACTATAGACGTACATCTAACATTCCATTTGTCTTTAAGATCCTGGAGAAAGCAGTTGCTAAACAGCTGTGTGACTTTCTACAGAGCAATAGTTTATTTGAAGATTTTCAGTCAGGATTTAGAGCTCATCATAGCACAGAGACAGCACTGGTGAAAATTACCAATGACCTCCTAATTGCATTAGACAAAGTACTTGTCTCTGTACTTGTACATTTGATACCATTGACCATCAGAACCTATTACAGAGACTGGATCATTTCATTGGCATTAAAGGAACCGCTCTAATCTGGTTTAAGTCCTATTTATCAGATTGATTTGAGTTTGTACATGTTATTGATGAGTCCTCCATGCACGTTAGTCATGGAGTTCCACAAGGATCTGTCCTCGGACCAATCCTGTTCACTTAATATTGCCTAAAGGAAGTATATATAATCAGGAAATAGTACATAAACTTTCATTGTTACGCAGATGATACTCAGTTATATCTATCGATCAAGCCAGATGAAACTAATCAGTTAGCTAAACTTCAAATGTGCCTTCAGGATGTTAAAACCTGAATGACCTGTAATTTTCTAATGTTAAACTCAGATAAAACTGAAGTTTTTTGTTCTGGGGCCCAAGCACCTCATTAAGCATTATCTAAAGATATAGATTCCCTTGATGGCATCACCTTGGCCTCCAGCACCACTGTGGGGAATCTTGGAGTTATCTTTGATCAGGACATGTCGTTTAAGTCTCACATTAAGCAAATTTCAAGGACCGCCTTTTTCACCTACGTAATATTGCGAAAATCAGGAATATCCTGTCTAAAAATGATGAAGAAAAACTAGTCCATGCATTTGTTACTTCTTGGCTGGATTACTGCAATTCCTTATTATCAGGCTGCTCGAAAAAGTCCATTAAAACTCTTCAGCTGATTCAGAATGTTGCAGCATGTGTTCTGACAGGAACCAGGAAAAGAGATCATATTTCACCTGTCTTAGCTTCTCTGCATTGGCTTCCAGTAAAATCCAGAATAGAATTTAAAATCATTCTTCTACCTACAAAGCTCTTAATGGTCAGGCACCATCTTATCTTAAAGAGCTCGTAGTACCTTACTATCGCACCAGAGCACTGCGCTCCCAGAATCCAGGGTTACTTGTGGTTCCTAGAGTTTCCAAAAGTAGAATGGGAGCCAGAGCGTTCAGCTATCAAGCTCCTCTCCTGTGGAACCAGGTTCCGGTTTGGGTTCAGGAGGCAGACACCATCTCCACATTTAAGACTAGGCTTAAGACTTTCGTCTTTGACAAAGCTTATAGTTAGGACTGGCTCAGGTGAGTCCTGAACCATCCCTTAGTTATGCTGCTATAGGCCTAGACTGCCGGGGGACTTCCCATGATGCACCGAGCTCCTCTCTCCTCTACTTTCTCTCCATCTGTGTGCAACCTCATCCCATTAATGCATGTTACTAACTCGACTTCTCCCCTTTCCTGTAGTCTTGTGCTTTCTCGTCCCTCTCCTCTCTCCTCCTATCACTTCCCGCAGGGGTTTCTGGCTCTGGAGCTGTGGAGTCTGGATCTGTGGTTGCGAGTCACCTGCTGTCCCGTGTTCCTGCTCGACACTCTCTACTACAATTATTATTATTATTATATTATTATTATTATTATTATCATCATCAACACTGCTGTAAATATCTGTACCATTATTCATTTAGTCCATAGCAACATCACCTTTACTGTCTGTACCTCTGTGTGTATACTGTGTAGGCTGCCTTCCTCCCTTCTCTCTCCTTCCATGCCTCTCTCTCTTTCTCTCTGTTCCTCTCTTGCCCTCTCTCCCTCTCCCTCTTTCTCTCTCTTTCCTTCACCCCCAACCGATCGAGGCAGATGGCCGCCCACCCTGAGCCATGGTTCTGCTCAAGGTTTCTGCCTCTTAAAAGGAAGTTTTTCCTTGCCTCTGTCCCCTAGTGCTTGCTCTTAGTAGGAATTGTTGGGCTTCTGTAAATAACATCACAGAGTATGGTCTAGACCTGCTCTTTTATGAAAAGCGCTCTGAGATAACTGTTGTTGTGATTTGGCACTATATAATAAAATTGAACATAACAATATATTATATAAAATCCTACATCTTACATACTGTGCATCCTTTTGATGCAGAGTCACTGAACTTTTGTAAAATTTCTAAGCATCATTACATAAGCAAGTTATAGGGCTGCAATCATTATTTATTTTCATAACTGATTAATCTATGGATATGGATATAAATAACTAATGATGGCTGCATTACATTTATCATAACTGGTTTCAGGGTCCTGGTATTGTGCATGCTGGCTCACTGTCTGGGCCTACTGGGACATCTAAAAAGGTATTGGAGCCATTGTTAATGTTATTAGTAACACTTGTGCTTTTCATGCTATGACAAGTCAAAATGGCTGCTTGTAGCTATTGCTAAGTAAATTAACAGTTGTTATATATTCATAATAAAAACACTATTAGGTTGTAATTAAAATATGATGAATCTCCTACCTGGGGGAGTAAACAGGACTCCGCGGATATTCCCCTCTTTGACAGGGAGCCGGCTGACCCCGTCTCCAATCAGAAGCCTCTCGTTGGTCGCCGCTGCCAGCATCCTTTCCTCCCCTTCCTCCTCGTGCACAGAGAACTTCACCACTTGGGGGTTTAGTGCATTTGTTTTTTGAAACTTTCTGTGCAAGGTGTCAGGCCTCATCGACCACAGCAGACCCATGGGTTCAACCCCGACGTAGTTGCCACTGAGCGAGGGGTCTCTCTTCAGGTCGATCTCCCCGCTCCCATCAGCCCTGTAGGTTGCTGAGGAGCTGAACACCACTCCTTTCTTGTCAATTGATCTGGCTTTCATGGAGACCACCTGTCTCGACCTCAGCCCGGCCACCTTTACCTGAACGGGCTCGTCAAACAAACAACCTGGCGCTCGGCAGCAGCCTCAGTCTGACTTGGGAGGACATCTCACCTGAAACAAATTAAGAAAATTATTAATTATAATGAATAAATACGGGGCACCACCCTGGGATCAGGGACCAATAACCAAATATGAGCACCAAGTATGATCAGTCTAAAATGGGTTTGTCCACCTATAGATGGCAAACACAGAAGGGTGAATCCGTACACAGGCCGTGGCAACCAACTCTTACTACAACATTATAGATAAATCACAGGCAACGACTTCTTAAAATTATAATAGGATTTATTCAACTCAAGCATAGATGATCAATAACTTTAAATAAATCACTATTAACTATTGTAAGCAAAAATGAAAGAAGTCAATAAACAAATCATACAAAAATATACAACAATCCAGCAAGCATTTGTGTGTGTGTGTGTGTGTGTGTGTGTGTGTGTGTCTGTGTGTGTGTGTGTGTGTGTGTGCTCCTATATCAGCATCTTGATCCTGATCGATATTATGATCAGCAGTAAGCATGCCAAGGCCACAGAAAGGGGGAGCAGTGTAGCCCGGCCAAGAATGCAACAATCATAGTGAAATAAAAGTGATAATCTACCCAAAATCTGAAAGGTCAGAAGATGATAAGAGACATTTGGCTTTCTGCGAATTTCCCCAGATCCAGGAAAGCAAGCCGAGAGATGACGTATGGCTTAGAAACAGAGCTATAAAGAGGTCCAAAGAAGTTGAAAGTCAGTTGTTACATGGCTTCATGTATATCAGGGTTCTTGCACCATTTTAAAAGTCAAATTTAATGCTTTTTAAGATGTTTTAAGACCTCAAAAAAAATAAATTTAAGACCTTAAATCTAAAAAAAAGAGATGCGCGTTTGATCTCTTAATGAACGACGCAGTGCCACATTTGGCAGTTTTATTTTCATCACATGTGAAAGACTTTGTATATTCCGAATCAGGGAATATAGAGGCTGTTTACACCTGGCATTAAAATGTATTTTGGGTGATCAGATTGTGATCGGGTAGCACTTGACCACATGAAAGTACAGGTGTAAATGCACCCGACATGCATTGAGGAAACATTGGGATCCAATCAGCAAAACGACCTCTGGAGGTGGCCAGGGACACCATGACCACATGGATGCAAATGCCTTGATAACCACAAAAACAGCAACTACTTGGGCGGAAATATGTATCGGACAGCACAGACCGGAGCCTACAGAATCCATTCAGTGTTGTGCATAAACATGCTTAAACAGTGCCAATTATTGATCATGCTCAGGTTTTTGGTGAACTGATCGTGTCTGTTTGTGAACATGAACTAGGGCTGGGCAATAAAACAATGGTAATAATCATGATACAATCTTCCTCAATAACAAATGTTCAATAAATATTTGATTTGATCATTTGAATCACAAACGAATTAGCACTTTCTTTTCTATTAGGACATTTATTGTGTTGAGAAAAAGGGACTGAAAAACGATTTTACTTTATTTTTCTTTGTTTTGAATGTTTTACCTCAGCTTAGTGAAGTAATCCACTGTTTGATACCAGGCTGCTGTTTGGCATCGAGTGTTTGTCATGTTCTGACCATAAAGATAAGTTTAAAAGCACAATCTGGTTTCTTCAGGAACAAAAAATACTATCAAAGAACTATTTGCAGAGAAGGAACAATTTGGCAGATATTTACATGTGCATTTCTCCGGTTTGTGTTGGGCAGACGTATTGCAACGGAAGAGAATATTGTGAACTTAAATATATAAATTGACACAATGTAAAAATATAGAGCAACAAAGATTAACAATTAACAACAAATATGCGCAATGTGCCAGGTTTGTGCATGATATGCAATGACTGACTGCTGACTGTTCTGGCGGCACCAGATGGTCAATCTCCCACCCGTAGGCGGACTCATCCCCACCAGAGATGAGCTCAACGAGGGTGGTGTCATCCGCAAACTTCAGGAGCTTAACAGACTGGTGACTGGTGGTGCAGCTGTTGGTGTACAGGGAGAAGAGCAGAAGGGAAAGAACGCAGCCTTGAGGGGAACCGGTTCTAATGGTCCTGGAATCAGAGACATGTTTTCCCAGCTTCACGTGCTGCTTCCTGTCCGTCAGGAAGTCTGTGATCCACCTGCAGGTGGAGTCAGGCACATTCAGCTGAGATAGCTTGTCCCGCAGGAGGGCTGGGATGATGGTGTTGAAAGCAGGCTGAAATCCTGGCGTAGGTTCCTGGGAAGCCTGGGTGCTGGAGGATGAAGTGAATGGCCTGTTTACTGCATTATCTACAGACCTGATGGCTTTGTATGCAAACTGCAGGGGGTACAGGAGGGGGTCAGTGATGGATTTAAGTTGGCAAACTCTGAGGAGTGGGAGGAGGGGATGGTGGACTGGGGCTGAAGCTGAACGGAGGAGTCATGGGGGATGGTGTCCAAATGACTCTCAAAGCGGCTGTAGAACTGGTTCAGATCATTTGCCAGGCAAGAGTCATTGATGGAGTGGGGGCTTTGGGTTTGTACTATGTGATCTGTCTGAAACCCCTCCAGACAGAAGTGGCGTCGTTTGCAGAGAACTGGTCCTTTAGCCTCTCGTTTAGCATCTCGCACCTCCTTTCTAAACCTGTGCTTTAACTGCACTGTAAATCTGTGCCTTTCTCTCCTCCTTCTGCTTACTAACCCCACATGCACACACCACGTGATCTCTGAAGCTAACCAGACCTGTGACCCACAGTTGTCACACTCTGCCTGTCTGCCATGCGGTGTTTTGCACTTTTGTGTTTAGTTAGTGTTATTTTGGTCTGTTGGGTTTTGGGGGTCTGTCTTGTCTTTCGTCTAGTGTTCGGTAACCCTTGTCATATCTGTTACCCCAGTGATCCCTCTGCATGTCTGCCTCTGTTCCCCTGCTCTCTCTCTCTCTCTCTCCCTACCTGTGCCTCGTTAGCCTCATGTCTGTCACCTGTGTTGCTCCCGCCCTGTAGTCCCTGTGTATATATACCTGGTGTTTCTGTCTTGTCTTTGTCGGGTCATTGTTTATTGTCACCCAGTGTTACCAGCCTACTCGTTGTGTTTCCCTGCTTATATTGGATTCTGGTTTTCTCGTTTGGATTACTTTGTTTGGACTCTGTCATCAGCCACTCAGTTTGTAAGTGTGCTCGCCTTTGTTTGTTTATCAAAACCCCTTGAACTGTACCTCCTTTGCCTCGTGTCCTGCATTTGGGTTCTCCAACCAGCTCAACCCTGCCTCACCCACACCAAACCGTGACAAGAGTAGGCTAGCATCAGAGTGCGTCCCCATTTTGTGAATTTCCGCCATCTTGATCTTGAAATGACATGGTTTGACCGGCCATCTTGATTCCAAAATCAGCTGGCCTCTAGCACAACCGGGTCTGGCACCACCCATGTAGTCGGATCCATCCCCCTCCTTTGTCTCTCTCTCACACACACACACACACACACACACACACACACACACACACGTATACATTTATGTACAGTCGCAGGAAAAGTATGTGAACCCCTTGGAATTACCTGGATTTCTGCATAAATGTGATCTGATCTTCCTCCAAGTCATAACAATAGACAAACACAGTCTGCTTAAACTGATACCACATAAACAATGATATATTATCATGTTTTTATTGAACACACACTTACAGTGCAGGGTGGAAAAACTATGTGAGTCCTTGGATTTAATAACTGGTTGACAATTCTTTGGCACCAACCAAATGTTTCCTGTAGTTGCAGATCAGACCTGAACAATGGTCAGGAGGAATTTTGGACCATTCTTCTTTACAGAACTGTTTCAGTTCAGCAATACTCTTGGGATGTCTGGTGTGAATCCCTCTCTTGAGGTCATGCCACAGCATCTCAACTGGTTTGAGGTCATTGTCTGACTGGAGCACTCCAGAAAGCGTAATTTCTTCTGCTGAAGCCGTTCTGTTGTTGATTTACTTCTGTGTTTTGGGTCGCTGTCCTTTTACATCACCCTTCTTCTGTTGAGCTTCAATTGGTGGAGGGATGTTGATGATAGCAAACCTTCCAGGCCCTGTGGCAGTTTAAAAAAATATTGAGCTTTTAATAAAAATTAAACTGAAGAATTACATCTTCAGTTGGAACCAGTGCCATGGTTGTGCCATAGCGCCATGTACACAAAAGGCCTTTTTCTCTCAAATATTGTTCACAAAGCTGTCAAATTCTGTGTTAGGGAGCACTTCTCCTTTGCTGAGACAATCCATCCACCTCACAGGTTTGGCACATCAAGATGCTGATCAGACAGCATAGCCATTGCACAGGTGTGCCTTAGGCTGGCCACTCGAAAATGTGCAGTTCCATCACACAGCACAATGCTACAAATGTCGCAAGTTTTGAGGGAGCGAGCACTTGGCATGCTGACAGCAGGAATGTCCACCAGAGCTGTTGCCTGTGAATTGAATGTCTATTTCTCTACCAAAGGCGTTTCAGAGAACTTGGCAGTACATCCAACCGGCCTCACAACCACAGACCACGTGTAACCACACCAGCCCCAGACCTCCACATCCAGCTTCTCCTTTGCATAGAGTTGATCAGGTTGTTGATTGTGGAATGTTGGTCCACTCCTCTTCAATGGCTTTGCAAAGTTGCAGTCAGGTCAAGACCCCGATGAGGACGACGAGCATGCAGATGAGCTTACCTGAGACGGTTCCTGACAGTTTGCATAGAAATTCTTTGGTTATGCAAATAGTTGCAGCAGCCGTCCGGATGGTCTCAGATGATCTTGGAGGAGAAGATGCTGGATGTTGAGGTCCGGGCATAGACTGTATATAAAAAGGGTCCGGGGCTGGTGTGGTTACACGTGGTCTGTGGTTGTGAGGCCGGTTGGATGTATCAGCATCTTGATATGCCACACCTGTGAGGTGGATGGATTATCTCGGCAAAGGAGAAGTGCTCACTAACACAGATTTTGACAGATTTGAGAGAAATAGGCCTTTTGTGCACGTAGAAACTTGCCTTTGTGGAAGCTGGATAATCTATAGAGCATTGGCACACCAGTTGAAGTACGAGGACCAGAGATGAGAGCCAGTCAGTGAAAACTAAATGTCATAGTGTCCCTGTTAATCCTTCCATTCATTGACCAGATGGATACTGAAGATATTTTAGGAGAGAGAGAAGCAGGAGATTGGCAGGGCAGCTGATTCTGAGGTCAGTAGTGGTGTACAGGTCTAAGGACATGTGGGCTGTTTTGTTTTCTTCAAACAATAGGCATTGGTTGGGAGGTCTACTCTCTAAGGCAAAGTCTAAACTAAATTATTTTATGACATGTATTATAGTTTCTATATTCTGACCAACTTTGCTTTCTGCTTTCATTGGCTATAAAAATTAAATAAATATGCAGATGTCGCCTTCAAATCCATTCCACTCGGCTCATTTAGAGTCCATATAAGTTAAACTCAATTCCTTATTTTCACTGCTCGCACCTGCTGCACTGCAGCGACACAGCGAGGTAAAGAAAGCATTTTAGCATACCGGCTGCTCAGGTGTGTCTTTGTGCTCACATACATACGTCCCTAAAAAAGACACCTTTAAATTGAATAATTTGTTTACCTGATGCTTTTAAAGGCATCATGTAGTCTTTGTTGCAGCATTAAATTTAAAACACTTTCACTTAGATTATGTTGTTAAAACACTTATAACAGAGTTATCTAACATTTTTGCTAGGCTAGCTAGTTAAAATGAATCAAGCAGAGTTAGCAGCTCTTTGAATCCTGGTCAATGAGAGACGGTTAACTAACAGATTTCAGGATTGATGATAGAGACTCTATTGTCACTGTATACAAAATACAACGAAATGTAGTTTAGAGCAAAACATTGAACGTAGCAGCTTTAAAATAGCACATAAGCAATAAGCAATCAATGACGATTTTGATTAAATTTGCTATATATATAAAAGAAATCCTAGAGAAGACGCACCAAAAATGTTTTTGCTTCCAAACCCCATGTAACATTACAGTAACTTTTGTTCAACAGAGGGGAAATGGAAAAACAGTGTATGTCTGTTGCTTTTTATTTGTTAACATCTTGTCTTCTTCACTGGTTGTTGACATAAGTGTAGTCCTAATACAGTTACAAAAGATGCGAGTGCAAAGATTTTGCAAGTGCAAATTACGCATAACCTGGGGGCTAAGCCCCCCCATCTTTCAATCCGTCCCTGGATGATATTACATTAGAAAAGTTGATCTACAGGAAAAACATATCTGAAAGCAATAAAGAATGCCTGAGAGCCTTACTTCATTATAATCTATTATAGTTTGTAGATTTTGAATTGTCACCTGCCACCTGAATTTTGTGTTTCCCTTTAAATAAATAGAATAATTTTAATTGTTTTCACGTTAACTATATTACTTCTCAAACTATAGCCAGATCAAATTATAACAACTACGCAAATTTTTACTACATTTTTTACAGTTAACCTGATGAAAACAGACCCCTTTTTCCAGAAAAAATGCCTAAAATTACATACCCAAAATGAATCAGGAATAACTCCTCAACCATTTTGCCTAAAATACAACAGTTATCATACAACATTTTCAAATATACCAGGCGAATTTCCATATTTTGGCAATATTTATTGTTAAAATAGTAATATCAAAAAGTCTCCTTGCACATGCTCATTGTCTTTGACCACTGTCATTCCTCTCAGAGAAAAAATGACAAAACAGACTTTCTTCCCTCTCGCTGTCTCCCTGCCTCACATAAAAATTTGACAGAAGATAACAAGGCAAAAGATAACTGAACCTGCAACTCGAAGGAGAGCATGGAAAGGTGCAAGTTAATAAGGAGAAGGAATGAGAGTGGCTGTAATGGGTTAGCTCAGTCCATCAAAAAGGGACTCAAAATAAATAAGATTCCTCTTTTGTTTGCCATTGTTTGTCTAGTTTCTCAAACCTTAGATAGAAGAGTTCCTTTTTTAACTAATAGTATCTTGTTTTACCTTTGCTTCTTCTGCTTTTCTGTCATGAGATGGTTGATCTGATGCTGAATGTCAGTGATTTATATTGGTTGGGTTCCCTTTTTGCTTCGCTGTGTCCTGATCCTGTTAAATATTGTATCTGATCTGTCCTCCAAAGAATGTATGAATGTGTGACTAGTTAAACTGTAACTTCTTGGTTTGGTTACTAAGTCCATGACAGTGCAGTGAGCATACTGAGCATGTGGACTGACCGGGGACAAGTGGATTAGGAGTGGTTTGAGGAATTTCTATTCACATTTTAGACACTTTTTGTTTTTGCATTATGTCAAAGTTGACCCAGTTGAAGTCTGACCCAGTGTTAGGGGGAGTAGAGATTAGTGTTTATGAAGGGACTGAACCCTTCTATGGTGTCTAACAGATGTTTACACTTATCCTACAGCACTGTGCCCTTATATGGTATTTAGCAGATACCTAAACATGTCCTATATAAGCTTTGTTTGATGTACAGAGAGACAGAGTGGCCATCGGGCTGGGTCACTCTCCAAGCTGCTGCAGAGCTTGTAATTGATGCTGAATTCCTTGATGTAATAAACTTTTATGATCAAGAACAGGGTCAAGCGGGTTTCTTCTCAACACATCATCGCAGCATTATTGTTCGGACACCACAAGGCTTAAAGGCAAAGGTATGAAGCGACAAAGCAACTATGGCAATCGGCCTCTAGAACTTGTGGAACTGATTCTGTATACAGGTGCTTCTCAGAAAATTTTAATATTGTGGAAAAGCAATTTTCTTCCCGTAATTTAATTCAAAAAGTTCTCATTACACATAAAGTAAAATATTTCAGGCCTTTTTTTGTTTTAATCTTAATGATTACGGCTTACAGCTCACAGAAATCAAAAATCCAAATCTCAAAATATTAGAATAAAGAATCTAATGAAGAATAATAATAATAATAATAATAATAATAATAATAATAATAATAATAATAATAATAATATATACCTTGTCATTAGTCAATTTGAGTTCTGTCTCTGAAGGGTCACGGCGAGAATATTTTAAAGGACTATTTTTACATTCCTCACAATACTTTTCTTCTTCCATTCCTTCTAAACCAGAGCTGCATCCGTTTCCGTTCAGCTGCTACCAGCACAACACCCCAGTATGGACCAGCTCATTGAATTTGACTTTGAACTGGACAGGACCTATGCTGATATAGTATTACTGCCCAGGCACCACGCAGGTGCTGTGATCATCCCAGAGTAGAGCAGAGAGCCTGGATAGCAGCCGTGTGGTCCCAGCTTGGACTTAAGTCGATAAAAAAGCTTGAACTTTTACCAACATGTTTATTTTCAACAATAATAGACACCAGAGTACAAACGTTGGTGGATTATCACTTTTATTTCACTATGATTGCTGCATTCTTGGCCAGGCTACACTGCCCCCCCTCTCTGTGGCCTTGGCATGCTTACTGCTGATCATAATATCTCAACCATAACCTGACTTTGTGGAATGAGCTGGTGTCTTTTGTGCTATGTGCTAGAGACAGGTTTGTGTTTGTGCAAAGTGTTTTATATTTACAGATAACACATTTACACACAGATCGCTCATCTGTTCACACAAATAATATTGAAACATAAATACCCCCATACAGCCATAACCTGACTTTGTGGAATGAGCTGGTGTCTTTTGTGCTATGTGCTAGAGACAGGGCAGTCTTTCTGTGCTCTCTCACTCTGCTGTGTGTCCTCCTCTACCTCTGCCCAACAGCACACATGAGGTCCTTCTGTTGAGCCCATGCAGTCAGATACAGAGAGGAGCACACACACACACACACACACACACACACACACACACAGGGCTATAGAGGTTTAACACTGTGATCTTAATTTCAGCTGTCTATTATATTGGTGTATGTTTTGTAGAACAGTTTTCACACAAATTTGCTTCTAAATTCCTTCTACATTCCCATCTCTGTGACTTCTTAGTCACATTCTAACACATTCACCCTTTCAGGCCATTATCAGGAGACATCATCTGCTGACAAGTCGTTGACCTACAATAGTGCACTGACTGTACAAGTTCAACATGCGTAAATAAGTACAATCTGGAGTACACTTGGCAACATGGAGCCTATTTCACAGCCTGTAGACCTGCAAGAAAATACACAAATTATTGTTTACACGCTGTGAAATGATCAATTATCATGCGTAGTGGTTTTGCCCGTGGTACAGTGAAACTTATTTTGGTTCAGATTTCCTGGGGAACAGGCTGGGTACCAATTTGAGGGCGCTCAGTCGTGTGTAGAGTGAGTCCTATTCTTCTTCTAGCTGGTTCACTTGAACTCATAGCTGGTGGTAGTGAAGGCCGTGCTCGATCTCGCCTGCTGCTGCGTTTGCGCTGTGTTGTCTCACGAGGCACCATAGTGGAGTGGCCTCCTCTGGTGTTGCACTGGCTGTGAAGAATTATTTAACTTGCTTGCAACTGTTTCTCACTATTACCAATAAGTGAGCTTTATCCTACTGTTTGTAGGGTGGAAACTTAGATTTTCCTTTCTATTTGCTTGTGATTTCACCCTTCTAACCCTGTGTCCCCCGGTATATCTGTGCATTGAATGAACATTGCCATTGGACGTACAAAATAGTAAATCTTAAAATAACACTCCATTATCCATTAGTGCACTAAAGTTCCCCTTCGAGGGAACTCGAACTGCGTCGGTTACGACACTATGGGAATGCCTCTAGGCGAAGCAGGTCTGAACGTGAATGAAATCACTCCAATCCTATTGGCCTGTTGCTAGAACGGTAAGGTGTGACGGAATAACCGGAGGAGTATAAAGCACACCTGTACACACTCATCATTAGCTTTTTTCTATTCAGCAGGCGCTCTGTATGTTGTTTGAAGAAAGCTCCAGTCCTACGAGCAGTATGTCTTACCTGAAGAAGTCTACCAGCATGTCCGGCAACCAGATGTACAGAAGGTGTGTTTTTTTCTTGCCCTCGGTACATCACGGATGGAGATTCTCATGAGATGTGTGTCTCATGTTTGGGGATGGAGCACGCACGGGCAGCTCTCGAGGGGGCTTGCGAAGCCCTTTCCATGCGGGTACTGAGGTACAGCATGGCTCTCTTTTCTGAGGATGGCCGGATGTGTTTTCCCCGTGGTGCGGACCCTGCGGCCGCTGAGGCGGCCCGGCGGCTTCACTCATGGGTTCACAGCGTGATCTGTCGGAGGATTTCGGGACGGCTGAGGCTTTTTCCCGACCTTCATCCGCTGGCTCCGACGCTTCCTTTCCTCGTTCGGGAGCCCGTTCTCGGCTTCTCCCGCTCGCGGTTTGGATCCGGAGACGCTGCAGCAATCCGACTCTGAGGAGGCGGACGTGCTCAGCGCAGTGGACGATGACTTCCGGGTGTCGGGGCGGCGTCATTTGGTGGCGCCCGACTATGACGTGCTGCTGGAGGTGGTGACTAGAGCCGTGGCTAAGCTCAACATCAACTGGCCACAGGAGGAGCAGACACCACAGGCTAGTGGTAAGCTTGGTGAAAGGTTTCTTAAGCACCATGCGCCACCTCCACGCCGGTCTCTGCCATTCTTTCCTGATTTACATGATGAACTGAGGAATCATGGGGCAGACCCTTCTCTACACGGCTTTCCACACCCCAATCATTGAACTACAGTAATGTGATGGGGGTTAGGGACCGTGGTTATGGGAGGATGCCTCGGGTGGAGGATGCGCTTGCGAGCTATCTCTCCCCTCGACTTGCGTCCTCCCTGGAGAAGCCGGCGTTACCATCCAAACCACGTCGCACCACATCCACGCTCCTGGGGAAGGCGTACATGGCAGCGGGCCAGGCAGGTGCAAGCTTGCACACCACGGTGCTTCAAGCCTACCAAGCCGACCTGCTACAGGAGATGGTTCAGAGGGGGGGTCCCTCTGAGGAAGATCTGGCGGAGCTTCGCAGAATAACGAAGCGTTAGACGCAGGGCGAAGCGTTCCGCCAGTACCTCCCTCGCCGGTCTGGACCCAAGGCAGCTGAGGCTGCCAGGCGTAGGTCCCTTCCCTCTACGAGCTCCTACGGAGAGGAGAGGAAGCAGAGTGTCGCTTCTCTGGGGCCCCCCGAGGAGCTGGGGCAGCAAGACGGCGCTCTCACCCTCGGCCGTCTGAGAGACGCGATCTGAGGACCGTCATCCAGTCCCGACGGAGCTCAGGGAAGACCGGGGTAGGGGAATCTTTCTCCCCTCCCGCACCCCCCCCACCCCCCCGGAGGCCGACCGAGGTCCCCTCCCCCGTGGCAACAGGTGATGTTATCCCGCCGTTTACACGTTCAGGACGCACCTGCCACCATCGAGTCCATGCCGTACTGCCTGCCCCGAGGGTCTGCAGTCAGGCGGTGTCCCGACTCACTCACCGTGGATCTTCGGCGGCTCCCCCCTGCCGTTCTGGGGCTTCAGGGGTCACACGAGGCACCGACCACCAGCCCCGAGGGGCTGGTTCCGTTGGCAGACTTTGCAGAGGCTTGGCGGAGCCTGACGAACATTTCTCCGTGGGTCCTGCGCACTGCCATAGATGGGTATTGACTACAGTTCAAAACCCACCCTCCAAATTCAACAGAAGAGAGGGGGTGGTTTGGACTGTGGTCTGCCCGGAGCAAGGTCCGGTGTTGGGACAGGAAGTTCGTACTCTGCTGAGGAAAGGGGCCGTGGAACGTGTCTCCCCCCCAGACAGAGACGCCAGTTCTACAGCCGGTACTTCATAGTCCCCAAGAAGGACGGAGGGCTGCGTGCCCTATTTTGGATCTGCGGGTTCTAACCGGTCTCTGAGGAGATTCAGGTTCAAGATGCTCATCATCCCCGCCATCATGACGCACATCCAATCTGAGGATTGGTTCGTCACGATAGAGCTAAAGGACGCCTATTTCCAGGTCTCCATCCGTCCTTCTCACAGGAAGTTCCTGAGGTTTGCCTTCGGGGGTGTGGCTTACCCGTATCGGGTTCTTCCATTCGGCCTGGCACTTCCCCTCGCACATTCACCAAGTGTATGGATGCAGCACGTGCCCCGCTGAGGCTCCAGGGCATCCGGATTTCAACTTCATCGACGACTGGCTCATCCTAGCCCAGTCTCGAGAGTTGGCGTTCGGCATCGAGATGTCGTTCTGGCTCATCTGCGGCGTTTAGGGCTGAGGCTCAACGCAAAGAAGAGCGTGCTGGCGCCCACCCAACGGACTACGTTCCTAGGGTTGTATGGGATTCGACAACGATGCGGGCACAATTGTCTCAGTCTCAATAAACTCAGTGTAGCTGTGCTAATTAATCAGTTATTAATGACATATCCTATGTTTTAAACTCTGGAATCACCTAGTCTTTAATTTGGATTTAACATCAGTCCCTTATTCTTTTTTCTTCTCCTACAAATTATCAATGCTCCTACTCCCAAAATCATAACTGTTCTTTTTCAGCATATGTTGCAGTTTTCAAGGCCCCTGACATTCTGACCATTTGTAATGTTGATCGAGAAGAGCACTTCCCTGGTGAAGTATCTGTCAGCACTCGGTCACATGTGAGAGCATTATGGCTGGAGTTCATTTTTGCTCTGAAGCCTTCTTAACCTTTTAATCTTTGTCCTTTTCAGTTTCACAGTCTTTTAGGTGGTATTTGTCCTCTTTATGAGTCAACTGTACAACTTTAGTGCACTAGAAAGACGCTGACATCAGTGGAGGATCAGTGGATGTGGAGGTTGGGCCTGTGGTGCAGCAGGTTGGCACGCCTCTTTGTGGAGCGCCTCCTGTATCACTGCTCGTTTCTGTGCTTTTCTTGTGCTCTTCGCCCCTTAATTTCCTTTGCTGTGTGTCTCCCGGGACAACCATCGCACTCACTGCGAGCAAACACTTGCATTTTTGGACCCTTAGAAAGTTGAAAGGCCTTCACAGCTCGAAAAGTAAAAAGACAGTTAATCGTTAAACTACACAACCAAGGAACTAGAATGAAACAATAAATCAAAAAAATAGCTTACTTTATCTTTAGTCCTAAGGAATTATTTTATTGAAGCAAACTCTCAAGGAATGTTTATACAAACTAATAACTAACTCAGGAGACAGTGAACCAATAGTTGAGAAATTACAATAAACAGTTACATTAGATGAATGTTTTTTAACCTAAAACAAAATTAATGGCCAATTAAATCCAATCCCTGCTATAGCTACTTTAACAGATATTATTTGTATGTGGCATCCTAGCTCCTACGTCAGGCTTAAAATATTAGGTGCTGTGCTGATTTCTACATCTTTCTACATCTAACTCATTCTCTTGTCCATGTTTCCTAATTTACAAATGTTCTTTAAAATCATGTTTTAATGCAAGCAGTATTCATGTATGTGTTTTTCTATTCATTAAAATCATTCCTGCTAATTCATCATCACTTGCCCTAAACACTATCCTGTCTTGTGTGTATGTATTGTTCTATCTAATGCAGCCTAGTGTGTATATGTGTTAATGTATTTCTCACCTGATGTGCTATGTGTATGTTCCTGTCCTCAGTAGCCATCTACTCATTGCTGATTCCTCTAATTCTTTCTATGAGTGCCGACCTGCCTCATGCAGTTCTCTATCTGGCAACAGTGTGGTTGTGGAATGTTGCCTCAGCGTATGTGCATGGTGTCTGACATCAGTGCAGATACCTCAGATACTCTTGCTATCAATACCCCATGCCTTCTACTGCCTGCTACTAATCTATAGTAAAGTATAAGGCCTTTAGTCTGAATCTTACATGTACACAGTATGCATGTATGCATAGGTTATATATGAATATACAAGGTCTGTCTTCTTGTCATTTTGTCATTTTAGTTGACCCAAATTCTAATCTGCTCTGTATCTATTAGTGTTATCTACAGTTATCATCATTTTAGTTTTTTTCCTGCTCGTCTCACCAGTGCTCTGCACCCTGCTTATCTTTATAAGATTGCTCCAGCCAAAAAGTGTCTTCAGCCTGTTATACTGGACTAAATTTTCTTATCATAATATTTTAGTAGGCTGTTTCAACTACATTTTTCTTTTCCAGCAGCCATGACTATTCTTTACCTATTCTGCTTACTGTCAGCCCTTATTAGTTAAAGAAGTTTTAATAAATTCTGTTATTATTAACTTATTGCTGCACTCTCTGTTAGTGTGAGCGAACTCCTTTTTTTCTTTTCTCATCCAGTCTCCCTTATTCAGCCGTGGACTGCCGCTTCAGAGCTTAATTTGTCACATAACTATTTCACAATTTAATCAGAGACTACATCAGACATGTCTTTTCCACTATACTAGTCCACATTAACTATTTTATCAATATGTATTCATATATTTATTACTTTATTACTACTTCCATCCATTCTACCTTCTTATTATACCTTTTTATATCCCCATATCTATTCATCTATTATCATTAAACTTTATATTCAAGACACAAATTTTATTAACTCTTGGTATTATTATTGTAGGCCTTGGTAATGAGTTTTCTAACATTTACATACAGGATTTTAACATCTGTATACACTTTTTGTTAACACACCCCTATAGACTCTATTTTTAGCAATATTGACATGCACATACATTTCTCTAATATCCTGACTCCTGCCGGGCCTAACTCGGACCCAGTTTATATTACATAGGCCTTTTGACTCTTTTTTGGTTCCTCAACTGTTTTGTGCCAGACACAACTCTATATATCTGTGTAGACTGAAGTGATACACTTCCTCAACACAGAAACAACATGTAAGCGAAACTTCACCGAATTTAACTCAAAGCACGCAATATTCTCCTACCCTGCTGAACAATATTTGAGAGAAATAGGCCATTTGTGTACACAGAGAAAGTCTTAGATCTTTAAGTTCAGCTCATGATGAATGAGGGCAAAAACAAGAGTTGCGTTTATAATTTTGTTCAGTCTAGTAAGCCTGAAACAGGTTGTAATCGGTCATAACATTTCAACTTGATATATTCCATGAACAATCAAATTATTAAATTGTTCACTTAATTACAAAACATTCAGCTTCGTAAACAATTATATCAGGTTAACTGCCAGCCTTGATTTCATGATTTTCTTACTTGTTCTTTTATGTTAACCTATTTGCATCTATAACTTGGCTTTAGTCTGCGTGGCATCACAGCTCAGGTGGGTTCTGAAGAACTCCTGGATCTTCTTCCACAGGTGGACTTCAGCTGCTGCGTGGGAGCTGGGCTCACCCCCCCATATGACTGGCTTGAGTACAAACCCATGAACACTAGAGGGGCAGTAGGGCCCATAAGGCGGCTCCAGTAGGTGTCCAGCTCTCGGGTAACACACACTCTCGAAGTTGTCCTTCCCATGACGCTTCAGTCTCTCCACCATCTCCTCCATGTAACCTTTACTGTCCCAGTTGAGGTCGTCCTCTGAAGCCACAAACAGGAAATGTCCCTTGGCTTGTTCAATGGGGATCAGGCTTCCCTTGTTTTCCTCTGCCAGGGGATTTGTAACACCATCCTTGATAATGAAGGCCCCTGACTCAACAGGAATCAACTTGCTGAAGTCAAACACTACTGGTGAGAGGATTTGGCGTTTTCTGTAGTAAAGAGGAACAGCCACATTGGCGCTGCAGCCACTGATCCACACTGTGGCCACAACACCTGGTACATAAGCAGCAAGTGAAAGCGCAATATCTGCCCCCTTAGATCGTGATATTACACCAACTCCTTTACTGCCCACCTGGGAAGAAAATTAGAGGTAGTCTGTATAAACACACAGAGCTCAGGAACTGGGCTAAATGGCAAATGTTATATACAAACATAAAATGATATACCCTAGATGAGTGGATAAATAACAAGTGACAGAAGTAAAACCATTTTACATGGTGCAGTGCTAACTGTTGTTCTGTATGGGCTGGAGAAACAGTTTCTCAAAGCACTTAATCAGAATGGGGGTGAGTGCCACAAGGCGGTAGTAATTAAGACTAGACACTGGTGGCTGTCTTGAAGCAGGTGGGAATCCTATCCCTTAAGCTAGCTGATGTCATTACTGACTCATGTGTTTAGTACACGGGGATGTTATCAGACCCAGCAGCTTTGCTCATATAGCAGACAGACAATTCGTAAACATTCGTAAATGCCTACTACATACCACCATGACGCAGTATACTACATACTGCGTTTCATAGTAGTATGCACTATGAAACTGTTAAATCAATTTATTTTGCAGAATAGGCCAGGCTTAGCCTGTTTCCAGTTTTGGAAAACAGAATTAATTAATAGGAGGAATAGGAGAATCAAAGGGTTGTGACTTTATGCTACTGGGCTTAAAAGTTACTCAAAAAACTCACCTTAGGATGTTGTAGTAAGAAATCCACTGCTTCTTTAAAGTGGTCCAGGTCCATCTCTTTCATGTTATCAGGCTTATCAGAGAACACTGCTACATTCAGAACCATAAACCCTTTGTTTGCCAGCAGAGAGGCTCTTTTCTCAGACTTAAAGCTGCTCAGATCCAACAGAGCGGGAAACTGACCTTCTCCTGAAACATACACAGGTACATCTTTTATACAAGATGTCTGTCTGATAGTGCTGTAGCTAAATTTAAGGATGCAATTCCATCAGCTCTACATTAATTATCAGATCACAAAGTAACGGAGGATTCCTGTGCTAATTTTAGTCCCTCCCAAATCGATCATCTTGTTGATAGTGCTGCAGGCTCACTGCAAATGACACTCGATTCTGTAGCCCCTCTAAAAAAGAAAATACTAAAACAAAGATGGTTAGCTCCATGGTATAACACTGAAACTCGCAAATTAATTAATTAATTTGGCAAGATAGTCTTAAAACTTATAGGAAGGCCCTCCATAATGCCAGCAGCGCACTACTCGTCATTGATAGAGGAAAATAGGAACAACCCCGGGTTTCTTTTCAGCACTGTAGCCAGGCTGGCAGAGAGTCACAGCTCTATTGAGCCAAGTATTCCCATAGCTCTCAGTAG
>NW_024040485.1:6601899-6629947 GCF_014851395.1 Micropterus salmoides
ACCCTTTAACCAAAACAACATCCCCTCTTTACCCGAGCCTGAGCATATTCCTGTCTTAAACTCATGTGTGTCTCCAGACCCTTGATTCAAATACAAAATGCTTTCTCCGAGCTTGAAAATAATGCAATCCCTGCCTTAACCCCCTCTACATCCTCGACCTATCAGTCCCCATTAACTCCCCCCTCACGGAGCAGGTAGCCAACACTCCTCCCTTGCAACAGCAAGGGGGCAGTGTGACTCAAAATAATGACCCTGTGGCACCTCAAGCAAGAGTCATATCACGACATAGATTCTGTAATTATGAAATACGTCAGGTGTTGCGCTTTCCTTCTCCAACCAATGCAGAGGGTGTAGTGGATTATGCTCAGTTTTACAATGGTACACTGGAGCAGGTAGATGCGATTTTACAACAAGCCTTGTCACACAGGAGACCCCAAGATGTGGTGCAGTTGGAGCTAAGAGGTGAAAATCTCCGTAATAATGTATCAGTTATCTTACAGGATGGTGATGTTGACAATTTAGCAGGTTTTGAAAGACTTTTGCTTCGCATTGTACAATCCAATTGGACCATTATGACAGATGGTGATCTAGAACTGGTTCTCCAAGTGATCACCTGCCCTACAGGCGCGGGTAAAAGAGCAATGGTGGATAAAATGTTACAAAGCGAAATCTTTCTGTACATTGTAGAAAACGAGGGGAATCAGTTGTGTTTCGCCGTCTGTCTGGCTCATCTTCTACATCCCCTCCTCAACGATAGACAGGCTCTTGAATGCGGCAGAGAGATTCAAAACAAAGTGGGAATGGATGATCAGACACCTGTAGCCTTAAGCGACATCACACGATTTGAACGTGCTTTGGACTGCAAAATTGTAGTGTTTTATAGAGGAGATGACGATAGGGCCCTCTGTAAATTCATGACCAAAAGCCCAAGACAGAGTAAAACCCTATTTTTGTTTCTCTTTCAGAACCACTACTATGGTATAAAAAATCTAAAGGCCTTTCTGGGTTCCCCATATCTGTGTGAGTACTGTTACACAGGGTACAACTGTGTGCTGAGTCACCGATGCCCTGCTCATTGTTCCGTTTGCTATGACCCTACCTGTAATCAGAAGGGGTTCCAACCTATTGTGTGTAAAGAGTGTAACAGGACATGTCGTTCAGAATTCTGTCTGACAAAGCACAAAGAGCCTACAGAGAGGCCCAGAGCCAAAAAATTCGCCAGCACGTGCTCCTTGTACAAAAAATGTAACAAATGTGCACAGCTTTACTACTCAGCGATGAGTGGTGAAGGTAAACCACACACATGTCCTGCGGTGAAGTGTAAAATCTGTGGTGAGAATTTGACCTCTGACGTTACAGATAAGAGTGAGATGCACCAATGCTACATCCAGACACTACCACCTGAAACAAAACACACAGAAAAATTGGTGTTTTATGATTTTGAAACATACGTCAATGAAAATGGTGTTCACATACCCTTTTTGGTGTGTACAAAAACGTTAGATGGCAAAACATGGAGCTCTCAAGGCAGAAATTGTGCCAACGAGTTTCTCATGCATTTCAGACGCCCTCTGTACAAAAATGCTGTGTTTATTGCTCACAATGCTCGAGGTTTTGACTCCTACCTACTCCTCAACGCCATGCTTGAACAAGCATTAAAACCCTCTTTGATTTTGCAAGGTTCAAAAGTCATCTGTATGACAGATCCTGATTTTAATCAAAAATACATTGACTCACTGTCCTTTCTTTCCATGCGTTTAGCCGATATGCCAAAAGCTCTCGGTTTCGATGACAGAATTAAAGGCTATTTTCCCCATAATTTTAGCTCACCTGCCCATTTGACCTACACAGGTCCCTACCCGGAGCCAAAAATGTACGGTACAGAACGCATGACTACGGTACAGCTGAAAGACTTTAACACCTGGTACGAGACGGCGTGCCGCGGTACATTTGATTTCATGAGAGAGGCCGCCTCTATTGTGAAAACGATGTTGAGATTCTCGCAGAGGGATGCAAGCTGTTCAGAAAACAGTATATTGAAGAAACAGCGGTTGACCCTTTAGCCGTGCGACTATAGCATCTGCATGCATGAAAGTGTTTGTGACCAACTTCCTTCCTCCTAAAAGTTTGGCCATCCCCGACCCGATAACTACACACGCCAGTTCAAAACGTATTTGAACGCAGGCATTCAGTGGTTGCAATGGGTGGCGAGCACCGAAAACATCTTCATTCAACATGCTTTAAATGAGGGGGAAAAACAACTAGGAAAATACTTTGTAGATGGTTTTGCAGAGATCCAAGGTGTGAAATATGTATGGGAGTTTCTGGGATGTTTTTTCCATGGCTGTCCGAGTTGTTTCAAAGCTCATGAGACCAATCCTTTGACCGGCCACCCTTTTGAGGAGTTGCATGCGAGGAGCGAGGAGAAATTACGTGAGTTACAGGCCATCCACAATGCTAAAGTGATTGTCATGAGAGAGCACACATGGACCGAGAAGAAAAATCACATCAGGGGTTAAAAGATTTTCTCAATCAGTATAAAGCTCCTCAACCTCTCTCACCCCGCGAAGCTTTGTATGGGGGTCGAACCTGTGCAGTAAAGTTGAGACACACTGCGGGTGCTAATGAAACGGTAGACTACTTTGATGTGACATCGCTGTATCCCTATGTCAACTGTAACTTTCCCTATCCTTTGGGGCACCCAAAAATAATCTACAAAGATTTCAAAGAACCCCAAAGCTACTTTGGAATAATCAGAGCCAAAATCTGTCCACCACAGGGTTTATTTTTCATGTTTTGCCATATAGAACTGCAGCTGGTAAACTTGTCTTCACACTCTTCGCACCTGCGCTGAACTTAATTTTCAGGAGGGTCCATGTCAACACAGTGATGAGGACAGAGTGATGACAGGGGTCTGGGTCACTCCTGAATTTAACAAGGCCTTGGAGATGGGGTATCGGGTAGCTGAGATCACAGAGGTATGGCAATTTGATAGACAGAGTGACTCGATTTTTGTTCAGTACATGCACACTTTTCTGAAGGGTAAACAGGAAGCTCAGGTTACCCCCTGAAGCCAAAGATCAGGCAGCCCGAGAAAAGTACATCAAAGACTATGTAGCAGACCTCGGCTACGTAAAATTTTAATGCAGTTATGAAAATTAATATTTCCGGGAATATTAATTTTATACCTCGAAATTAGGAGCACCACCTAAAGATTTGCTTGTCCGCCCAAGGCTTTAGGTCCTTGAGTATAGCCTGAGAATTATACCGAGTTCGGTTAATTCATTAGTTGTTATTCTGAAATCGTAAGGTCAATCAGTCAGTCTCAGATCTGAGTGTAAGTTTTGTGTATAGGGACTCTAGATTCTGAATAACACACACACATACATCGCTGTGCTCAAAGTGAATTTATTAACTAACAGAAGAGGGTACAATTGTGGGTAAATGTGGTGATATTACAGGGATAACAGTTAATATGACAACAAGGAGGTACTAAAAAGGGTAGCCTATGTAAGGTTCGATGGAATTTCAGTTTATATTGTAGAGGGAGAGAATTCTACGAGTATGAGGGAACGAATGACCGAAATTGGGTTGCAGATTTGTTTGTCTAATCTAAGGGTTATTAACTGTGGATGGAGCCCATAGAACACCAACGAGTCACAGAGTGTTGTTTGTTTTGGCCTACCGTTGCCGCCGGTCCCGTGGCAAGGCTCGACTGCCGGTTGGCTCGGGAAGTCGGTTCTGGCCCGACCCCAGTGGCGTTTTCAAGTTGGGTTGAAACCAGTGGATTGGTTCCGGAGTCCTCTTGTGGGAAGCGCTTGCAGCAACGGCTGTCAACCAAGGCTTTTGCTCTGATCTCAGTTCGTTTGGTGTCGCTATAGGGCACACTCAGGGTTTTGCCGTTAGAGCCGTATTTTCATTTATTCAAGGCCATAAATGAAGGCTTCTGAGTTTCTGGTCCAAAGTTGCTCACAACGGTCGGATGAGGTTGCAACAACAAAATCAAATAAACTCACACATTCACCGTAGGTTCGCGAGGCCTCGGGAATATCGGCTATTTAACGTTGCTGAGGTTAAACAGGCAGCTCCAAACAAAATAAAGAAAATCAAATCTCCGCTGAGAAATTTGGAATTCAGGGTCGTAGCTTTCTCAGCTCGTCTGAAGGAGATTTAAGTACGAAACAAAAATCGGAATTTCAAAAGTAAAGGAAGTTAAGAGAACGTATACGTTTAGTTTCAAGAAAGTTTAAACGAAGAGTTTTGAAGAGGCAAGAAGAAGCTAGAACAAAAGACAGCAAGGCCTTTTATTGATTCCGCTAGGTAGTGACGTCATTTTGGGGATGATCTCCCAAACGTCGCTAAGGTGTTAACTTTTTGGGATAAAGAAATATACGTTGCGCGTATTTCTCTTTGATCTCTCTCTCCACAATATCGAGATTTGGAAAAACACTTAGTTCTGAACATTCGGATAAAGACAGTTAAAACAAGGCTAAACACTATGGAAAAAGGTTATAATGGTTATATAAACGTAAACAAACCTTGATTACATGTCCTCAGTATACTTGCTGGTTACTGGTTTTAACTCATGAGACAATTTAGATGTAAGCATGACAGTAAAATTTCGTTTATGCAATTACATGGTGATAGTTAGGCCTACTTAACAATTCTGTCAGTGTAAGCCGAGTTTTAAACACTTGCGTGTTATACCTTTCTTGTCCCCTTGGTGGCGCTCGGGTCACACAAGAAAAGAGTAGACATTCCACTTTAACTGAGAGGCTGGTGATGCCTACGAGCGTTTCCATGGATAATTTAGTAAGAAATTGTATATGAAACATCTAACTAAAGCATTAGTTAGCATTGAATAGACAGTGATTACTAGGGAGTAACAGGAATGACTTAAGACAACACAGAAAGAGTTTAGAAAACTAGTTCAAGATTACTTTCTTATGGGTCTGCTAGTCTTCAAACATCACTAAAGGATAAAAACAGGGTTATTACTTACTAAACTCAGAGGCTAACACTGCTGCTCACTTAGCAAGGTTATTATTTAAACAGAATAAACACAGTTATACTGGAACCTTGCTTGGTTCGAGTAACAGGGGATTTTATGGTCTTTCTTCTCTGCATTCCTGGCTTATCGCACAGGATATCAGAGAATGAAATGGTGGTTTATGGCTCAGCCGTTCTGTGGAGAGAAAAGAGTCAGGTTGAGGCTGGAGGTGACCTGCTGGAGGGAGAAGGGGTCAGATCAGCCCCTTTTCCTGTCCTGTGGACTGTCTTTAGTGACACCTTTACGGCTAGAAAGGTTCACTAAGGCTCTCTGAATACACAATCCTTAAGCGATTCATTGTCTGATTGAGTCTCTTTCGGTCCTTACCAACACTAGGCGATGTCTCTGGGTTTTACATGTGAAAAGGTCAACTCTCGGGGAGGGAAACTTCCCTCCCTCTTTTGACACCATCTGACCTTCTTTGAAGTGCGTCTGGTTGAGTTCACAACAACTATCAGACCAATCAGGGTGTTTTGCTGGATGCGTCTAAAATTCATCCGAATCCTGCAAAAAGACAAGTCTCCAAATTATGTCTCAACACATTCTGGGGGAAATTTGCACAACACTCGAATCAGACACAGACTAAACTAATCACTGACCCTGAAGAGTTTTTTAACTTTATGTTTTCTGGAAAATATAAAGTTAAATACTTTTCCTTTGTCAACGACAAAACAGCATTGTTGCAGTGGAGTTATGGTGAGCAATGTATTGCCCCTCCAAACAAGGTAGACAACGTCTTTATAGCTGCTTTCACCACAGCTTATGGGCGTCTAAAGTTGTACAGTTATTTGGAGCAGCTGCAGGAGAGGGTCTTGTATTATGATACAGACAGTATTATCTATGTCACAAAAAGGGGGAGAGACGGCTTGACCTGGGTAATTACATGGGCGATTTGACTGATGAGTTAGATGGTGATAGCATAAAAGAATTCGCGGCCGCGGGTCCTAAAAGTTATGCATACCAGACTCGTAACAACAAAGTAGTTCTTCGTGTAAAGGGTATCACTCAAACGCATGATTGTTGTGAACAAGTTAACTTTAACAGTGTCAAACAGTTGGTGGAGAATTATGTGCTAAACTCTGATGATGGTGGTGTCATTGAAACACCTCAGCACAATATTGTACGAGATAAAAGGGGTTTTTCCTTAGAAACTCATCATTCCAGCAAAAGTTTAGAGTGGTGTATGACAAGAGACGGTTACTGAGCCAAGGTCAAACCCTGCCTTTTGGCTATTGAAGAAAAAAATAATGTTTTCATCCAATGAAATTGAGTTTGACCCTAGACTAAGAACACCTTTCTCCTGTCAAATTGTGGGGCCAAGCGGGTCCGGTAAAACTTATTTTGTAAAGTCTGTGTTGGAATCCTGTAATCATGTCATCGACAACATGCCTAGTAATATTGTTTGGATTTTTACTTCTTATCAACCGATGTACACTGAACTGCAACAGAAGAATAAAAAGATCAAATTTGTTGAAGGATTGCCTGATTCTTTTGACGATGAAATTCTATTCCCACCTGATCAAGATCATCTTATAATTTTGGATGATGTCATTTTCCAGGCCTCTGATCACCCTGAAGTTGTGAAAATTTTCACACAGTACAGGCACCACAAAAAAATGAGTGTCATCATGTTGACTCAAAATGTATTTCACCGTGGAAAGCACAGTAGGACAATTAGTTTAAATAGTAACTATTTGGTTTTGTTTAAAAACCCTCGAGATAGATTACAGATGAGTATATTAGCTCAACAAATATTTCCCGGACGAAAAGCCTTTTTCTTAGAAAGTTTTGAAGATGCTACCAAAGATCCTCACGGGTATTTAATCTTGGACCTCACCTAGTTGCCCAGAAACTTACAGACTAAGATCAGGAGTACTACCCACCAGTGGCCCGTTGTCTATCTTCCTAGTCCTGATCCAACATGTCAGCACGTTTAAAAAGGAATGCGCCTTTACTGAGGGCTTTATGTCACGCCACGCCTCAAAAGCGTAAAGATATTCTCAACAATTGCTCATCGGACTTTCTTCAGTCTTTGTGTGAACTCTCTTTGAATCTTTTAAAAGGAAACATTCCTATGACCTCAGCTCAATATAACAAACTCAAAAAACAAAAGAAAATTATAAGGTTGCTGGCTAATAAAAAAACAAGTCTTAAAACCAAACATAAGGCTCTGACAAAACAGTCTGGAGGCTTTCTGTTACCTCTTCTTTCAACAATCCTTCCTGTCATTTTGGGAGGGCTAATTAATAGATAAATCATGAGTCAGAAAATGTTTTTGGTGACGCCTCAGCAACTAAACCGGCTGAATCATTCTGTACCATCTGCATCCAACGCTGAAACAATGAGACATACGGTAGAAAATGATTTGGATGAAAAAATGAGGGCAATACTAAACGAGGATGGTATGAACGCTTATGAAAAAATTAAGAAATACAATGCCCTGCTGCAAAGATACCTAGCTCTGGTCAAACAAGGAGAGAAGGAAGAACGCCACATTACTCTGACAGTAGCTAAAGATTCTGAGGCACTGAAGCAGCGAGTAGAAGGAGGAGAGAAGAAGAAGAAGACAAGAAACTGGATGAAACAGCAAGGGAGGTTGTACAAAACTTGCCGGCTCGCTATCGTAACAATGCACAGTACATCATAAAGAAATTAACCAAGAGCCGAGGTGGGTGGACTCCCAGGGAGAGTTTGTGTATAACGGAGATGTTGTGAAAGGTTCACACCTGCTTGACTTGTTTAAAAGTCTGACCGTGTCTCTTAAAAAATCCCAGCCTCCTAAGGGTGGACAGGTTTTTTGAATACTTTGTCAGAACTCAACATCCCTTTATCAATGATGAGCAACCCTCAAGCTCGAGAGCAATATAGGCAACTTCAAACGGTAGGACCCCGGGAAGATGAGGAGGAGGTGATGTCCCTGCCGATAAAGAGGGGAAGAAGGAAAAAGCAGACACCCCGTGCCCCTCGCAGGGATGGAGAGGATGATGAGACACGCCCTTACTATTTAAGAAGGGAAGAAAACACAGACGAGCATCTTTAACCCCCCAGTGGGAAGAGGTGGACGCCTCGCCACCCTCAAGAAGAGAAAAAAGAAAGAAACTCACCCCCCTTGCTCCACGATGGCTTAATTTTAACCCATAATAAAAACAATTCAAGCTAAAGTTATTTGTCTCAAGATTCATCTTTATTTATAACTTGTAACAGTCTTTGAACATTTGTAAAGAACAAACTGTGTGGTGAAAAGATGCGGCTCTTTGTTGCCTCATACAACGTTGATATTTTTTCACAAAATTGGATACCATAGAATCATTTCTTGTAAAATCATCATGATACAAAGACAGCACATTCTCAAAAGATAGACCGCAGGCTCGATGACACAAATAGAACACACAATGCTGACCACATGTAGACAGTGTATGCTGAAACTGATGTGTATGATATGAAATGGTTTCACAGCGTTTTTTTAAAATTCCAAGATACTTTGGGGTAATGTGAAAACTCTGGTGAGAATCCAAAAGAATCAAAAAAGCTAGCTTTCTGACCTTCCTCAAGAGTGAGCGCCAGCCAGTGCTCCCCAGGCTCGTGTGCAGGGTGGGTGTTAACTATCATATAAGCAGGTAGTCTAAAGGACTGTCTCAGTAAAGGTAACTGATCCGAAGCCCACACGCCACAAAAGGAATCTCCAAGTAAATGTCGCAATATTCCTTCCAATTCATGGTTGTTCATATTGCTTTAGTAATAGTCCACCAACACTTGTCGTTTTGAATTTATTTCCAGAATAGATTCGTAACAGCGTAAACAATGAGAGTTGTGGTATGAGGTAAGGGCACTCGGAATCTCATTTCAAGTCTTAAACTCCCGTTGGAAATGGTTGACAAAGCGTCGCTGTCTTCACTGGCATTGAGGTTGAAAACAAACAAAGAGTAACCTTGCTGAAATTCTTCCCGGTTGATGCTCAGAGGTAAATCTTTTAGATGTCTCCCTGTGGCGGTAAACATATTATAAAATTCTCGGACAGACAACCCGTGGTTAAATTGAGGCTGGAAAGCTTTGGCTGGGACTTGTCTCCCGTCCTGACACAGTGCCATGTATTCTACATCATTGTGTATAAAATTGAAGGGTGACAGGTCTCTCTTTCCTGTGAAGGCTTCGTGGTTTACCATGGCAATAACTAGATATTTAGGTAACGTTCCTAGGAAGAGATTTTCTTGGTTGCATATCCGTGAATTCGCGGGTATAGAATAGGTTTTGACATTCACACGGGATAAGGGGTAGAGGGCCCCTCATTAAGGCCGATGCATGACCTAATCGCACTGCTGGGGATACAGTGACTTTCTTAACAAACAGAGAGGCCCCCAGTATTTTTAATCTGTAAGTACTGGCAGCCCCAGCCATGAGAGAAAAGGCATCGCTAGCCCTGGTTAGCTTAATTCTTAAATCCACAGAGTTCAGGAGAAGCCTCTCGCTGAAAAAAATGTCACTATGAAGAGGGCCCAACAGGTGTACCTCCTTAGATTCTTCACTGAATTGAGCTCTCTGTACTAATCCTTTGTTTGGCCCATCATCTATCACCACTGAGTCCATAGACCCCGCTGTGTCTTTGTAAAATAATCCGGCGGTGAACTGGCTTTTTAGAGTATCTTCAGAATAGTTGAGCAGGGTTTCGATCATTGCTCTGTAGGGGTGCGTAGCGCTGGACTGTGAAATCAGTCTATCTCCCAAAATAACGTCGCATTGGCTGAAGATTGTATTTAGGGGATAATTGATGAGACCCACAGAGGCATCATCAGCCAGGTCTGATCCATCCGCATTCGTAATTTTCAAACGCAGGTGTGTAGAGGCTATGTTTTTAGCGGCTGATTTAAGATGAGGCTTAGCAATGGCAAAACCTCTTTTCATCAGCGGCGCAACAAAACAAATAATTTTGAGAATATAGACCCTATGCCTCTCCCGTACATCATGGGAGCCCCGCTAAAACCAGGGAGAGCACCCCCTACTTGATTTTCATAATAGCTCCCAAAACGGTGAGGATCGCGGGTATGATGTATCATTTTGTCACAGAAGATGCAAAGTTTTTTGAAGGTCTAAAATGGAGTTTCACAATAGTCTTTCCAAAGGTAAACTTCACCGGTGTATTTTGATCCGTTTTAATCTCTATGTGAATGTTTTCAATGTGATTCTTGATCACTGGAAGGTAGCAGGGGGGATTAAAATATTGTGTGATGACGTCCCCGTATGTTCCTTGTATATCGATCGTTCTCAAGAGCGGAGCGTATGTATCGCCAACCAGCTGATGTCGAACCAGATCACTGTAGACATATAGATGGGACATACCAGCTTTTATATCTGCTGGGTAGGGTGCCATCCTCTGATTGAACTGTAACCATTTCCCCGGTTCAAACCCCAACATGTAAGCAACAGGAGGATAAAAACGGAGGTGAAATTGCCCCCCTACCTGAAATTCAAATCTCTTTTGAATGGTACTAAAGAGAAAATAAATATCGGAGCCAATTTTTCTAAGAAATGCATGCAGCTCGAGCCTGAGCTGTTCTATGTTGTGATAATATCCTCCCCTAAACCTCTGACGGTGGACCTCACTGTCTGACTCTCCTTCTGAGGGTTTATTCCTCCAATCAAAGTAGGCATCCCCATTAGATATGTTAAACCAGGTATGCGGATATGAAATCTCTGTCAAGGCCACTTGCCACCGTCCCTCTAAATTAAGATGCTGTGCTAAATCTACATGGTAGCTAGAGCTCGTATTATTTTTAAATACTTCAAGACTGGCGTTGGAAGGTAAAGTCACGTAAAACCCCTCTCCGGAGGCTTGATCCATGTTGTAATGACTACAAATCCAATGTATCTGTTTTTTATATATTTTTTAGGTCTCTTGCTTTGACCCAGCTGTTAAACTTCTCAGGCCAGTTTTTCCAGCGCACCAGCATTTCTTTTCTCCCCTGATACTACGTTCCTCTAAGATTTCTGCAACCGGAAATGCTTTGTCCTTAGAAATCAAAACTTTCTGCAACTCCGCTTCATAGAATGTACCCTGTATAGGTCTCCGTCATAATCATTCAGTTTATAAACGGGGGTTGACGAGGAATGCATTCTGTCACTGTAAAAAGTTCATCTGTATAACTCTGTTGATATTTTTTATCAAACACTCCTCTCAGTTTTGATATTCTTACCAAATCCCCTACATTAAATTTCATCTTTAAATCATTTTTGCGCTGAATAGGAAATGTACCGTACAGGTTTTCAAACACTTGAGAGGTATTTTCTGACGTGACCTGCATAGGCGTCATTTTTATACTTTTATGATAGCTATTATTATAGCTTTCAAGCAATTTCTGTAAGACATCCAAGTATCTACGGGTGTTTGTAGCTGTAAAAAACCTCCACATTCGCGTTTTTAGCGTACGGTTAAACCTTTCAACCACTGACGCTTTTAAGTCACTGGCCGTTGCAAAATGATTAATACCTTGTTTTGTCATTAATCTTTCAAAAGTCTTGTTAAAGAATTCTTTACCCGCATCCGTTTGTAACTTTTCAGGGTCCGGCTGTCTTTTAAAATAGACTCAAATGCCTTAGAGACCTCCACCCCTGTTTTTTTCTTCAAGGGTCTAGCATATGCCCGTTTGGAAAAAACATCAATTACTGTTAATAAATAATTAAAGCCATCATTGTGTTCAGCCAAAGCCTGCATATCGCAAAGATCCGCCTGAAACTGATTTAGGGGTCGTGGTACAAAAACTCTATTTCTTACTAAATGTATCCTGGCAGGTTTATGCAAAGTATATGAATCCTGCTCAGATAAAAAATCTTTGACGCATTCTACATTTACTTTTTTTCCCATTTCATCCTGTAACGCTTATGGAGTCTGTCTACTCCGCCAAAACTAGCCGGATGTGATGGATTATAATACACTTTTTTATAATTCGTTTTTCAGACATGTTTCCTGCTGCTCTCTTTGAGGGTATTTGAAAACAACAACGGGATACAAGGGTCTTTATGATTTTTTATTATTATTAGTTTTCACAAACATCATCCTCTCAACACAGTCAATGTTAATTTCAATACACTCCCTCCTACAATATGGTAAATATTATTATGCAATCTTATCACTTCAGTCAAGGTAATTTTTATTTATTTTTAAAATTTTTTACACAATAACTCACAAAATCAACAATATGTAACATATTTTCTACAATAATTACCCATTATGAATTAATTTTTCCCTTCCAAAAGTCCGCAACTTCATTCATCTCCTTGATCTTGGCCTCATCTTCTCCGATCAACATGTCGTACAATTTGTCAATTTTCTCACCGATGCGTCGTGTCATTTTGAGGTTGTGAAGAAAGGCCTCGGTAGCACCATGGACCCTGTATACAGACACTTGGATGTTTTGCGCATGAAGCGCCCGTTGAATGGTAGCAATGAAACGATCCGTCCAGAGCCGCTTTAACACCTCATCATAATGCCGCCGGAGGAAGTAGTCAGGCATGTCAAACAGACACTCGTGTTGCATCTGGCTCGGTGGGCCGTCTTACAACCGTTACAAATGGAACTTCTATATCTAGGGGGGGCTGTGGCTCAGGAGGTAGAGCGGGTTGGCCGTTAATCGGAAGGTCGGCGGTTCAATCCCTGGCTCCCCTAGTTGCGTGTCGAAGTGTCCTTGGGCAAGATACTGAACCCCGAATTGCAGCTATTCCGCCAGTGTATGAATGAGTGTGAATGTTAGTTTCCGTTTGAGCACTTAGGCTCAGTGTATGAATGTGTGTGACTGGCATTTTTATATCTAAATAGAACTTTCTTCAGCAGTCGAAGCACCACAGTTTCACCGGCAGAGAGCACCCCGTCAGGCTCATCTGTTCTTTTGGGAGAGTCTGGTGGTGAGGCGCTCGGAGTCGAGGATGTCGAAGAAGGAGAAGAGGGCCAGTAGGGTGATGGAGGTGGTGAAAGAGGGGAGATGCAACCAGAGTCCGTGTCTAGCATGAAAGGGGTCACTGGCAGCCCTGCTAGTGGTGGTGGTGAAGCAGAGGGACTGGAAGTGGTGCCCTGGGCCTGCTGTGTTGCTGCTGCTGATGCAGGATTAGTATCGGGCTCTCATGCTCTCGATCCATACACCACCAAGTAGGCATATTGCTCATGCTAAATTGGGTCATCACCAGATGTGTTGTAGAAGGGGTAGTTGTCTCCTCTGACCCGGATGTGGTAGAAGAGGTAGAGAGTTGCTTTTTCTATGAGTCTGCTGGCTCGAAGACATGGTATTTCAGATTTAGTCCTCCTTTAAATTGTGTTTTCTTAGGGGCAGGCTTAGGGGGCGTTGTTGGAGGAGGAGTCTTCTGTGAACGTTAGAGTCTTTTTCATTTGCAGAATCTCCCAGGAGGTCTGACTTTTTTTGAAGAGATCTTTTAGCTTTTCTGCTTTTTCAAACATCATTTCCATCCAAACCTCGACAGGTATCCTTAATGAAGTCTGAAACACGCCACATTCAGTGTTGAAATACTGCAAGACAAATTCATCCAAGGCTTCATCTCCTTCACTCTTCTGATGGCTTGCACGGTAGAACCATCTACCGGAAGCTGAGCTTTTTGTCTCCCAAACACTACAGGAAACAATTTTTTAGGAACAAACACGGGTGGAACTTCCTGCTTGATTCTCACAGTTGTTTGAGTCTCCTTGTCTTTTGTAGCAGGTTCCTCGGACGTTGCGGCTTTGAGATTGTTTAAAACCAACACAGCCCAGTCCGTTGATGTGAGCGTTGCTTTTGCTGTGAGGGGTCCAAATGTTTCACCTTTCTCCAACTGGTAAAAACAAAGTACATTTACATCATAATTGAATGCATACCCCCAGACACGTCCTGAATCTAAATTCCATTCCTCATGAAGTGTATCGGGGGCGGCGTCTGGATCCGACTCAAGTACAACACTCGTTTCTTTGGGGCTCCTCCTGGGGTTGAATTTTGATAACTCATTACAGGTGTCTGGCTGATCATCTTCGAATTGGCTGCTCTCTTGCTCATGTTTAGGTTGTTTTGGAATAGTTTCGTTATATGTTTCTGAATGACTAAATGGACTCCTTTTATTTTCACAGACTCCCATCATTGGCCTATGGTAACCCCTCCTAGTCTCTTATCATTGGCTCATGGAAACTCTGCCCACCCCCTTATTTTGTATATGACGGCATGTGGGAGATAACTGATGAGGGGTTGGGACCGTTACTTCTGGTACAACCAGATTATTATTTAAACTCTTGTCTCCGGCAGATAAAAATAGCTTCCTGTTTCAAAAACAAACTCACGAACTCTGTCTGATAAAACCAGACCGTTTTTTAACATCCGGAGTCTGGGTTATAGATAACCATAGTTAATAACTGGTCTACAAGATTACGTGAGGATGGCAGTTAAACACACAACACGCCTCATTGAGAAAACAGAGGGAGGTGTTACACGACTCACCAACACGACTCGTTGAGAAAACAGAGGGAGGTGCGGGGGTGGATCACATTCCTCAATTCACCCACAGCCTATGCTACACCAGAAAGAGAGAGGACAGAGAAGAAGGAACACAGACTCTAGAAGGATTAAAGTTTTAAGACTCACAAGTTTAAGACTAGGCTACAGCTTTGGAGTGATAATGATGGCAAGTTTGTAAGACAAAGCAATAGCAAAGTAATTTGGAACACTCTCTTATTTTGCTGCATGCTGTTGAAGGTAATTAAAAAATGCTGTTTAATTTTAACTCACTGTTATACTATTTTACTGTAATTATTTCATTTTATTCTTTAGTTCTTTAATGATGGTAAGTTTGTCACACAAAGCTTTAGCAAAGATTTTACAAAGTTTAATTTTGGAACTCACTCTTATTTTGCTGCATGCTGTTGAAGGTAATTTATAATGCTGTTTAATTTTTACTCACCGTTATACCATTTTACTGCTTTACTGTCATTATTTCAATTTATTCGTCACTTGTTTAATAATAAAGACTGACTTGATTCCAAAGAAACCTCCTACTGATCCTTTGCTGGCCCGGAGATTCCTCCTTACTTATAACTCACTGCTATACGTTTTTAATGATAAATTTATTGTCACAAACACCTCCTAGTTAATTCATTCAAGTTGTATTACTTAATAAAGTCTTTAAATCAATGAAAAACACACAATGGAAGGATGTACGCAACCCTCTTATCAGTTACACACAGACATATTTCCGTTTGGGTGGGACAGGATGAACCCCCTCTTATCAGTTACATACAGACATATTTCCGGTTGGGGCGGGACCGGATGCACCCCCTCTTATCAGTTACATACAGACATCCGGTGGGGGTGGTGGGACCGGAAATAGCTGTCAAAAATGAGTTTGATGGAATGTCATGTATAATTCTCTCTCACCACCCTGGGATCAGGGACCAATAACCAAATATGAGCCAAGTATGATCAGTCTAAAATGGGGTTTGTCCACCTATAGATGGCAAACACAGAAGGGTGAATCCGCACACAGGCCGTGGCAACCAACTCTTACTACAACATTATACATAAATAATCATAGGCAACGACTTCTTAAAATTATAATAGGATTTATTCAACTCAAGCATAGATCAATGATCAATAACTTTAAGTAAATCACTATTAACTATTGTAAGCAAAAATGAAATAAAGTCAATAAACAAATCTTACAAAAATATACAACAATCCAGCAAGCATTTGTGTGTGTGTGTGTGTGTGTGTGTGTGTGTGTGTGGTGTGTGTGTTGTGTGTTGTGTGTGTGTGTGTGTGAGAGACAAAGGAGGGGGAAGGATCCAACCATGTGGGTGGTGCCAGATCCGGTTGTGCTAGAGGCCAGCTGATTTTGGAATCAAGATGGCGGTTCAAACCATCATCATCATTCATTTCAAGATCAAGATGGCGGAAAATCTCTCTCCCCTGAACTAAAAAAAATGGGGACGCACTCTGATGCTAGCCTACTGTGGGTCACAGGTCTGGTTAGCTTCAGAGATCACGTGGTGTGTGCATGTGGGGTTAGTAAGCAGAAGGAGAGAGAAAGGCACAGAGCAAAGCTATATACATACAATATACCACAAACTATCTCACAAAGATTTCTAAATATTGACTGAAGAATGGAATTAAGTTTGTATCAAAATAGCTGAGCAGTTTTATCAAAACGCCTGTTCACGTCACTCAATATCCCTCCTCCCCATAGTAGGGGAGAGAGGGAAGGTTGTAACAGGTCCAATTTCTCCTATCAGGAACAAGTTATGAATCACCTGATTCACTCTGCAGATGCCCAATTTAGTCCTTATTTCACATGGGGAAAAGTAGCACCCTGTGGCAGGCACAGCAAATTTTAGAAGGAAAAATATTTAAAGTGAAAAGTATATTTTATATTTTTTTATTAAAGCATTATCTACTTTGTAGTTAAATTGATCAAACCTAACTCATATTTATTGTGTCTATGTCTACGTGTTTATTGTGTAAAATGGACCATTGAAATGGTGTGTTTGGACTGCACTGACTGGGAGGTTATCAGGACAGCTACCAATAGTCTGGATGAGTTTACTGATGCTGTGATGTCCTACATCAGTTTCTGTGAGGACAGCTGTACACCAACTTACACCAGGGTGAGTTATAACAATGACAAACCCTGGTTTAGAGCCAAACTCCGACAGCTTAGGTTGGAAAAAGAGGAGACATTTAGGAGTGGAGACAGGGCCGGATGCAGGGCGTTAAAGTACAGGTTTAGAAAGGAGGTGCGAGAAGCTAAACGAGAGGCTAAAGGACCAGTTCTCTGCAAACGAACGACGCCACTTCTGTCTGGAGGGGTTTCAGACAGATCACAAAGTACAAACCCAAAGCCCCCACTCCATCAACGACTCTTGCCTGGCAAATGATCTGAACCAGTTCTACAGCCGCTTTGAGAGTCATTTGGACACCATCCCCCATGACTCCTCCGTTCAGCTTCAGTCCACCATCCCCTCCTCCCACTCCTCAGAGTTTGCAGTCTCTGATTCCAGGACCATTAGAACCGGTTCCCCTCAAGGCTGCGTTCTTTCCCTTCTGCTCTTCTCCCTGTACTGTCACCAGTCTGTTAAGCTCCTGAAGTTTGCAGATGACACCACCCTCATTGAGCTCATCTCTGGTGGGGATGAGTCCGCCTACTATTTAAGACAATACAACAGAAATACATTCAAGACAAAAGGAACCTTTTACAAGACAACCTCTGCCTATTGAAATTTCCCAGAATTTCTCCTCTCCATTACTCTCAGCCTACATCAGAAATTTCAACATGCACACAGAGTTATTAATTCCTGTAGCCTTCTTCACAGGTTATGGACTACTGCAGAGTCCTAGACTCCCAGAACCCCATGTTCCCTATCTTTCCTCATTACTTTTCTAGTCAGTAGTTGGGACTATGCTTCTCTGATTATTCAATTCAATTTTATTTATATAGCGCCAAATCACAACAACAGTTATCTCACAGCGCTTTTCATAAAAGAGCAGGTCTAGACCATACTCTGTGCTGTTATTTACAGAAGCCCAACAATTCCCACCAAGAGCAAGCACTAGGCGACAGAGGCAAGGAAAAACTTCCTTTTAAGAGGCAGAAACCTCGAGCAGAACCATGGCTCAGGGTGGGCGGCCATCTGCCTCGACCGGTTGGGGGTGAAGGAGAGAGAGAGAGAGGAACAGTGAGAGAAAGAGAGAGGGATGGAAGGACAGAGAGGGGAGGGAGGCAGCCTACACAATATACACACAGAGGTACAGACAGTAAAGGTGATGTTGCTATAGACTAAATGAATAATGGTACAGATATTTATAGTAGTGTTAATGATAATAATCGTAATGTTAATGATTATAACAATAGGACTAGTAACAATAGTTGTTGTAGCAGAGGGTGTCAAGCAGGAACATGGGGGCAGCAGGTGACCCACAACCACAGATCCAGACTCCACAGCTCCAGAGCCAGAAACACCTGCAGGAAGTGATAGGAGGAGAGAGGAGAGGGACGAGAAAGCACAAGACTACCGGAAAGGGGAGAAGTTGAGTTAGTAACATGCAATAATGGGATGAGGTTGCATACAGAGGGAGAGAAAGTAGAGGAGAGAGGAGCTCGGTGCATCATGGGAAGTCCCCCGGCAGTCTAGGCCTATAGCAGCATAACTAAGGGTTCAGGACTCACCTGAGCCAGTCCTAACTATAAGCTTTATCAAAGAGGAAAGTCTTAAGCCTACTCTTAAATGTGGAGATGGTGTCTGCCTCCTGAACCCAAACTGGAACCTGGTTCCACAGGAGAGGAGCTTGATAGCTGAACGCTCTGGCTCCTAGTCTACTTTTGGAGACTCTAGGAACCACAAGTAACCCTGCATTCTGGGAGCGCAGTGCTCTGGTGCGATAGTAAGGTACTATGAGCTCTTTAAGATAAGATGGTGCCTGACCATTAAGAGCTTTGTAGGTAGAAGAATGATTTTAAATTCTATTCTGGATTTCACTGGAAGCCAATGCAGAGAAGCAAAGACAGGAGAAATGTGATCTCTTTTCCTGGTTCCTGTCAGAACACGTGCTGCAGCATTCTTCAGTAATCCAGCCTAGAAGTAACAAATGCATGGACTAGTTTTTCTGCATCATTTTTAGACAGGATGTTCCTGATTTTCGCAATATTACATAGGTGAAAAAAGGCGGTCCTTGAAATTTGCTTAATGTAAGACATGTCCTGATCAAAGATAACTCCAAGATTTCTCACAGTGGTGCTGGAGGCCAGGGCGATGCCATCAAGGGAAACTATTTTTTTAGATAATGCGTCACGGAGGTGCTTGGGCCCCAAGGACAGATCCTTGACTAACTTTGCCGTGCATGGAGGACTCATCGTTAACATGTACAAACTGAAATCAATTTGATAAATAGGACTTAATCCAGCTTAGAGCGGTTCCTTCAATGCCAATGAAATGTTCCAGTCTCTGCAATAGGATCTGATGGTCAATGGTATCAAATGCAGCACTAAGATCTAATAAAACCAGTACAGAGACAAGTCCTTTGTCTGATGCAATAAGGAGGTCGTTAGTAATTTTCACCAGTGCTGTCTCTGTGCTATGATGAACTCTAAATCCTGACTGAAAATCTTCAAATAAACTATTGCTCTGTAGAAAGTCACACTGCTGTTTAGCAACTGCTTTCTTTATTATTTTCTTTTTTAGAGGGGCTACAGAGTCGAGTGTCATTCGCAGCGAGCCTACAGCACTATCAACAAGATGATTGATTTGGGAGGGACTGAAATTAGCATAGGAGTCCTCTGTTACTTTGTGACTTGATAATGAATTTAGAGCTGATGGAATTGCATCCTTAAATTTAGCTACAGACAGACATCTTGTATAGAAATTATTTGCCCAATGGCGTGTAGTTCAGCAATACAAACTCAAAAGTTATAAAACAGTGGTCGATAAAGAGGGATTCTGTGGGAACACTATTAAATGTTCAATTTCAATACCGTATACCAGAACAAGGTCGAGGGTGTGGTTAAAACAGTGAGTCGGTTCATGAACACTCTGAAACAAGCCAGTGGAACAGAATATCATCACTATCTGAATACCAAGTTTCTGTCTTTCAAGTAACTATATGTTTTATCCTCACCTACAATCCGGTCTCTGGGAGTCCAGTAAGTCTGTCTCCTCTGTAGGATCCCGTCACCCTCTTCTTTCCAGCGGGTCCTGGCCTCTGTTGTCACAGCAATTCAGCAGGAGGTCTTTCCCGAGGAATCTCTGACTCCCCCTGTGCACGGTTTCAGGTCCCAAACCTGGCTGGAGGAAGGATATTGGGATCTGGCTCGAAGGACCAAGTAGTTAGGAAAATCTTTTCCAAAAGAATCCAGAATTGACTGACGATAAAAGCTTGACAAATGTCACTCAGAGATAGACCAGAACTGTTATCTAGCTTACGCCACCTCTTTCGCTTGTAGGTGTTTCCTGTCTTCGTCTCATAAGCTGTAAATGTAATGCTGGCTGCTATTAAATAAATCATTTACTTGAATCCTAATGTAATTCTGTTTGCACAGGGCTGTGTTGCACAATGCAAACATAAGTTCAAGTATTCTGTCAAACTGAAGCTAAATGACACAGAGGCCAAAAAAAATTAATAGTAGGCGATATTTAATAAAATAAGTGTCAGTCACTGTAACACAGTTAGATACAGGGCTTCCCTAACTACTGCCTCGCCAGTTAAAAGCTTTTCATAACCAAGAGTTGAGGTTTAAACATTAAAGATGAAAATCCTTGTTCAAAGTGTGAAACAAAAGCTATTTGTCAAACTCACAGATACATAACCTTCCTACTGATATCAGTCTGACTCCGTTGGGGCCTTTACAAATTTAAAATGTACCTTTTGGGATTCCCTTATACCATACCATATACTCTCATCCAGCAGGTCGGTTTCAGTCTCGATGAATCATTTAAGCAAAGTTCTAAGTCAATGTTTTACCTACTGACAAACATGGACTTACCTACTTAATAGGATCATTTAATCAAAGTTCTAAGTCAATGTTTTTCCTACTGACAAACATGGACTTACCTACTTACTGTGAACTTTCTGAAAACCTTCTGTTTGTTTATGTGGCCAAACATAGCCGTGTTCCAATCTTTTTCTCTCTAGTTCTCCTCCTCTTCTCTTTTCATAGGGTTCTCTGTTGCTCAGCTGCCTACTGGATCTATAATCTTCATATATGTTGCAATTCATCTATAGTTTTAGAGGAAGAAGAACACTTCAGAAGAAACACCAAGGTAGTTTATTTGGAAAAAGTAAAAAAAAAAGAAAGAAAGAAAGAAAGAAAGAAAAAGTAGGTATCCTTGTGGGGACCAGCTTTTTGTCCTCACAAGTTTCCATCCCCAACAACATAATTAATCATTTAAATATACACACATACCTTGTAAGTCTATACTTGAGGACCTTTTTCTTGATCACTTTATGTATGGTCTCCACCTGTGATTGAAAGAACTAAATAAATAATGAATAGCCCACAATTTGCTTTATTGTCTCGTGACTCAGAACCCAGATGCAGACAAGAACATGGCTCAGGAGGATTTTCACACAGTTTGACACAAGATATGGTGAGATAGGCTTGATGCTGGGGGTAAGGTTCCTCTGGTGTGGCGTGGGAGGTAAGTGCGAGGCCTGGCAGGGCAGTTAAATAGGGCTGGCAGAGAAGTGAGTTTGCGATGGGGAATCTCCAGCCGTCTTCCGTAACAGAGCGGCACGAGAGCAGAGCAGGGTTCTCCAAGAACACTAAGCAGGGCACAGGAATACAGAGTCAAAAAACAGGTACAGAAGCAACAGGAGGCAGGATAAAGCTGGTCATATTTTCACTCACAAACTAGACTTAATAATTCAGCAAGGAACTGAGAAGATGGCAGGGTATAAAAGCCAGTCCTGATGACAGGAGACAGGTGTGTGAGCAGCAGATTGCCTGCAGTTGGGGAGAACCGCCCAGTGGTGCAGCCCACAACTCCGCCCTGAGGGAGAGGGAGGAAAGGTGAGGCCAGAGGGAGAGACAGAGACCACACACAGACAGACAAAACCAAACACACAACTGTCACCTCCCTGCCTGCGGCAGTGTGACATCTGCAGTCAGGTAGCCTACTGTAGGTATATGTTAAAATACTGTTAACCAATAGAAGTGTTACTTTACTTGAGTATTTCCATTGTCTGCAACTATACTTCTACTCCACAACAATTCAGAGGGAAATACTGCACTTTTTACTCCACTACATTCATTTGATAACTTTAGTTACCAGTTACCTTGCACATTCAGATTCATAATACAAAATATAATCAACACATACAGTAAATTATGATTTTATTATACAGTATATTATATAAACTGCTCAAAAAATAACGGGAACACTAAAATAACACATCCCAGATCTGAATGAATGAAATAATCTCATTAAATACTCCTTTCTTTACATAGTTGAATGTGCTGACAACAAAATCACACAAATTATCAATGGAAATCAAATTTATTAACCCATGGAGGTCTGGATTTGGAGTCACACTCAGAATCAAAGTGGAAAACCACACTACAGGCCGACCCAACTTTGATGTAATGTCCTTAAAACAAGTCAAAATGAGGCTCAGTAGTGTGTGTGGCCTCCACGTGCCTGTATGACCTCCCTACAACGCCTGGGCATGCTCCTGATGAGGAGGCGGATGGTCTCCTGAGGGATCTCCTCCCAGACCTGGACTAAAGCATCCGGCAACTGCTGGACAGTCTGTGGTGCAACGTGGCGTTGGTGGATGGAGCGAGACATGATGTCCCAGATGTGCACAAATGGATTCAGGTCTGGGGAACGGGCGGGCCGGTCCATAGCATCAATGCCTTCCTCTTGCAGGAACTGCTGACACACTCTAGCCACATGAAGTCTAGCATTGTCTTGCATTAGGAGGAACCCAGGGCCAACCGCACCAGCATATGGTCTCACAAGGGGTCTGAGGATCTCATCTCGGTACCTAATGGCAGTCAGGCTACCTCTGGCGAGCACATGGAGGGCTGTGCGGCCCCCCAAAGAAATGCCACCCCACACCATTACTACACACTAGAGTGAAAGCACCGCCAGCATTCAAAAGTGACCAAAACATCAGCCAGGAAGCACAGGAACTGAGAAGTGGTCTGTGGTCACCACCTGCAGAACCTCTCCTTTATTGGGGGTGTCTTGCTAATTGCCTATAATTTCCACCTGTTGTCTATTCCATTTGCACAACAGCATGTGAAATTGATTGTCAATCAGTGTTGCTTCCTAAGTGGACAGTTTGATTTCACAGGAGTGTGACTGACTTGGAGTTACATTGTGTTGTTTAAGTGTTCCCTTTATTTTTTTGAGCAGTGCATATAGGGTGGCGATGGTGCAATGGATAAGATACCTGCCTTTGGTGTGAGACTTAACCCTTGTTGCTTGTATAGCAATTGTAAGTCACTTTGGATAAAAGTGTCACTGGACTGTGCTGCATTTTGGCTTCATCACCCTTCCTCCTGTATGTGCGTTCTTAAAATTAAAATCGGTTTGTTATGTCTGTGGTATCCCATGTTTTTAAAATTGATTAAGATTTTAAAATCGGTGTGCACCAGACATAAGTTGGCACCTTGTTTTGTGGATCCGTTTGTGATTAACAAGGTTATTAACCCCATGGTGGTAAGACTACCAGCATCTATGACGAGTCTGCCCAACCACATACCTCTTCATCAACACGTTTGTTTATAAAAACTGCTCACTTTCACATCGCCTGCTGTGTTCTGTGTTGGCTCTTGGGTCCACCAACATGAGGTGTAACAGCATAGAGCTTTTACAAAATGATTGAGTCAAGCTTATTTTCAGTTGTACCCCATAGACCATGACCTCAATGTTGGCTGCTTTTCTGTCGTTAAAGTTAATATAATTAGATAAACCACAAAGCTGTGGTTGTAGCAATGAAATCAGTATTATTGATGCATCCCTCTGCAGGGCCTTTTTGGTGATGGAGGTGATGTTCAGCTCCCATTTGAGGTCCTGGGAGATGATGGTGCCCAGGAAGCGGAAGGAGTCCACAGTGGCGACTGATGAGTCACGCAGGATGATGGGCGAGGGTGGGGCTGGGCTTTCTGAAGTCCATGACCATCTCCACTGTCTTCAGAGCTCCAGACTGTTCTGGCCGCACCAGGTCATTATGTAAGTAGATGTAGGATTTTATGTGATCCACTGTTGACATTTACTCGCAGGCCTATGTGTATGCTCCCAGAGAAGGTCCCTTTCCTGCTGTGTTGGATCTAAACACCTTTACATCTGACATATCTGGCTAACATAGGTTTTGTGGTTCTGGCTGTAGCAGTGTTTACTTGTTAATGTCAGAGATGCATCTGGACCACTTTAAAGCAGTGGATTTCTTACATAGTCATTGGGCTGCATGGTTGTGCATCTCCCTATTTTCAAGACTAGGTGCCCACTGCGTGTGCAGGGTTTTTCATTTTAGCAAAGCTTAAAATTCTCCTGAGGATGTAATGGGCAATGGCCAACACTGGACCGACCGATGGTGTAACTTCCTCACTCACCCAATACGCCAGGTACCAGACTTGTGTTTATAAGGTGGCCCCGCTCCAGCCAAAGATGGTTAAGTTCAAGTTTATTGATATGTGTCAGTACACAAGAAAAATAAACATGAAACATGAAAAAATTAAGAATACAAAATTACCGTAGCCTATACAGAATAACATTCAACAAATGAGAGATAGGACACTTTCCTTGTCATCCTACTTTATATGCGACTTAAAGTTCTAAAAGGAAAATGGACAACAAAGTATTGTATGCTAACTTGGTTAAATTTTACTTTATTTCAAAAACTAAGGTTTCTTCAGCTTCTGATGTCTTAAGATGTTTTCCTATTTCAATTTAAGCTTAAAGTATTTTATCAGAGAACTTCCTGTTTTATACTTTTTTATGTTGTCAAATGCGAATTTGGAAAAGCCACCGTCACCTATCTTGGACAGCAGGTTGGGCAGGGACAAGTGCGCCCTGTTGAGGCCAAGGTTGTTGCCATCAGGGACTGCCCTGTTCCCACGACCCGGAAAGCCCTGCGCCAGTTTCTGGGGATGGCTGGATACTACAGGAGGTACTGCCGCAACTTCTCCAGTATCGCCTCCCCACTCACAAGTTTACTCAGCACCAAGGTGGATTACGTATGGACCCCAGAATGCCAGGTAGCATTTGATAGTGTAAAGACCTTGTTATGTCACACTCCTGTGCTCGCTGCCCCTGACTTTACCGCTCCCTTCAAGCTTGAGGTAGACGCCAGTGCAGTGGGCGCTGGTGCTGTCCCGTTACAGGACGGGGAGGATGGTATTGACCATCCTGTTGCTTACTTTTCCCGCAAGTTCAACCGACACCAGATAAATTATTCCACCATTGAAAAGGAAGCCCTTGCTCTGTTGTTAGCACTACAGCACTTTGAGGTCTATGTTGGGTCTACTCCTCTGCCTGTTGTTGTGTTCACTGATCATAATCCCCTTGTTTTTCTGTCTCGCATGTTTAACCACAACCAGCGACTCATGCGATGGGCACTGGTGGTTCAGGACTTCAACCTCGACATCCGACATAAGAAGGGCTCTGAAAATGTGCTAGCTGATGCTTTGTCGAGACTGTAGAGATTAGCTAAGTTAGTAGCTTTATTGCCAAGCCACGGGGGCTTATAATTTAAGGGGGGGGAGTGTTACGGCCGTCGCTGGCTGCCTTAGAGTAGTTGTGTTTTGGAGTTGTCTGAACTGTATGCAAATCCCCGCTGCAAGCACCTGTTGAGGATTGGTTCCCCTGGATCTGGAACCACCCACTTCCTGGTTGCTGTTTGCTGGCGTCTGATTGGTGTGGCCGAAGATCCTACCGAACCTGCCAACCAGGACTCACCAATCAACACCAGCTGGCCTACTAATAGTTTGTGTTCCTGCAGTTCGAGGCGACTGTGAGCCAGTGATCAGTTCGCCTTGTTGTTGGTTGTGTACCCCTGTGAATGTCTTGAGTGTTGAATTTACCTATTTCTGTCAGTTGCCTGCTTAAGTGACTCTTGTCAGTTAAAAACTTACATTCCTGTACAGCATGTAGGTACTGACCTCCTTTTGTTAAGTGTTTTTTTTGTCAGTACCTACATAGCCTCCTTTTGTTGTTTTTTTTTTCGGAGACAACTCATTTAATTAAACAATTGACTCAACCTGAATTCAGTTGTCCTTACCACCTTAATTTATCCCAAATACCTTGTTACTGCCCTACCCTAACGAGCTGGGTTGTAACAATGTTTTCTGTCTCAGTGAAGTTGTTTTTCCTTTTGCATTTTTCACTTTAAGCTTTTCCTTCATCCATTTCAGGCTTTTTCGATTTCACTTTTGATTCTCAAGCTGCCATTTCATGATATCAGTTTCAATCTCAAATGTTCTATTTTCCACTATTCACATTTTAACAATTCAATTTCAGTCAGATTCTAGCAGTGCACTAAATACATCTTAACGTTTTCTCCTTTAAATGTAGTGAGCATGCACCCTGTTTTCATAGCCTTACAAGAAGCGATATCACCTATTATCAATCAAATATTAAATGGTTCTATTCATTACAAAACATTAACACACATTCACACATGATTATACTAGAGTTAAAGGTGGGGTATGCAATTCTAATCCAATACATATCTTTTTGTCAAATTCAGTGAATATCTTCTCACGCTCATAGCTGTCCGTTCTGTCTGGTGTTTGAAAACAGCCCAAACAAACAAAGTGGCTTGGAAAACGTCACACAACACTATTCCAGTCATGATTTGTGTGTCAGGTAACTTTAAATTACTGCACACACACTAAGCTTACTTTCTAGTTCTCCAGGATAGGCAGTGGTTGTGATGTTAGCTACAGTAGCAGGAGAGTTGTGAGTATCGCTGTCTGTGTTAGCTTCGCAGCAGCAACTGTAGCCACAACTTATCTAATGTTAGTTACATTACTTGCTGTGTCGCTGTGCGCTCTATATCGTGATATTTGTCATGGTATTGGATTTATCCAGAATCGCACCCCACCTTCAATTAGCAGCCTTGAAGTATTTCCTATCATCCAATTTGCATCTATAATTTGGCTTTAGTACGAGTAGCATCACAGCTCAGCTGAGATCGTAAGAACTCCTGGATCTTCTTCCACATGTGGACTTCAGCTGCTGCGTGAGCCACCGGCTCACCCCCCCACAGCACTGAACTGCTGAGGAGCCCATGTAAAGCGGAGGGACAGAACGGTCCATAAGGCGGCTCCAGTAGGTGTCCAGCTCTCGGGTAATACACAGTCTCAAAGTTATCCTTCCCATGACGCTTCAGTCTCTCCACCATCTCATCCATGTAACCTTTACTGTCCCAGTTGAGGTCGTCCTCTGAAGCCACAAACAGGAAACGTCCCTTGGCTTGTTCAATGGGGACCAGGCTGCCCTTGTTTTCCTCTGCCAGGGGATTTTTAACACTGTACTTGATAACGATAGCCCCTGAATTTGTGGTAATCACCTTGCTGGAGTCGTACAGTAATGGTGTGAGGATTTGGCGTTTCCTGTAGTATAGAGGAACAGCTATATTGGCGTTGCTGCCGTTGATCCACACTGTGGCCTCAACACCTGGCACATAAGCAGCAAGTGAAAGCGCAATATCTGCCCCCTTTGATCGTGATATTATACCAACTCCTTTACTGCCCACCTGGGAGGAAAATAAAGAAATAAATGCAACACGATATAATAAACACAGAGCTCAGGAACTGGGCTACGAAGGTGAATCAGGATAACAGTGTAAAAACTGGACCAAATGTGGAGGTCTACTCAAGCATGGTGGATCAATCAACTTTGAAAAAAACTGTATTATCAACATAATTAGTCAATTGTATGATAAAACTATATAAAAACATGTAAAAACACCTATTTTGAAAGTAGTACGACCTTTCGCTAATCTAACTAAAATGGAAGGAGTCTCTGCCTGTCTCATGATTTTCTCAAAAACGGTTCAGCCGATCGCCTTCACGCTGAGGATCCAAGGCAGTGCAATGTTGAGTGCAAGCTCTTGAGATCTAAGGAACATATTTTATTAGTAATGCGTTACTACCACCAAAAGTGCACACTGTGTAGTGTATTGACAGAGGACCAATTAACTGCTTAGCACACTTCAAAATAAACACTTATGACACAATAATTCGCATAAATGTCAATTTTAAGCTTCAAATAAGAGCCAGCCAAGAAAGTCCAGCATAAACCCCCGTAAAATGCACAATGGAATTACACTGGGTTTTGTGTAGATTAAATCAGCAAGATATTACATGTAATTTGTAAGATTAGAGGTGCTGGTAGGTGGGCTTGGAACCTTTAGACAGAGCCAGAAAAGTGGCTGCTGGCTTTAGGCCCGTGCCATGGGTCCGAACAATATAATATTATTTGAAGCAGTTGTAATCGTTTTTTTTAGAATAATAATGTTTCAACCTTTCACATTGTTATTT
>NW_024040485.1:6630447-6664821 GCF_014851395.1 Micropterus salmoides
CGAGGACACAATGTGATACACACTCAACTCTTGAGTACCTGTTTGAAGAGACCAGACTTAAAATTAGAGCCCTGGTCGGTCTGAATCACCCGCGGCAATCCAAAAGTAGAGAAAAACTTCGGTAAATCAGTCTCCATCAGTCTGCAACTCAAGGACTGACAACCCAGAAGGGCCTGTGTTTGCAGAACTGAGATCAAGAGATCTTGGAGATTATGGAGATTTTCCGTTGTGTCTGTGAGGTATCTCTTCCTATTACCTGGCCATCTTTTCTTACTTCCCCAGCTTTTCCATAATAATTTGTGATGTCATTCCTGTGAAGGTAGTCTTCAAAAAGAGCTCTCATTTGCTTCCTTTTGTTGGTCATGACCACAGTCTTCCTCCTATTTTGGGCCTGGTTTCACCTGCTTACGTTTTCCTCCAGTCTTTTTATTCTCTTTCTCATATAATACGAATCCTGTCTTTTTCCTTGAGTTTCTTTTGTGTGTTTTTCAATTTGCTTTTTAGGGCATACTCACGCAAGGCCCATTTGCCTTGTACTGTGCAACGATTGTCCCGTGTCCCCCACCTGTGCTCACATTGCGCCTAACTATCCGAGCTGGAGCATGTTTACGTAGTCCCTCCAGTGTTTCTCACACATTGATTTTTTGCGCATATTCGCTTAGCACCTTGTCTCACTTGCTCACTCTCTCGCTCCTTCTCTCTCTCTCATGAACACCGCTGCACACAACATAAAGCCATCAATGTCAGAGACCCACCTTTAAAAAAACTTATTAGCAAACATGTAAAGAGCCTAGCTAATTAGAATAGCTATGTTAACGTTTGATCAAAGCTGGGTTGTTGAGGTTAGCCCCCCCACCCCCAAACCACAGTTAAGCTGTGTTCACACTGAAAGCGAAGTTAATATTGGCCTTGCTTTACTCGCACGAGTTTGACTAGACATTTTGAGTGTTCACGCGCACACACACACACACACACATACACACACACATACTCACCACACAACGCTCCTGCCGCGGGTGAACGGTGCAGTTGTCTGACCAGGGGTGTTTATTTGTCTAAAAGCTGCAGCCCTGCTCCCTGCACTTACTGCCCCACCGTCTTCTGAGCCCTTTCTGGATTGCCAAATAGCTCGCCGGCTTAAGATTCCCAGGTCCCCTTAGATACCCCCTTCACGCCACGGGTCGAAACGGCCAGCCTCTCACCACCGTCACCCACCGCACTCCCCGGTTATCACTTATCACCTCCGGCAATCACCACGAGTCCCTCGCCCTGATCTCTTCCCCTGCCGCCCCTCTGGTTCTCGGTCTCCCCTGGCTAACCTCTCATAATCCCAATATCGACTGGTCGCGGGGGAAGATCAGGAACTGGAGTACTTCTTGTCATTCCTCGTGCCTCCTGTCTGCCCGAGTCCCCGGTAATTCGGCCCCTATCCCGTTGAGGCCATCATCAACCCCTCCGCAGTTCGCCTGACCCTCCCCCCTCACCTGAAGGTCCACCCGGTCTTCCACGTCTCACGGATCAAGCCCGTCTCCACTAGCTCCCTCTCTGTACCAGTGGCAGCGCCTCCCCCTCCCCGGATGATCGACGGACACCCTGCTTACACTGTACGCTGCCTCCTGGACGTGCGACGTAGAGGCCGAGGCTACCGGTACCTGGTGGACTGGGCCGGCTACGGCCCAGAAAAGCGCTCCTGGATCCCTGCCAGCCAGATCCTGGACCGTTCCCTCCTGTCCGACTTCTAACGAGCTCACCCGGACAAACCGGGGGGTCCGCCTGGAGGCATCCATTGAGGGGGGGGCCCCTGTCGCGGTGACAGTCCGGCTGTTGGTGAGTGTCCTTTTTCTCCTTTCCCTCACATTCTCGTTTCTCCTGTGCCTTCTCTCTCTCTCTCTGTGTGCTCTCTCCCTCTCTGCTCCGGAGCCCGGCTGGCTACCCAAACCTGCACCTCGTTAACCTCCATCCCGGTCGCCGCACCTGCCAGCCATCAGACTCATCACGACCAGTATTTCTACCCCAGCTTTCCACTCCATCCTCGCTCGATCGCCGCAGCTCCTGACTTGGTGTCGCTGCTTCGTTCTGGCTCTTTTTTTTTTAAATTTCCCTTTGCTTCACGTCCCAGTTACCTACTAACCCTGTCTGTCTGTCTGTCTGTTTCCTCCTGCCAGGTTCACTCACCGCTGCCTCCCAGTTCGGCCAGCCGGGCTTGCTCCTTGGCCAGCCTCCTCCTCTCGCCGCCTCCACGACGCCCTCCGGCTTCCCCCCTTGCACCCCGCCTGGTCCCCAGTCACCGTGTCCTCTCCTCCCCGTCTGCCAGCCTCCCTCAAACCTCCAGCCTAAGCACCTTCCGCTCCTCCAGCTACTCGGTCCCCCGTGTCCTCGTCTGCCTCTCCCCCTCTTTCCTCCCGTCCCTTCTCGTCCCCCTTTTTCCTCAATAAACCTCTTTTTCAAACCCTCAGCGTTGCGTTTGGGTCTGTTCTGTCTCCTACCGTTACAGTTTTGTTCTGTTTAAATAATAGTCCTTGCTAAGTTAGTAGTGGCGTTTGCCTCTTTGTTTAGTAGTAATGACCCTGTTGTTATCCTTTAGTGATGTTTGAAGACTAGAGAATCATAAGAAAGTAATCTTGAAGAGTTTCCTAATTTCCTTTTGTTTTGTTTTAATTTCTCCCTATTATTCCCTAGTAATCACTGTCTGTTTAGTGTTTAACTAATGCTTTAGCTAAATGTTTCCTATACAATTTCTTATAAAACGTTCATCTGCACGTTCCTGTTATGTATAATCCGCTTCCCAGTTCCCAGTTCAAGTGGTGAATTTGAAAGTTGAATATCTACCGACCTTTCATAGAACCAGAGCTCCACCAAGAGGACAGAAAAGGTATAACACACAAGTATTTAAAATTCTTCTTAAGACAGGAAGAAGTGTTGAATATCTCTCACATTGTCACTATAAAATCGATTCTTTGCTGCGATGCTTACATATATTTTGTCTTTTGAGTTCAAACATGTAACCATCAAGTTTACACTGGAAACATGTAGTTAAAGCTGTATGTCTATGAAGATTCTCAGTCATCCAAATCATAGTTATCCAACGAAGGTTAAAATCAAGGGCAACTGGACTTGGTTGAAGATACTGGAAGACGTTTCGTCCCTCATCCAAAGGACTTCTTCAGTTCTGACTGACTGGCAGGGAAACTCAGCTATTTAACCTCAGTGGGGTCGTTGGCCCGGGTCATCGATACCGCTGGTTCGTTAGTGTTCCTTGTTGCTGTGACGACAGTCGTTACAGTCGTTAAGACTACCTGTGGCCAAGACTGAACAGCCACAAGATCCAAGAAGAACAAAACTACAGGGGAGGAGGAAAAGAAGGTCAAACGCAACAACATTGTGATTCCATACGTGTCTGGAGTATCAGAGAAACTCAGGAGGATTTTCAACAAACATAACATCCCTGTGTTTTTTAAACCCAAGAACACACTAAGACAGATGCTGGTACACCCCAAAGACCGCACACCCAAACACAAGAAAAGCAATCTAGTGTATGCGGTCCAATGCAGTGAGGAATGCACAGACCTGTATATTGGGGAGACTAAACAACCACTACACAAACGCATGGCTCAAAACAGAAGGGCCAACTTCTCAGGTCAAGACTCTGCAGTCTACTTACATCTGAAGGACAGAGGACACTCGTTTGAGGACCACCAGGTGCACATTTTAGACAGAGAAGATGGATGGTTTGAAAGAGGTGTCAAGGAAGCATCTACACCAGGGTCGAGAAGCCGTCATTGAACAGGGGAGGGGGTCTACGCCACCACTTATCCCCCACTTACAATGCTGTCCTTTCATCACTTCCCAGGAAACTCAACAAACGTAACCTATTGGCCTCAGGTGAAGATACCAACGATGGTCGTTCAGTCTTGGCCACAGGTAGTCTTAACGACTGTAATGACTGTCGTCACAGCAACAAGGAACACTAACGAACCAGCGGTATCGATGACCCGGGCCAACGACCCCACTGAGGTTAAATAGCTGAGTTTCCCTGCCAGTCAGTCAGAACTGAAGAAGTCCTTTGGATGAGGGACGAAACGTCTTCCAGTATCTTCAACCAAGTCTAGTTGCCCTTGATTTTAACCTTCGTTGGGTAGTTAAGCTGTGTTACGCCTGCTATTAAGTATTATAACAGTTAAGAAACAACCCTCTAGTGTTTGATCTTGTTTTGCTTGTCTTTATATAAATGTTTAGAATTAAGTATCTTTAAAATGTTGATATTGTAGAGAAAGAGATTAAATGGAAAATATGAAAAAAGTAGAATAGATAAAAGACCTCGTTGTCCTTTGTCTCACTCTCTTGTAACTCTTGTACTCTCTTGTACCCTCTCGTGAACTTCCTTTAGTTTTGAAATTCCGATCTTTTTTTTTTCTTCGTACTTTAAACTTCATTCAGAGGACCTGAGAAAGCTTTATGTTCCTGAATCCCCATTCTTCTTAGCGGGAGATTGGATTTTGACTTTTGTTTGGAGCTGCCTGGGACGAAACTTTCCCCAGACGTTAAATAGCCTATATTCCTGGGGCCTCGCAAACCTGGAAAATGTATGTGTCTTATTTGATTTTGTTGTTTTAACGTTATCTGACCGTTCTAAGCAACTTTTGACTCAGAAACCCGTTCAATCCTCACCTCGAGGTGAACGAAGTCACGGTTTCACTGACAGACTCTGGAGTGTGTTCCGCTGAGTTATAGCGACACCAAACGACCTCAGAGTGCAAAGCCAGGGCTGACCGCCCGTTGCTGCAAGCATTTTCCCGCATAGGACTCTGGAGCAAATCCACCGGTTTAAACCCAGCTTGAGACACCGCTGGGGTACCAACCCAGCCGGGCTCGGACAACAACAACAAGCCCAATTGACAGTGAGCCTTTGCCACAGGGAATTATGACAAAAGTAAGGCAAAACAAACCACATTCTGTGAGTCTTTGATGTCCTATAGTTGGCCCTCATCTGTAGTTAAGAAACCCTACTTTATTTAAACTAAATTTGCAACATGATTCACGACCATTATTTCCCCCATTCTCTTAGAATATTCTCCCTCTACAATATCAAACTGAAATCCCATTGAGCCTATTATACTGATTTTGTCTTATTGCATATTCTGTTCATTACCTTCCGGTTTGTTTCATGTTTGACTGTTATTCCTGTAATATTCCCGTATTTACTCATACTGTTGTACTCCCTTTAGTTAGTCAATAAATTTCACCTTGATTATAGTGATTTGTGTGTGTGTACTGTTTAGCGTCCTGGGTCCCTATACAGAGGATTCATCCCCAGATTTGAGACTGACTGATTAAATTTAACGATTTTAGACTAACTGAACCATTAATAACTAACAAATTACCAGAAATTTGTGTAATTATCAAGGACCTAAAGCCTTGGGCGGACAGCAAATTTTTAGGTGGTGCCCTTCGACGAGAGCTTTACGGTCATTTAAAGTCACAGTCCAACAATTTGGTGACCCCGACGTGATGAAGACGGAAAAAGGTGATGGTCCAGTAAGAAAATCCTCAACGGACAGCTTTACTGGGGTGACAAGAAACGACTGGCCAGTCAACTAAAAAAGGTAAGCAGGCACCTGTTTCATCAAAGTCTGTCAATGGAGATTCTAAATTTCTCTGTTGTCATTCTGTACAAAGCGTCCTAGTCATTCAGTAATTGAATAAAGCTAAAATAAATAGGTGGTTGAAAGTCCAGGGTGGTGAAAGGCCCCCGAAAGAATGTGGGTGAAAGGCCCTTGGGGTAACCAGCCCCCATAAATAAGTCGGGTGAGAGGCCTCGTCTCCATAAATAAAATTAGTGCGGCAAATTACAAGTGAAAAACTATTAATTTATATTGTTGAATGTGATGATGTGTTTGTGATATAAATGTAGAATGAATGTACTTCTGTGTTTATGATATTGCTGTGTATGATTGTTTAATGTTTAATGTGTAGTTTAAATATTTGTCGGTGTGAAAAGTAAATGTACATTGTGTATAAATGAGTAATAGGTAGTAATAGTTTTAGAGATATTGAGAGCAGTGTTGGTGTGATAGTTTAGAGTAGTCGGCTGCAGAGAGACAGACACAGTGAACATGGAAGGTGAATTTGATAGAGAATGTGAAAAAAATAGGAGATTGTGGCCCGCTGAGGCATATGATACAGCAACAGTGGGAACAGGCACGTAGTCAATTGGGATCAGGAGTGGGAAAAGATAAGAGAGAGAAGGTAATAGAGAAGTATGATAAATTATGGGAAAATCTACAAAAGGCAGGTGAGTTGCCAGGGGGAGATCAGAGAAAATCATTGTCTCAGTAATTAGGAAAAAAGCCGAGGTGAAGGCCAAGGAGGACTCAGACACACACACCAAAACTGAGACAACATTGTTAGTAAGGAGGAAATGGAAGAAGAGACAGGTGGAGTTAGAAGCTCGTAGAATAGAATTGCGTAACATGACTATAGCTGCATTAGCAGGGGAAGTGAACAAAGGCATGCAGTGTCACCACCACCATATCTATCTAATCAAATGCCAATGCTAAGGGTACAAGATGGACTCTTGAAGGTAGAGGATCTTGAAAAGAGAGAATATGCACAGTTGAGGGCAGGAAAAAGGAAGTGAAGGAATGACTGAGAGGAATCGAGGAACAAATAGAGGAAGCTAGGGGTCTTATACAGGAGGCACAGGAAGCCAGTGTGGTGATTATGAGGAGTAGTGCAATAGGAGACAGGGACCTGTAGAACAGGAAGCCCAGATACCAGTATCAACACAATCACATTCCACACCTCAGGGAAATGCAGGCGCAGATGTAGAGCAAAGTGACCTTAGAGGCCTACAGGGGGAAGGTACGAGAGAACGGAGAAGACGAAGAGAGGAGCACGAGACGCTCAGAAGGATGAGAAAGGCACCCCCAGAGACAGAGAGTGAGATTGAGGATGAGGTAGAGTTAGAATTTTTTACATTCAATTCAATTTTATTTATGTAGCGCCAAATCACAACAACAGTTATCTCACAGCGCTTTTCATAAAAGAGCAGGTCTAGACCATACTCTATGATGTTATTTACAGATGCCCAACAATTCCCACCAAGAGCAAGCACTAGGCAACAGAGGCAAGGAAAAACTTCCTTTTAAGAGGCAGAAACCTCGAGCAGAACCATGGCTCAGGGTGGGCGACGGAGGACCTTCCTATAAGTTTTAAGACTATCTTGCCAAATTAAACTAGAATTTTCCTGTTTGTTGGAATGCCAATTCCTCTCAAGTTTCCGCAATATTTGCTTTAATTTGCGAGTTTCAGTATTATACCATGGAGCTAACCGTCTTTGTTTTATTATTGTCTTTTTTAGAGGGGCTACAGAGTCGAGTGTCATTCGCAGCGAGCCTGCAGCACTATCAACAAGATGATCGATTTGGGAGGGACTGAAATTAGCATAGGAGTCCTCCGTTACTTTGTGACTAGATAATGAATTTAGAGCTGATGGAATCACATCCTTAAATTTAGCTACAGCACTATCAGACAGACATCTTGTATAGAAATTTTTGCCCAATGGCGAGTAGTTCAGCAATACAAACTCAAAAGTTATCAAACAGTGGTCGGATAAAGAGGGATTCTGTGGGAACACTATTAAATGTTCAATTTCAATACTGTATACCAGAACAAGGTCAAGGGTGTGGTTAAAACAGTGAGTCAGTTCACGAACACTCTGAGAGAAGCCAATGTAATGTAACAGAGAGATAAACGCAGTACTGAAGCTGTCATTCTCAACGTCCACATGATTATTAAAATCCCCTAAAATAATAACTTTGTCCGTTTTAAGGACTAAAGTTGACAAGAACTCTACAAATTCAGATAAGAATTCAGAGTACGGACCAGGTGCTCGGAACTATAACGAAAATAATTGGTTGCAGTGATTTCCAACTTGGGTGCGAAAGCCTAAGAACAAGACTTTCAAATGAGTTATAGTTTAGTTTAGGTTTAGAGCTGATTAGTAGGCTAGAGTCGAAGATAGCTGCAACTCCACCTCCTCGGCCTGTGCCTCGAGGAATGTGAGTATTAATATGACTGGGAGGGGTGGATTCATTTAGGCTAACATATTCTCCATCACCCAGCCAGGTTTCAGTAAGACAAAATAAATCAATAACATAATCGGATATTAGTTCATTTACTAGTACTTTAGAAGAGAGAGATGTAATGTTTAAGAGTCCACATTTAATTTTCCTATTAGTTTGCACTATTGCTCTTGTGGTTTTAATTTATATGAGGTTTTTATGCACAGCTCCTCTTCTGTTTACCTTCAATTTAAATAATTTCGATGGCCGGGGGCAGACACCGTCACTATAGGATAGAAGCAGACAATGAGTTGGGAGAAGGATCAGACATAGAAGAGGAAGTTAAAACAAAAGGGACGTTACAAAGGAGGAGGAAGAATACAGGTAGAGACAGATTGAGAGGCAGCATATAACCTGCGTAGTAGGAAGAAACTGTAAGAGCAGATAAAGGAGGAAGAAGCCATAATGAGGAACTTACTAGCAGAACAGGAATACACACCGGTAAGGAGGAACACATCTGCACTACAGTTTCCTCAGATCACATCCAAATATAGTATACAAATGCTACTAATTTATAAAGGACCAGGTACCGGAGAGGTGTACACACCATTCTCTTTCACTGACATGAATTGCATTTTAGAAAAGATGCCGCCTCCGATTGAAGGAGGAGCTTAATGGATGAATAAATTTTGCAAATTCACTTTGGGTCACAAGCTGGGTTTGGGAGACTGGAGAGCCTTAATTGGGAGACAGGTGACGATGTGGGAAGTGGATAAAATTGAGAATGTCGCAGGTACAGGCGGGTTACCAGACTATGAATTGTTTGGCCGTTGTGCCACTGACATAGTCAAGAGATCTATGCAAGAGAAATTTCCTGCTCCAGTGGGAGCAATGCATACTCTAACGCTTTCCATAAAACCAGAAGAACCGGTGTCAACCTTTCTGAGCAGACGTAACGAAGAGTGGACAGATACTGCAGGAGCACATCCAGGCTCCAGTGAATTGCAGACTATGCTGTTTCGAAAAGCAGTAATGACAGGGATCCCACAGCAGGTAAAAGAAGTCACCTGACTCATCACTTGAAAAGTTACAGAGATAAGCATGCTCAACAAAAAGGTGACTTAGACTCTGCTCAGGTACAGCTGTTAAATTTACAACTGCAGGAAGCCAGAAAAAAGGCAAATGAGGCAAAGAAAGAAGGCAGAAAGTCTGAAACTCAGATGGTTCAACAGCAGCAGCCACCCATCAGTGGTGCACCCACTCCTGACCTATATCTCACACCACCGTGGGTCCCGACTCACCCTCCTTATCGTTGGGCTTCAGGGGTCGCTGAGGATTCAGGGGATATCAACAAAACAATGGCTGCTTTAATTGTGGTGATCTAAATCACTGGAAGAACGCATGTCCATTCAAGGTCCACCACCTCAACCACCTCAGCATCAGGCGCAATATGCAGCAGCAGCTCCCCAGGGCCAAGTGGACTGGACTGAGCACGGGGAACAGTACTGAAGAGGCCCGAGAACCCCACAGCTGGTAGGTCTGACAGACCCATACCTGCGTATGAGGGTAAATGATGAACTGCCATTTATTGTGCATGCTATTCCACCATCAACTGTGATGTGCCTAAATCACAGCTGTCATCCTCAAGAGTGGAATTAGTTGGATTCTCGGGAAAACCTGCCATTCGCCAGACCTCTACCTACCAGAGTTGCAGATCAGACTTTTATGCACTCATATTTCTTCTCCCTTATGCCCAGCAAATCTGATGGGAAGAGATGTGCTTATCAAATGCGGTGCATCCATTTTGTATGGACCTCAAGGGCTGGTGGTGAATTTTCCTAATGGTTATACTGTGAATTGCTCGATCTCTATAATGCAATCAAATTCTCAGATGTTGCTGTCTCCTACAGCTCCAGGAATATGGGCTGACATATTGGGGCCTACTGACAACTGATCCTGCATGTGCAGGAGGAATACAGCACTTGTATTGAGACTGGTGACCCTGGATCCTAAAGCTACACCCCTACTCCCCTCCTTTGGATCCCCTCCATGTGACCCTTTTCTATGATAGGGACGGGGATGAAATTTATCAGCAGGCATTTTTCAATTAAATCATTGACCTCAACTGGGATATTAATTCTAGTTGTATCCTGGTGGGAAAAGAAGGCGTGGCTGCGGTTGTTGAACTCACTGAGGAATAGATGACATGGTATAAATTGTAGGGTGAAGCTGTACCCCAAATCACTTTAGCTATAGGCTAAGGATCCATGGTAGGGAAAGAACAGACCATCAAGCGCAGAGGCAATGTTAAATTCGCTCTGCGTTATGGTCAGCAGGCCCTACAGATGTAGGGCACTGCATTTATGTGCAACCTGTGACCTCTCGGATTGTACTCCTATCTGGCAGAAGCAGTATCCACATAAGCAACAAGCTGAGGAGGGAATAACAGACACCATTTAGGAACTGTTAGCAGCAGGGGTGTTGGAGGAATCTCAGTCACAGTGGAACACACCTATCTTGCCAGTAGAGAAGCAGAACACTGGCAAATATCGCATGGCTCATGATTTACGTAGGATTAATCCAATTGTTTCCACTCAAACAGTACCTGTGCCTAATCCATATACTGCAATGTCTGTTCTGTCACCACAACACCAGTGGTTTACATGTATGGACTTGGCCAACAAATTCTTCATTCTGGACTAATAGCTCTAATAGGAGGCACACGGGTTGACGCATTGTGGAAAAGCACCAATGCAAAGACATTTAACCCACTGGTGGCACCCATTTCAACCAGCTATGATTGAGTGTCACATATGTACTGGATACAATGTTCGACCAACAATCAAACCGCATGAGGGTGAATTTCCCTTACCAAAAATGCCAGGGAAAGAAATTATTGATTACACAGACATGGTGGAAAGGGTGAATGGGTACAGGTATCTGTTGGCAGCAGTGGATGCCTACACTGGCTGGCCAGAAGCTGTCATGATCCTGTCTGTGTGTCTTGTTTGGGAGTCTGAGTTTAGTTCCATGTCCTTAGTTCATGTTTTGGTATTCATTCCTGGTCCTTGTTTGTATTATTGTGATTTGGTCTCCTGTGTACTCTGTGTTCTAGTTCTGTGTTCTCGTTTAGGTTCTGGTTCTTGGTAACTTGTGTGTGTTTCTGTCTTCTTGGTTATTCACTCTGCCCCATGTCTGCGTGTCTAGTGTTCTCTCTGTTTCCCCCTGCTGTCTCTCTGTCTCTGCCTCGTTAGCCCTGATCCCGCTCACTTGCCCCGCTCGTTAGTCCCTGTGTATATGTATGCCTGCTTGTCTCTCCAGTCTTTGTCACGTCCTTGCGTCTAAAGTTGAGTGTTCCTGCCTGTTCCTTTGTCTTCCTTGTTCTGGATTATTCCCTGTGTTCTGGAGTACCTTTGTTGGACTTTGCCTCGAGCTCCTTGTAAGCCTGTTTAAGTTAGTTTTTTGAATTAATAAACATTTTTGAACTGCAACCTCCTCGCCTTGCCATTGTCTGCATTTGGGTCCTCGCCCCAGTCTGCACTCAGCGCCCCAATCCATGACAGAAGCAGTACCTGCAAAGTCAGAGGATGCAAAAACAGCGGTGATATTTCTCATTAATCAGTACATTCCAATGCATGAATTTCCAAAGAGAATAAGGTCAGACAATGGCACATTGACACATTTAAAATAAAAAAGACCTATAGGCTGTAGAGAAAGCACACTGTAAACCCCAATAAGTTCATAGTACTCAAAACTTTTGTAGAAACTGATTACATAATAACTTTTGAGGTAAGTAACTTAATATTTTTAAGTTAGATTTTTTTAAAAGTTACAATCTAATCAAACTTAAAAAAATTAAGTTACTTACCTTTAAATGTTTAAGTTTGATTAGATTGTAACTTTTAAAAAAATCTAACTGAAAAATATTAAGTTACTTACCTTTAAATGTTTGAGTAAGATTTTTTTAAAAGTTACAATCTAATCAAACTTAAACATTTAAAGGTAAGTAACTTAATTTTTTAAGTGCACTATGCTTAAAAATATTGTTTAACACTCGCACATTTTTTGTTTCTCCATACTTCATTATTTTGATCCAATGGTACTAAAAAATATGCTTGTGTATAACCCACAAGCTAATGAAATTTACAAGTTAAAACTACAAAAAAAAAAATTACTTCAGCTGTACATTTTCTTTTTTCTTTTATTCAGTCTTAATTTTTATACAAACATGTCAGAACATCAACAGCAGTCAACAGTTAAAACTCTGTTCTAGCTCAGGTGTCTAACCATGTGACTCAAGTCACAGTTTCACCACCTACCCAAAAGCTGTAAGCCTGTTAAGCAGTGAAATTTCTTAAAATATTTAGTTACAAACCTACATGGACACAGCAAATATGTATGTTTTAGTGTATGGTTGTGCATTTGTCTCTGTGTGTGTCTCTGTGTGTGTCTCTCTGTGTGTGTCTCTCTGTGTGTGTGTGTGTGTCTCTGTGTGTGTGTGTGTGTCTGTGTGTGTGTGTGTGTGTGTGTGTGTGTGTGTGGTGTGTGTGTGTGTGTGTGTGTCTCTGTGTGTGTGTGTGTGTCTCTGTGTGTGTGTGTCTCTGTGTGTGTGTGTGTCTCTGTGTGTGTGTGTGTGTGTGTGTGTGTGTGTGTGTGTTGTGTACATATGTATCTCTACATATTGAACAGGAACAAGATCATCAGGAACTAAGCAAAGTGCTTAATATAAAAAGTATGAAAATAAATGCTTATTAAAACAGCATTAGTAACAGCAATCAAAGTGAAAATGGAATAAAAAAATATACAAAAAAAAGTAAATTAAAAGATTTGGTGGGCAAGACATAATCTGCCATATGTAAACAGTTTCAAATGCTTTGAGTAACATTGTGTTCAACAACATACTATAAAGTTACCATACTGGGAACCCCCAAAACACATCAACATGCAGACAAGAAAATACATGTGTAAACACTACTCTTAAGTTAGCCTACTCTTTCATTAACAGGTCATTTTTGAGACTCAGTAGGCAGGGTTTAAGTGGTTTACCATCATCAAGACCCATTAGGATTTTCTGGATGAATGTGAAAGTGTGAATGAGTTTCTTGGGATAGTTCAAATGCAATGCATACATTAACCCAAACAACAATGCAAATGCATCAGCCAAGTTAGGGATATCACTCATCACAACATCGTCTTCCACAACAATAGAAATACTTGCAGGACTGAAATGAACTGGATCTGCAGTGTCCTCTGTGACTGTGACAAGAGCAACAGGAGTGTCGATGCATGGCTCATCTGACTCCTCCACCTGAAAGACACAGAGGATACAACTGTTAGGTTAACTTGAAGAAACACAACAACTGCATGTACACTCACTGGCCACTTCATCAGGTGCATGTGTGTAACCCAATGCAGTCCAATACAACAGCTCTCCTTTAAATTCTACGTTTATGAATTTTATACATTTTCAGTTTTTGTTGACATTGTCAGAAAGGTGATAATTCTACTTCATATTTATTACTGAGGTTGTAATACATGGTGGTGGCATAGTGGGGTGAATTATATCGAATGGTGTTCCTAATATTTTGCCCCTTTCTTGTATGTTAAAGCAGTGGACAAAATATTAGGAAACCCATTCAATATAAAGCAAAAATAATTGGCAAAGAGTGTGTTTTATATACTATTACAACTCACTTTGCAAAAAATCGATCAAAGTCTTCAGTGTCCATGAATTCACTGCTGACTGCATAAAATAACTGATCCAGACAAGGGATGACCCCCCAACCAGTGAAGCACTTTATGACCAAGAGTGAAATAATGTTATCAGATTTCAAAATACATGGGGTCTTATTTGCTATATGCTTTGATATTATGAAATCATACAGAGCATGTCAGCTTCCGCTCTTCCTACACTTTTAAATGAACACAAATAAAATAAATGGTGAAAAATAGGTTACATCCTAAATTAACATTTGAGTCACCTTGATTTTGGAGGATGCACTTTTCTGTAGTTCTTCCACTTCAACCTATAATGAAAAGACGTTTGTAAAGGTTTAATGAAAACTTGCAGAGATGATACGTTAACTATTAACCCATAACCTTAACGTTGAGTAAAAGTTACAGCTAACTTTAGCCACTAGCTCATTTGGGTGCATGTAGGTTAGCTAGAAATAACATCACATTCAACTTACCAAAGCAGGGCGCTTAACACAAACAGTAGCAACACACTCAAAAACGGAAGGACTATCGCTTGCTGAAAAGAGTTATTGACTAACATTAACATAATTGTCTAGCCGCGACATTAACAGTACACATGATATTAACACTCACTAGCAGGCGGACTGACGGTAACGTAATGGCGCTGGCGCTTTCGGCGCATAAAAAACGTGCACGGCACCGTGAGGCTGCGCGCTAGCAACTTATAGGCTATATTAAAAATAGCATCGTCTAACAGTCAAATATCACGTGAAATATGATATTCCCAATGTTACAACAAGCAAAGTAGTTTCGAAGTGTTTTGGCTTACCTTAAAGTTTAATGCTTGATACCACGCATAGACACCACATTGCTCGAGAGGGTAGCCATCTTGGATAGATTTTTCAGGTAACGTCAGTTAGGATGGCACGTCATGACGTCATATCACGTGATCGACAGTACACTTAAAAATATTGAGTGAACCAGCGGTGTTCACTCAGAAATGCTGAGCCATGTAAATACAAAAATACATATTTGTTTATAGACATTAATAGTTTAAAGGTGGATTAACTCAGCAAGAGATTTTAACTGTAGCGACCTCAGTCTTTATAAGCTAGTAGTACTGTTCGGGCTTACAGTGCATTAGTGCTGAAACATGCATTTGGTACAGTGTATCATCCTCAATCTCAAGGGAAAATGGAGAGGATGAATCAGAATATCAAAGCAAAAATTCGCCATCCACGGAGTAGGTTCTACTGAAGGTGATCAAGAGGAAGGGGTCTGAGCCAAAGTGGACAGCACCCTACAAGGTGAAAGAGGACTTCGCATGCAGTGAAGCTGCACAGGAAAGGAGAATCCTGGTACCATTGGAGCCAGTGTGCAGCAGACAACAGATCCTCCCACGAGGACCCTTGAACAGATAAGAGAGACTCAATGAACTCAGAGACACATTGAACTCACTTTAATCCATTTCCTTTGATTCATTTTTTGATTTATTACCTTTAAGTTATAGCGGAAGAGGTTCTGGTAAGCAGGTGAGCGGGGTGTAAGTAAGTACTCTCCTGGGAAAAGTTTTGCCAGGATACATGTGAGAGGACAGTCCAAGAACTCTTGAAGGATTTAGCTTTTACTTATATCTTTGATTCATTTATTTTGTGTGCTTGTTTTATTTTTTATTATAATCTTGTGTGATATTGTTTTTCAGAACGATGTACATCCCAGACAAGGGGCTCTTCCAAAGGGGATGGTTTTTGTGTATTGTTTCATTAATTGCATGTATGATTGTAGTACCAATATTATGGTGGGAGGACGGTCTGAGAGGCAGGGGTACCAAAAAACCAGCAGAACACATGAGTATAACACAGTTGAATAGATCTACCAGGTCACTTCTCCCTAACAGTAAGGAAAAAGATTTTTGTTTAGCCATACAAGGGGGTGTCCAGATGAATTGGGGAACAAGACTGTATTTGAAATCGATCTGTGTGACAATTGACTGCGGGGGTAAACCGCAATTGTGTAGGGGGTATGATGTGTATGTTTGTATACTAACAAACTGGTACCGATGGTGTCCGTCATGGGATCATGTGGAAGCCGCGTCCATGTGCAGCCAGGAAGGTGTGTGTGAGAGATCAGATGGGGCTAGTAAGGGGAAAGTTTCAGCCGGATGCACAAGGAAAAAACCCATTGATTCTGTCTGTTGGGTCTGAGTGAAGTTTATATGTGGTAATAGGAGTAGATCTAACTGCCATCGATTCCATGGGATTGATTAAAGTGAATCTCAGGGAACCGAATGCCAGCAAAAACACCACAAGTAACATAGCAATTAGTACACCTGACAAGGACACAGCCGCTGAACAATGCAGCAACAATGCAACAATGCATTAATTACTCCACATTGACTTGAAGTGAGATGGTGCAATTGGCAACCAGATCTGGAGGCAAAAACTTGTGGCTAGACTGGATGGCAGCTACAGCTGCCTCCATGAATCTAACCAATTGTGCTCCTCCACGAGACCAACTTTGTTTACTACACCAGCACTACTATTTCCTGATTCAGACCCCCAGGGTTTCCACTGCATGATGACAATGACCATGCAAGCTAGCCCACCAAATTGCACCACCCTCAGTGCTATGTTCCCTCCTGTAAAGAATTCAACTATCTCTCCTGTGTTACATAGCTCCTGTGTAACTATACTTGTTTCACTAGAATCGATGTCACAAATTTGGGACAAATTGATATCTCATGGTGTGAAACTGTCATTAATGTCACACAATGCAGAAATGCCAGCAAAATGGTCTGGGGACGAGCTGATCTGTTTTGGTATTGAGGGAAGGACATTTTGCACACCAGTCTACCCTCTACATGGGGTGGCACGTGTGCTGTGGTTAGGCTGGCGTTGCCGATTTTTGGTAGATCAGGTTGCGACTGGATTTGACAACATCCCTATTATTGGAGCACTATTCCATGTGACACCCAATACGAATGTGGATAGAATTAACTACATTCATTACAATGTGTTTAGGCTTTAGAGATGCAGTAGCTGGACTATCAGAACAATTAGCAGCAACCTCGCTAATGACGGTGCAGAATAGGATGGCCCTAGATATGCTGTTAGCCGAAAAATTAGGTGTGTGCGCGCCATGTTTGGTGATCAATGTTGTACCTTTATTCCCAATAACACAGCACCAGATCTGTGGTGATCTGTGACTGGCGCTGGAAGGCCTTAGAACACAAAATAAAAATAATCTTCTTGTAACTCCCTTGCAATTCTGATCCTGTTCTTTTCGTACTTTCAGCTTCCTTCCAAACGACCTGAGAAAGCTCCGTATTTCCGAATCCCCTTTTTCTTAGCGGAAGATTTGATTTTGACCATTTGTTTGGAGCTGCCTGCGAAGAAACTTTCCCCAGACTTTTGTTTAAACTCAGCCACGTTAACTAGCCTATATTCTCTGGGCCTTGCGAAACTACGGTGAATGTATGTGTCTTATTTGAATATGTTGTTTTAAGTTATCCGACCGTTTTACGCAACTTTTGACCCAGAAACCCAGAAAGTTCTTTCAATCCTCATCTCGGGTTGAACTAAGCTGCTGCTCCAACGACAGAGTTGGAGTGCGTTTCACTAAGCTGTAGCGACACCAACCGAACTCAGAGCGGCAAGCCAGGGCGGACCGCTCGTTAATGTGTGTACTAGTGTCTTTCTCACAACCTCCAGTCAGTCAGGGACAATCCATCGGTTAAAACTTGCCCGAGGAGCTGGGTAGCGTGCTAGCCCCCGGAGGTCTGACCAAAGAACGAGCCAGCCGACTGCGAGCCTTGGCCAGAGGGGGAAAACGACAAAGGTAAGGCTTAAACAAACTACGTTCTGTGACTGGTTGGTGTCCTATAGTTAATCCTAGTGAAGAAACCCCTAATTTATTTAAACTCAATTTGCAACATATCTTACATCATTCGTTCCCTTATTCCCTTAAAATTATTCTCTCTCCACAATACCAAACTGAAATTCCATTGAGCCTATTATCCTGATTTTGGTCTTACTGCATATTCTGTCATTATATTATGGTTTGTTTTCATGTTTGACTGTTATTCCTATAATATTCCCATATTTACTCACACTGGTGTACTTCTTTTAGTTAGTCAATAAATTTCCCCTTGATTATTGTGATTTGTATGTGTGTACTGTTTAGCGTCCTCGGTCCCTGTACAGAGGATTCGCCCTCAGATTTGAGACTGACTGATTAACTCAACGATTTTGAATCATTAATTACTAAGAAATTACCAGAAATTTGTGCAATTACTAAGCTATACTCAAGGTTCCTAAAGCTTTGGGCGGACAGCAAATCTTTAGGTGGTGCCCCGAAAACGAGTCTATGAATAAATATTTCAGAATATTAATATTCATAATTTTATTAACAGTAGCCCACATAGGTACACTACACAATGTTGGCCGAGCTCACACACAACTCGGCAGTTTTTTGTTTTCCCAAAAATTTTATTTCTGCTTTATTGTTATTAGGAGATTAAGCAAGACAGCAAGCACCTGATACTTTAAGACTACTATGAATAGGGTTACCCTAAGTGTCTAGCCAAACTAGTAGCTCCCTAGAAGTACATCAACCTGATCACAGATGTGTTTTGCCACCTGCTCTGCTTGACTCCTTCGACCTCACCAGCACATGACGAACCACACTGGTTGTTCTTTATCGTCGACCTTCCCTATCTGAGCGAACACCTGTTCGAGTGGGGGACTGTAGTGAATCAACCAGTGAAAACAGTCTTTCACCTCAAGAGGAGGTGAGATCAGATTTACCAAGGGAGGCCTCATTCCTTAAGAATTGGCCTTTGTGAAATCCAAAGGAAGGACTCTGCTTTGGTTGTGTGGATAAGGACTGCACAATATCAAACAGACTTGGCAGACTTAAAACCATTTATTCTGGGACCATCCGACCACTCTAGCTGTAAAAAGGTCACTACGGACACTCCACAGGAAGACCAAAAGAAATGGCCAAGGACGGTGACTGGACCCCTTAGAGAGGTCCCCATTTATGAGATCTTACTGATGAGGAGGATTATATTGTGGAATTTGTCACAGGTGGCCCAAAATGTTATGCTTACTGCACATTGAACAACAAAGCAGAGCTTAAATGCAAAGGCATAACACTAACTTCTCACAATTAGTCCATTTTCACATATGACACCTTGATTGATCTTGTACATGAGTTTGTGAATTCTGACAAGACGCCGCGAAACGTAATGACAAAATCAGACACTATAGTGAAAAATAAAAAGCTTTTGATCTAAAAAAATAAAACAGTTGTCAAAAGTCCAAGTGGTATACACCAAACAGCGGGTGTTTTCTAATCTGAGGACTTTACATTACGGTTTTTGAAATGGAATGAAATGAAATGCAATAACATTGAGGTCCAAAATGTGTATCACATAAATTTAAGTTTAAATTTAGTTCAGAATGTTTTTTCATGGTAAAGTTAGTCGTACTATTTATTTGAATACCAATTATCTTGTTTTGTTTAAAAATCCCACTGATAAATACTCAAGTCGTGCCAATGGCTCAACAAATGTTTCCTGGTAAGAGTAATGTTTTTATGGATTGTTATGATGATGCCACAAGTTCTCCTCAGGGCTGATGATTTCAGACTCAGAACTGACCTGCTTTCTGACCTGCCTGAAGAATGATCCCCGGCCCTGCTTGTTAATATAGATGGCAACCCAGTGTTGTCCGCCCAGGTAAGAGAGGTCTGTATTTCTCTTTTTAATAACTGTTTTACGAAGCTGATCACTAGCAAATAGTCCTAGAAAGATACTTTACCACCTTATCAAGACCTTTTGACAATTCTATTGTATTCATGCTACTGTTAAAATTAGAAGAAGTCAATGAGAACCTGTCTTGATGATATCTTGATTATAGAGTCATATGTGGCCCAAATAACTGCATTTATTGAATGCTCAAGGGGGTTTCTAAAACAAGCCTCTAATCTAACGTTGCCATTTTTAATGAACGACATGATCTCCGCATCCTTCATTGAGACTCAGGTTACAACAAAACAGACTATATCCATTACAAAATTTGTCACAGGTTATGGCCATAGCATTGTTTTAAAGATACTTTCCAGTTGTTGAAAACAACTGATGGTAAGCCCTAATGGCATTACCCCTGGCATAGTTGGGTTGAAAGGGTTTTGAAGGATATTGTTGGCAGTCAACATAAAAACTATCATAATGGTTAACATAAATGGATCACGGGCATAACTACCTCTGAACGCCTCATGATCTACAAATCCTACTACAATAAATTTCAATATTTGTCTCAAGAATATATTTTAATTACAAACCTTAGTGCCTGCTGGCAAACTATGCAAAATTTATTTTTTAATCTTAAGGTCAACTCCGTTTATCATTAGCTGGTCTTAAAAAAAAAAAAAAAAAATCTGTAAAGGAAAAATTAGCTGCACCACAAGACCACCTTGCGTGTATAATACAGCCCTCATTACGCCCTCCAGCTGTTGTATCATCCATATGGCCTGCGGTGTCTATACAAAATAGTCTGGATCCAAACTGTGTCTGCAGAGCATCCTTCCCATAGTTCAAAAGGCATTCTATTATACCCATGTAAGGATATGTGTTTGATGATTGCGTTATGAGTCGGTCCCCCAAAGATATGTCAACCTGTGAAAATATTGTACATCCAGGGTAGTTGATAAAGCCCACTTCGTCTGCTTGATCCAGGTTTCCGCCGTTAGCTTTGGTGATTTTTACACAAACGTATTGTTTAAATCCAGGTAGTCCTCTGTACTAGCTGGAATGAAAAATTTAAGGGGTGCAGAATCTGATATCGCTGCTAGAGGAGGGAATTCGATGTAGACGCATTTCTCAATACTTGTTTGTGTTAACGGTACCATAAACAGGTCTAGCTCCAACTTAACGCACTCTTGTGACAGGCTATGTACCAATGACATTCTCGTTAGAAAATGTCTCTTGTCGTCTGACGTTTTGTCGACTTTCTTCTCCTTGCTTGTTTTTTTCTAGTCTTAGTATTGGTCTTCTTATTTGTTGTTCGGCTACGCCTCTTTGGTAGGGAACTCCCTCTTTTCCCAGGAGGTCGTTTTATTGGTAACATACGCAACATATCCGTCAGCAATGAGAACAAGAAAATCTCTACAAGCACTATGTTTACAAACCAAAGATTCAGTTAAGCAGTACATCAGCAACATCAACATGTTTTCTGGTTAGCATTAACACACACAAATCAATGCTAAGTACAAAAACAAAACACATGACCCATATGATTTTGAATGAATGAATTTTTGTTAAAAACTTCCTGCGTAATTTCCCCCTTATGTCCTTTGAAATAAAAGGATAGCGTGTCAATGCAGGTATGAGGTTGTTTTCTGCTCCACTCATATGTGTAAGCGCAATAAACACGTTTGTTTAGCTTTTTGCTGCAGTATGTCGTGTAAATAATAAGCTACGGTTACCTGTATAATACTGCTAGCAGTAGTGTTAGGAGATGTGTCCTTGTCGCAGCAGTCCAGAGTGTCCAAACAGTATTCCTTAAATGGCTTGTCCCTGCTCTTGTCCTCTTCTGATTTTCCACCGATGAGCTATCGATGACGTCATCCTGGAGTAATCAAAAATATTTAGGGCTGCTCTATAGACCCTCACCTGCTGCACATGCTGGGGTCCCCATCCTTGCATTTTGAAAGACAGAATCGACCTTACATGATCACACCCCTTCTTTAGGAGAGCCTTTCCCGATTTTATTTGACTCTATTTTCCCCCATTTTATTTTATTTATGTATTTTATATTTATCTTAAACGTGTATTTTAGTCTTTTCAATGTTTTCTTGCTTTTATCTTGTATCGTTGCCTTTTGGTTATTATTGTCTGTACACTTGTTAAACCACTTTAACTTGTTTTTGAAAAGTGCTCTACAAATAAAGATTATTATTACTACACGCCCCCCTTCTCTCCCCCTTTCCGGATGGGGACACACACAAACACGCGCGCACACACACACATACACACACACACACCCCTTCTCACTTGTTGATTTTCGTATGTTTGATTGTTTGACTTAGATTAGATAATAGTGTTTATTTACTGTAGTGAATACATTTTGTTATAATTTTAAGAATATTGTATTGAATATTGTGACGTCAGTTGGTTGTGACGGCCAGTGTACGTACTCACTCTTCAGACTCACCTATCATTGAATGATAATGTTTGACAATTTATAGGTGAATAAATAGAATATCTCTTATATTTAGCCAATAACCAAACCTGATCCTACGACATGTTTTAGCCTTAGTGGGTGTGACATGTGACATGAGGTTACTGTCTGTACCCACATGTGAAACACAGCGCAGGGCATTGTGTTTGTAATGTTGAATGTGACTTGCAGAAAATTGGATATTTGACACTGCTCGGCCCCTGGTCACTGGTCGGAGCCGAGTAAGCAAAAATAAACGGTCTATTTCAGTCCCCAGCTGATCAATCTGCACATCTCTAGCTGTAGAAGATGAGTTCCAGTCCAATAAGCTGTTAAACAAGCCACCAAATAAGATAGGTAATTTTAATTTATTTTAATTTTGAATTATTTTAATTTTAAAATAGTAGAGTGGGCTCATAGAAAAATAATCGTTTATCATAACTTTGTCATAGATTAATTTATTAATGACTCAGCATCATCTGTATCAAAGACAAAAGAATCAGTTCATGTTTAAAGTGCACCCCTCAGATAGGGACATGTCCTCTCTGTCCCCCCCGTGATTTCCGCCTATATGTTGACCTCTACTGAGGAGATAACTGTGCGATGGAAAGACCACTTTCAGGAACTGAATCCCACTAACTTTTCCACTAACCAACTAGCATTTCGGCAGGCTGGGTATCCCATTGCTGCTTTTTGCAGATGTGGTCCTGTTGGCATCCTTGGTCTGACATTCAGCACTCACTGAATCGGTTTGCAGCAGAGTGTGAAGTAGACAGGATGAGAATTAGCACCTCTCAGAGGAAAAAGAATGCTCACTCCAACTGGGGAATGAGTCCGTACCAAGTGAGGGAGGTCAAGTACCTCTTGTTCGTGAGTGAGTGAGGGGACAATGGAGCAGGAGATTGGCCGGAGAGTCTGAGCAGCGGGGACAATTTTGCACTTCTACCGCACCATTGTAATAAAAAGAGCTGAGCTGGAAGGCAAAGCTCAGACTTCTGATTAATTTTGGTTCCTACCCTCACCTATGGTCATGGCCAAAAGAACTAGATGACAGGTACATGTGGCTGGCTGGCCTTTAGCTTGGAGACAGAAGAGTAGCCAAGTCGTCCTAGAGGAACTCTTGAGTAGAGCCGCTGCTCCTTTGCTTCGATAGGAGCCTGTTAAAGGTGGTTTGTGCATTTGGTAAAGATGCCTCCTGGGAGCCTCCCTAAGGAGGTGGGAAAGGGAGGTTTGGGGTCCCCTGCTGGAGCTGCTGTTCCTCCGACCCAAGTCCGGATAACTGGTTAAAGATGATCATCAAGCTTGTAAAGTGTTAATTTTGTATTCTGACCTGTGTTTTGTATTAACCTGTGTAGTCGTTTTAACTCAAAGAAAAGAAAAGCTATGCTTAGACGAATTGTGTAAAAACGTTCTTATTGGGAAGGTGGAACTTATGTCTGCTTGCATAGTGCAATCTAAGTGTCTCAATCAACAGTGTGTTTTGATCCAAATAGAGCATCCTTCGGTGGGCATAAACAAAATCCCTTACTTCCTGAGAGCAGGAATTCAACTAAATGTCGATTTATTATTTATTATAATTTTCTTTTGTTTGTTTATCAGACCGTTAAGTCAAACAATATTAATTCAAGAATGACCAAGTTCTTTTAAGCTTTGTTCTGTCGAGTTAACTTACACTGCTCCCACTGAAGGACGGACCTAGACACGTGGGCCCGCCAGCAGTAACAAAGGACAATCAAACCTTTAACCCGAGCCAGGGTTAAAAGCCTCCCACTGCAAGTTTTCTTCAATAATCCGACCAAGATGGACCTCCGGAGCAATTCCCTGGCAGAGAAAGTGAGACCCTGAGCAAACTGAATCTCCGGTGTTGCCCTTTATTCGAGGTATGAATTAATATTCCCTGAATATTAATTTCATAAGTGTATTAAAAATCATACGTAGACCTGCTACAATGTAGACTGATTGGTTGACTTGGTAAAATCGCATTTCCTGCGAGCTCCCAGAAAGTGCTCCGTGCTTTGAAGCCAGTTTTACTAGTGGCCAAACAAGCAGCTATAAAAAAATATAAATAAATTAAAACACAGTAGATACCGTCTTTTGAGCAACGCCAACCCCAACAATATGACTCATTTCACATTATCAAAATTTGATACAGTGAGTCAATGACTTTGGAAAGTCTAAAAGAGCAGGGCTAAACCGGAAGTTAGCCAGCTCACCGGCAGAATTGTCAAAATTCCCCAAATACCTCCTCAAGGTCCCCTAACTGCCCCTTCTCTGTGTGAGCTGAAAATAAATCAGGTGTTTGTAATACAGTCCTGGCTCTGTAAATGTGAAAAACTAAGTGGCGAGCACCCCACCACTTGTGTGACTTTCCCACGGACATTCAGCTGACTTTTTAGTTTGCCAAGGATATGCTGTTGTGATGTTAGCTATAAGGAGAGCTGTGGAGAGCTGTGAGTATCGCTGTCTGGGGTTGGTGTGCTGGCACTGGAACAGTCTTGTCCTCTCTGCGTGTTAACTTTACAGCAACAGTAGCAACAGTTTGTTAAACTATTTAAAAAGTTAGCAACATTACTTCCTGTGTCGTTCACTCTTTATCATGGTATTGGAATTTCTCCAGAATAGTTACCCCTCCTCCTTAGAAACTTTTTATTGAAAACTCATCATGCAGCATCTCCTTCTCAGAGGATTCAGTGTCAGATAATCAACTGCCTACAGGCTGGGATGAACACTTGCAAGCTTTGGATATTCTGAATATACGTTTCAGTTGTACCAAATTATGAAAAGAAATATTTTAGAGTTTGAGAAACACGTCTGACACCCTTATTCCTCTTATTAGCAGAAGGAAACAGCAGAAACAAAAACATTATCTCCTAAGACATGTTTGACTGAATAAAATTTTAATTTGTAACTACTGATTCCACAGGTCTCAGCTCAGGAGAAATGAGATCCCAACGACATAATAAAAGCCATTTCCAATGTCACAAATTAATGGAGAAATAAATCTTCTGTAACAACTAAAAATAAAAAGGTTAAAAGTGGGGAAGAGTTTTTATTGAAAACAAACCAACATAAGCAAGCCTTCAGGCAGAAAGAGATTGTGTTCAGTTCCATAATACACAATCGCGTTCAATGATAAGAGAGACAGCATAGAAATCTCAATGGGTCTTAAACACTGCCAGCTAACTATGTCTGGTAAAGTGACTTCTGCATTAAATACAGAAAGAATTAGAGCTCCCTGGGTGTGCCTTTCCCCACCTCTTATGCCTTCAAAAATGGGCATCTCCAGTCCCTGATTGGCCAAGAGGGGAATCACCAAGCTGATCTCCATCCATGTTGAGCAGTCTTCCCTACACCCTGAGCAACAAGTGATCTGAATGATCCTCTAATTGACCCTTCTTTTAGCAACTTTTTGCCTCTGCTTTTATTTTTATTAACTTGTTTTTCCCTGTTAGTGCTATAAAAATCAAGTTTATTATTATGCTTTGATTGTATATGCCATTAATCACATATGAATCAGAAGATAGTTCTGACAAAACTTTATCTACTTCTTAACCTTTTTTGTCTGATTTGTTATGAAATTTGACTGTTTTCTAAATATACCTTTAATGTCAAACATTTGGTGTCTATTATGTCTATTACTTACTTTTCATATTAATTTTTTTGTACATGTAAGAAGACCATATGGAAGATAAAGGAAGTGTGTCAGCTGCCTCACCTTGTGATTACTAATTGAGAACCGTACCTGTGGAAGGTGATTTGGTCTTTAAAGTGAAGTGTATCACTCACTCGTGTTTGTGCTGCTCTTTGCACTCTAATACACAATCACCTGTTCAGTGTTGTTTTGGTTGAAAAGCAGTAAGATCACTGGGGTTTCATCTGGGAACAACCACCACCTGGTATTTGATGTGGGCTTTTCATGTCCAGTCACTGTTTAGCTGAACACACCCCCACACAATAAAGTGGTTTGTTACCAACCCTCAACGTGTCTCCTTGTCCACAGGCCTGCTGCAGTTTGACTTTTTTCAGCTCCAGTCTCTGGAGTTTTGATAAGCGTTGGCACAGCTCAACGCTCCTTGGGGCTTTCACGGCTCCAAAAACAATTTGACAGGAACAGGAAAAATGACGGCATGTTCATAAATGTTGGGTTTCTAGACAGTTCTGTGTATGGGAATCATGAGGGATTTTAACTTCTCTCAAAGGAAGACTCTGCAGATACTACCAGTATGAAAATGTACTTATCTCCTCTGAGGTCTTTCTTCATTATATTGCAGTAACAGAGTTACATAATAGTTACGCTTAGAGTTGATTTTATTATTTTCTTAACCTTCTATGACAGGCACAGACTCTTCACAGTATTTTTCGTCCTTGGCTCCGTTTCTGCCTCCTGATCGATTCAAAACCAGTGAAACCACCAGAGCAGATGACAGAGATCTGGTTGCACATTATTTTATAATCACATTCGGCAGGAATACCAGCCATCTGACACCAAACCACTTTCTCTGCCCAGATGAAAAGTGTCATGTGTTTAACACACACACACACAAACAGCTGATTACAGGGAATACATTCATGCATAACGGAAAGAAAACACCTGCAGTCATAATGATTTGATCCATATTCATTTCAACATCATTAGTTTGTTTAGTCCCATTCGCAGCAGTCAGAGATGGTGGTTCTAGTCATGTGTGAAGAAGCATTCCATTACTCGTATATTAAATCTGGGCCAGCCTGCTGTTTATAAGAGCCACCTGACTCTGAAACAGACTCCATGTAGTTTGTAAAGATTGTTAATATAATGCCACAAAGTGAGATTCCTAGTCAGTGGCAGAGTAGATGCAGTGATGTAACACTAGGTGGTTTTCTATTCACTTGCTTTTTATATCAAATTTCAATTTGCGCATTAGAAATGGAAAGCATTTTTAAATTGAAATACCACACAGTACAATTGGGGGGAGGTGGACATGTTGCTGTATCCATACAAATATACAATGGAAACTGATTCGGTGTATTCATGAAAATATTTTTAAATTCTTTTTTCCTCCCCCCTCAGTTTGAGGTTTGACTAGCACTCTTAACTAAGTCATCTTATTGCACCCTCTAATTCTACAGTAGTGTAATAGAACCTGACTGGAGCATTAGCGCCAATGAACCAACTCTTAACATTGTGTATACATTTGTGTCTTCTCTTGTTGATTTTCTGAAAATTCATTTAAAATGCGTGCTATATTCCAGTGGTAACCTGGCGGCTGTTGTCAGCAGAAAGTGCAAATGTCTAGTTAGAGTTGCTTACCCACTGGTTGAGGACGTATGGCAATCTGCATAAGTTGAATACTGTACAAGCATATTTATTAGGGTTGTGACAAGATCTAGTGCCACTCGATTAAAACTTGACTAGTTCTCGTCGGATTAATAGTTATCTCGCAAGACTCACTCAGTTGACATTTTTCACATGCTGTCAAGCCACATCAATTTTCTCACAGTGGAAAAACAAATGTATAGTCGACTCACAGAGCGAAACAGCAACTCCGGTGTCTTTACATAAAGAAAAAAAAAATTCCAGAATGCCGGAAATTTACTGTTTAATGCTCAAAATTCATTTAAATCATCAATTAAGATTTCTTATACATTGTGCTAAAATCTTGTTTTGATCTCATGAACCCATTATTGAGTCTTGTGAGCTTGGTGTCTCGTCACACCCCTAGTACCCAACAAGGCAATATGTAGATGTTAGCAAGCTAGTGGGATTAGCAGAACATTAGTTGGCAATGTGGTGGTATTGATAGATTGTGCTGGTATTAGCTAAGACTTACAGATAAAATCTCCTGTACGAAATGACACATGAGCTTTTGGTTAAATAATGTGATTGAGGACACATTCCTTATATTCCTTACCCCGGACTCACACAGGCGGCCTGTGCGCCGCGTTATGGCTGCACCACGGTTTTGACCCGTCCTCAGGCCTGCGTCAACTCACACTGGAAGCATTTCAGCAGCAGAGCATTTAGCCTGCCCCACGTTGATGACTTGTTGTTTGTCATTTTGTGTGCTTCTACAACCAATCACAGAGCTCTGTGAATCGTTCCCTCCCCCCCACTTCCTTGCAGGGCTGAATTTCTCACTTGGCGGAGAACCACTACTGGGACATGTTGCGGCGCTTTTGGTGTGAGCACAGTTTACAGCTTACACTTTTTGCATTTTAAAGGACAGTGTGTTCTGTCATTATTGTAGCATATGTATATGGGGGTATAAATTGAATACCTAAATTCTTGGTATTTAAGTGATTTGTGAAGTAGAGGTGCCATTTGTGTATACAGGAATCGGAGATAGAGCTATCACTTGTCAGATCGTCAAACTACAATTGAAAGTTCAGGTGCAACATCCACATTCTGCTACTTGACTTTCTACATTTTAGTGTCTTTTCCAGCAAGCAGCTCCATGCTGCAGCATTCCTTTTTTATAGATCACCGCATTGCATTTCTCCAGGTATGATCAATTTGGGTTTTGTTTTTTTTTTAATGTTCGTTCTCATCACTCTGCTCTGTGGCACCTAACATATGTGAGAGGAAATGTTTCTCTGGATTAGTATTTTCATTGTTCTAAAGTGACAAAGCAGATATAGTTTAAAACCGATCATAGATCTTTACAGGCAACTTTTAATCTTCCTCATTCAGAAGCAGGAGCGGATTGGCCACCTGGCAATTCTGGAATCTGCCAGAGGGGCCGGACAATTTGTTTTTGGGGTGGGCTGGTCAGATTGATATTAATATCAGTGTTTCCCACACATCAGCTTTACTTGTACAAAATATATGTACTTACAAAATATTTGGTGACCCATTTAAGCATTTTGCAGAGAAACACTGAGAGAAATGATCATCCATTATGTTCAGACTCAGACGGTGAATATTTCACAAGCACGGACCAGGTTGCCTAAAGCAACAGTGAACACTTTGGTGCAAGTGCAACTGAGTACAATGTTGGTTGTCGCGAGTGCTGTGTCATTTCGGCCACTTTATAAAACAGCCCACTGCTGATGGAGAAAGTCAACAGGGCCGACAAATACAGGGAGAGAGAAAAAGAAAAGAGGCAGGGCAAGCCACTGTGCTTGCAGCAGAGGTGTATGTTCCTTGCTTGTGTGGAAATATTAGAAGTGAAGGCAAGGAGAGCAGAATTAAGTAGGCTAGTGAGTTTTTATTCATGTATATTCCAATGTTGAGAGCAGTGTGTGAGAAAACATTTTTCTGCAATGTTTAAATCGGCTACTGTGTTTATGGACGTTGCTGGAATCGGTATAGATAGAGACCCCCGGTCTTCTTGTAGGCTGAATGAAAATGCTTTGAGAGAGGTTTACTTGCACAATAAGAAACATGCAATGCAATTTGAATACAGAAGAAACAAATGTGCATTCTCCAAGAAAGTTACTTAAGCAACAAAAAAAGCTACTGATCAATGCATTATATTCCATTTTATTGTTATATTTTGGATTGTCATCTGCTGAATTTTGTGCTGCCATTCATATAAATAAAGACATTTACTCCATAAATTGGTGCAGAAAATGTCTCCAGAATGCAGAAAATTAAGAGTTTAATGCTCAAAATCATTGAATATTTCTTCAAAATAGTGTTAAAATATCTTCTCGTCTTGCTCTCATGACCAAAGTCTTTCATCACACCCCTATTTTCAGACCTTATGTCACCTCTTTTCAACACAAAGTGACGCCCTTGCTGTTACATACATTAGGCCTACTGCTTATATTATCTCACCATCTGTACACATATGTAGCCTAAGTAGTGAATGTGTGTTCGTGGGGATGCGCCGTAAGGTGGGCTGGCGTGGCTACAGTGCCAGGGCTGAATTTTTGTCCCAGTCCGCCCCTGTTCAGAAGCCTCTAGTTTACACCATCGTCAGCTCATTTTTCCACCTGATCCAGACGGCCAGATGAAAGGCAATCACGCTGTGGCACGGCGTACTGTGTTTTCATGTGAGAAGGTTTCATTATATTAATTTCCCAGGAGCCTCACATCTCCTCAGTATGGCTGTTTTTGTTTGGTCATTTCTGTTCAGTTTCTCAGTCCTTCTAATTCCTCTGCAGCCCAGTAACAAAACATATGAATCAGCAAATGATTCTTTAGCTCTATTTATATCCTATGTTATAATGCCAGCCACTCTTCTGCTTCTCCTATAATAACATTTACTTTTATATTCCTCACTGCTATGAAACCCCCAGTGGCCATTCATCATGAGTCTCAACATTCAATGTTTTGGGTTTTTTTCTCACGCAGGGCACAGTCTGTCATGGCTGCCTCTTCCCAGAAGGCCGCTGGCTCACAGCTTGTTACTGTGTCAACTCACTGACCACCCACGACTATGTCTGCATGCCTCAGCCTGGCCCCAGAGGCTCATAGTTAATCGTTCATCTGGTGTCTGTGTAAACAAGTGTAATCATCCATCATTTGATATTTTAGCCTCACTGGCTAAGACCCTCATTCCACTCCCATTCAGTCTTAATTAACCCATTAAGACCGGATGCGAAGTGTGCACGATGTAGTAGCCTAGATGTTATTGCTTTCAAGGCACATGACTGATGACATGCATCGAAATCTGCTGAAATACCAGTGGGGGAGGTGAAATGCATCATGGGATTTGTATTTTAAAAATGTTTAGCCTCTGTGTGGATCACCAACAAAACGTTTCCAAAGCTGCGCCTCAGACAGAGCTCGGCTCACGGAGCCAAATGTGTAACAGGGCAGAAGTGAAACTCTGTCCAGCAGTAAGGGGACAACTCCTTAGGTGGGCATTCTTCAGCTGCAAGCGAGGAGAGACTATTGGCAAAGAAAATTCACTCCAGGAAAGGGATTTGAAAGATTTGTGGTGGTGGTAAAAATAATAAGACAAGTAAAAATGTCATATGCTTTCATTCAAAGCAACTTACATACTTGTGTGAATACATTGTGTTGGGCCTCACATCCATGACAACAAGGATGGGCCGTCAGGTCACTGAGGAGCATGTCTATAAGTCTGTACACAAAGAAAAGCTAAAGACAAAACCAGGCCACAAGCCTGGCCATGTGGCTTGTCTTTCACAAAGGGGGCAGAACAATGGAAAGCCCAGACGACCCCTAGTCAGTTCATTCACTACCTGAGAACTCTAACTTGAAAACCAAATAAAGGGTTTGTTTTGGCCGAAGCTTTCAGGGGTGGAGTAATCCCAGGAAGTACAGCCATTTTGTGAACAGTGTTATAAACCAGAACAGCACAAACTCCTCTTGGCCATTCCAAGTTCCTCAGGGGACTGTAGAACGTAAACAAACTCTGCCTTTCTGCAATTGCACCAGCAGCCACAGGAGGCATTTTCCTTCAGCGCCGAACTTTCTTTGTTCCTTAATACAGAATTCACTTGTTGGACGAGCAACTCTGTTTCTTCTTTCTACCTCTTTTTTTTTTTTCTTTGTGTTACCAACACAATTTTGGATCCCTAAGGAAACTGTTATATACGAGATAACGTTTCGTGCCTGCAGAAAACGACGGATAAACTCTGTGCTTACCTGAGAGAAGATCACCTCCATGGTCTACCTTCTCAACCTCACATCGAATTCACTGATTCCTGTTGCTACCACCGAAGAATCAGCCGTACCTTGAAACTACCGGCATAGTCAGAACCGAGCTGAGAGAAAACTCTGCTGGATTTACTAAAAGGACTGACGCATCTACTCGCTATCAAAGCGACACGTAAGAGGCTTTAGTATGTTTGGGCAGCAGATAGTTCTTTAACCTTGTTATTGTAACTTGTACAAGCTTCATGCGGTGAGGTTAAGAAAGTCCAAGGGATATTTAAAGACTGCCGTGTCTTGTTTAATTGCTGTGTGTTTTCCGTGCTACGCACGTTGTTGTGTCCGGTACCACCTGCTAGGCCGTGACTGCTTTGTTCTTACTTTGTGAAAACGGATCAGTATTGTTATCAAGCCAAGGAACACTGCTGAATGCAAGTTCACTTCCGTCCCTCTCATTGATAAAGTTATAGCTGAGTGTTTGCAACAGTGAGAACAGACACAATTGCACATTCTATCTAATCCAAAGCCAGCAACCACTGCTGAATGAACATTCACTGCTGGTGGCTGTAAGATAGATTGTGGTATATTGTGTAGATATAGCTGTGCTTTTCTCTCCTCCTTCTGCTTACTAACCTCACATGCACACACCACGTGACCTCTGCAGCTAACCAGACCTGTGACCCACAGCAGGCGAGCATCAGAGTGTGTCTCTGAAGATTTCTTCCACCATTTAGAACTGACTGTGACATAGACACAAGGAAAGAAAGTAGTTGTTGAGACAAACTCCACACAGTATTGTCAACCATGTCAGCACAATTGGTTGTCAAATATGTTTCCTTAAGACATTTGACCCTCTTTGCCCATTGTTGCTGCTTACCGCTTCACCTCCAATCTCCTCCTGCTCTCTCTCTCTCTCTACCCACTTTTCATGCAGTGATTTTCAATTTTAAGCACAAACTTGAGGAAACAGGAAAAAATGTAACTTGAAATATCAAAGTTTAAGGCTTCGTCAAAGTGGCAAAGTAGGTGTATTGAAAACAAAATGCGATGCAGTGCAATAGAAACACATTTAGTGAATATATCATGACACATGTGACTTAATTGTCTACTGAAGCTTCCACTGAGGAGACCAAAACATCAGATCGGTATAGATCGATGAGGGGACTGTGGTCTTCCCCAAATTAATGCTTGAAACAAACGAGGAGGGTCAGGACCTACCCCCTCTGAGGGTTGTTCCCCGCCTAAACATACTGTTAAAATCATGCTGTGTATTGTAAATTATATAATGAAATTCTTGATTTAATTATTAAGACAATACAAATGGAAATGGGGCAAAAAAAGCATTTTAAAGTTAGGAAATATTTGAGTCCGCACTCCCTTGCCTCACAGTGGTTTGGTCCACTGCCTGCTCTCCCCCTTTACATCACCTACACACAGAAGTCGGGTGAGAGACAACAAAGTGATTTTAACTTTGTTCTCTCTCACCAGACTTCTGTGGTACTGTAACATTGGGTGAAGTGATTCTTTTCTCTTTAATACAAGTGATGCGAGTGAGTCATTCATAAATTAGCCATGATGAAAAAATAACGATGTATATTTCCATGAGTCCGCTATGTTAGCGATTATAAGTTACTACAGCTAACGCGGCGATAATCCTGTCTGAACTGTCTGAACATGACAACTAAGACACCTAAAAAAAAGATCATTTTTCATGAAATGCTACACTAATAATAGTAAGGTTTTCCACTGTGTACACACATCCTATACAAGTAAATATTATCTTATTGTCCCTCCTAACTGTTGGTGTAGGTGCCATATGTATGCACTTATTTCGTTTAAGGATTGCTCATTTAATTAAGTTATTTTGTTGTGCCATCTAATGCAATGGTCTCCTAACTGGAGAATTAGGACAACTCACTCACGCATAAAAGATGGTGTGAAGATTAATAAACACCGCCCATGTTAAAGTAATCGAAATGTTTTGTAAGAGTGTTCAACAAAAATTCTGCAACTGGTTAAGGATGATTTCAAAATTAGAACAAACAAGAACAGTAAATTAATACATTTGCATGTAATTTATAATTATGGTTAGATTCAAAATGCCAGTGAATAATTAGTTTTCCGTATAATAACTTGCATATTAATTTGTGAGTTAACTGAGTGGGATGATGGGAAGGAGTGGTAAAGTAATAAGTAGCATTAACGCGTTAATCGCGATGAGATTAAGGACTGATCATAACGTGTTTTAATTGTGTTAATCGCGTGTGTCAAATATTATTTTACACCGTCACTGGTGCTGTTACCAAAGAATCTTTACTAAAAAGCTCTTGCTACTATTTTGACCCTTCGATGCACCCTTACTTTTTGTCATGCCGCCACAGACACTTCCTACCTCCTGCTGCAGCCATGGAGATGAACAACAACACAGTCCCAGACGGCTCCATTGACAAGTCAAAAGCAGTATGCACCTTGTGTGAAATGGAATTAAAATATCACCAAAGCACTTCGAGCTTAAGTTAATGTTACCATCAACGAGCTAGCATACAGCTAGTACAGCTAATAAAGTTGATGCTAGCGGACTGAGGCAAAGCACTATTTTGGAGAGTGCAAGTTACAGTATATACATTGGCATCACGGGGGACAGTTGTTGCACGCATACATAGCCTGTATGAAACGGAGAAAGCAGTCAAAGTGAAAACAATGAGACAGCACTTGCTTTAATTGAATTCAAAAATAACATAGCTATGGAGTATTTTGTTGTTATGCACTTCAATAATGTGTACATTTTGCAATGCACTTTTGCTGTACAATTTTTGAAAGCAAGCTTAAGAAAGACTATGTTTCA